>NC_086229.1:74036963-74353963 GCF_036321145.2 Pelmatolapia mariae
TGTTTGCATAATTTAGAAACTGCTCAGTGTAACATGGAGAGTTAAATCCAGTCCAATACAGAAATAAATTGTTACTTAATTTGTTAATCATTTTAGGAATTGAAATAAATACATTTCACGTGTGTAACTGATTAATATGTATAATGTGTCCTCAGATTGAAACTGTCTGACTGCACCTCAGGTTGGGGTACCGAGTCTTTCTCTACCTGTGAAATGAAGACAGTCAAGCGTTCTAATTCAGGTGTTTACTGGTGCCAGTCCACACACGGTCACAGCAGTAATGCCATCAACATCGCTGTCAGTGGTAAGCTTCATCAAACTGCATCTCAGCATGACTGTAGGCGAAGCTACATAAATACTCCTGTTTTAGGACAATACACCTACTCAAACCAGACTTGTTATGAAATTCAATATGACTCATATATGCGTGATTTAAATTTCCTCTCTTCATTGAACTTTCGCAACATGTACAAATAAATCAATACAACTGTGTTTTATAAAATGTGACTGTTTAATTTACCATTAGACAGTTAAGGCTCACAAAACATATTCCCATCTAAGTGGGATCAAAACAGGGAGACACTATACACGCTAAAAATAATAATACAATAAATAAAAAGCATATGTAACAGTGGAGAGTGTTATACATAAGCTTATAAAGTACAGTTAGGCTATATAAAACAGTCTGGCTATACTTCTTGTTGCTCTCCAGTTTTATTTAGGAAAGGCTGAGCAACACAAGCGTCTTCCTTTTTCTGTTTCCCTAACAAAACATGAACATAGAAACACCACAAAGAAGAAAGAAAAAAATAACTAATAACATACAGTGCATGGGTTGTCCCTACTACTTTTGTTTCTTTGCACTGAACCAGTTGCTCAAACAGCCAAGCATTTTGACATTTTCAGATGACAGGGCAGCTCGCTTCTTCTGAACAACATGGCCAGAAAGTGAAAATAACCTCTCACATTGTATGGATGTGGCAGTACTTGCGTGCAAGGTAGGCCATCTCAGTGTGTGCCCCTTCATGCTTGAGCCACCATTTCTGGGGACAGTGCTCAATGTCAATAGTTGGCTCTGGCCTAGATCACTCCACACACTTCTCAATGCAGTCCTCCTCTTCATCAGATGAAGACTCTGAGACAAACGTGAGAGCTGA
This sequence comes from Pelmatolapia mariae, assembly GCF_036321145.2. Classification (NCBI taxonomy): domain Eukaryota; kingdom Metazoa; phylum Chordata; class Actinopteri; order Cichliformes; family Cichlidae; genus Pelmatolapia; species Pelmatolapia mariae. Next base: position 74,038,121 of record NC_086229.1, read on the forward strand.
TCTTTTCTTAGATGGCTCATATGTTACTGGTTGTTCGGGCTGTGCAGGCCTCTCCCTCTCCTTCAGCAATGCACTGATCAAGCGCCACACCTCAGCCCTCTCAGGTCTGCTCAGACACTTAAGATCCTTAAACCTAGGATCCAGTGCTGTTGCAACCCTGAGCCACATGATGTTAGTTTTTTTCCTTGTGCTTCTCTTTTTTTGCTTTGAAGGTCTCCTTGAACTTAACCATGTAAGCTGGGTCATCCTCAGAGACCTCCATCACTCGCGACAGGTGACGCAAAGCTGGCAGCACCACTGAGAAGGAAACAAACTTCTCCCCTCCCAAAAGTTCAGATATATACCTGCAGTTTTAGAGAAATACACTTTTTAAAGAATTTGTTTTATTCACTCGTATAAGGTTAAAATGGCCTTTGACCTTTCTGCATTTTGCCAATGCAAGGTTAAATTGACTGTTCTGTGTGATGGCTCGATGAAGGCTGTGTGCGACTGAAGGCATGTGCTCAAACGGCAGCTGCCTGGCCGCTGCAACCATGTTGCGTGCACTGTCAGTGGTCAGCGTGCTGACTTTATGTTCAATTCCCCACAGTCTAGCTACTTGCATAAAGTGCTTGGCGCACGTGTCAGCAAAGTGCCTCTCCTCCATCTTCATAACAGTCAAAGCAGGCGAGTGAAGTTCCCACTGTGGTGAAACATAATGTGCTGTTATTCCAGGGTAGCTATGATTACTTAGAGAAGTCCATTAGTCTCCAGTGAGCTCAACCGTGTTGGTCTGCCCCAAAGCCTCCTCGACTTTGGCTTTCTCATCTTCATACAAGTTGTGTATCTTGGTTGCAGTGGTGGCTCTCGAAGGCAATTCATACATGCAGTCGTTGGACGCTATGCAAATTATTTCAAGTAGCCCCTCATCCTCCACAATGTTAATTGGCCTCCAAGCTGTAGCCACCCATTTTGCTATGGCTGTTGAAAATTTGTTGTTTGTAGAATTGTTCAGACGTCTCCTTTGAAAGCTATCCAGCGTGGTCTGCCTTTGGCGAGTGGGAGGAGGACTCTCTGTGTTAGCTATGTGCTTGGTTAGCAAGTGGTATTTGAGACAGGATGTACTACGGTGATAACTCAGTTCACATCGACAGTAAATTCAAATTCAATTTACTTTGGTTTTGTCAATAAAACCATTTGGCATTGCATGGCAAAATTGAACTTGCTGTTCAAAAGACCTTTTCCTTTATCTATTTCTGCTCACATCTACAACTGCTGCGTCGCTTCCTGATTTCTGAAAAAAGGGGGCGGGCCAAAGATCACAGGCCGTTAATTCTGTGTCAAAAAAAAAAATAAAGGTGTTTAAATGTTTTTGCATTTATGCATTATTATCCCGTCAACATTGACATTTGTGTGTTCCCCTCTTGCCCCTGCGGGCGATCTATCTTTCAAGCTGGATTGTCTCAGGGGCATCATAGGAATATATAAATATATTATATATTCAAAGCAAAAGCCCAGGAGGAGGAGTGGCAGCAATCTTTCACTCCAGCTAATTAATGAATTAAGACCCAAATTTTTAATTCATTTTTTTGAAAGCCAGACTTTGTTTTTAAACAACCACAGGTATGTTGAGCCATGTAAACCACTGTCTGTCTGAGGCCTTATGATCGCTTGCTGGTGGAGTCACCATCTCCAGTTATGAAGCCATCTGTCAAATGGCTCTCTATGGGACCCAGGTAAAGATCTTCAAGGGTCAATTTTTGACTTCTCTGACTGTTTTGTTTCCCTTAATGCGCCTCATAATCCGGTGCGCCTTATGGTTCAAAAAATAATAACCTCTTTTCTTGGAGACGTTCAGAGACAGTTAATTTTCTTACCACTATTGTCCTACGTCAGTCACTGCTTCCCTATAGGCTGTCTCACAACCTGAAGTCAAGCAACAACATTTTTCACCTTTCTGTCGTTTTAGAGAACCCAGTGATCCTGCAGATTCCTGCTGCCCCTGTGGTGGAGGGAGATAACATCACTCTGCTCTGTAGAACCAAGAATCCCTCCAACAAATCAGCTGATTTCTTTAAAAATGGTATCTTCATCAAAAATGAAAACACACGCCGCATGACCATCTACCAAGCATCTAAGGCTGATCAAGGTTCCTACAAATGCAGAATTGGTGGTCGTGATTCACCATCCAGCTGGCTGCTGATACAAGGTAAAGAACCAAGACATCAAGTCAACCGTAGATCTAAAACGTTTAGAGGTATCTAACAGATGGAAAAAACAACAACACAATTGGTGGTTTGTACAAGCTTTTATTATAATCTCTAGCTACCAGCAACCTCCTTAAATTTTAAAATCAAGCAACTGAATAAGTGCAGATGAAGCCTCAGTTACTCAGGATTGGAGAACATCTGATAACCATCAGTCACTAAGGAAAAATATGCTGGGTGAAGTCACTCACTCAAAAAACCTGTGATCACTTTGGCTGCTGGAGTATTATTTGTGATCTTTTCATTTCAGATTAGTTTAGTTTTTGTCCAAGAAAAAAAGTGAAAAGCAATCAAAGGATCATCTTAAGGTTGTGCAGTTTTTTACTATCTTGAATGCAGCTGAACAAATTTATAAACACACTGATGTAAAGTCTGTTTCTGTCCCCAGATGATGCTGACCCCCCAACTCTCACACCGTCTCCCAACACAGCTCAGCTGTTTGAGTATAAGAACCTGAACCTGAACTGTGGTGTTCAAGGATGGACAGTAAAGAGGTTCACAACATTTGCTCAAGACCTGTCCAGTTGTCAAGCATGGGGGCAAGTCGTTTCCCATGGCTGCGTCCTCCATACGACCAAGCAGCCTGACAGCGCCGTTTATTGGTGCGAGTCTCCTACACAGCAGCGGAGCAACTCAGTCAACATCACTGTTCATGGTATGTTCAGTAAAAAAAACCCTTTAGAAACAGAAACCCTTCAAATTTTCTAAGAATGAGGGACGACTAAAAGTAAGCATAATTGTCCAAACACTTGTATGAAAGTTGTTATAAAAGAACCAAGAGACAGATGCGGATACAATTGAAGGGTGTATGTGTGTGAGAGGGGGCATGAAACCTTGAGAAACTAACCTTTTTCTGAACCAGCTGAAGGGAGGTTGGAAATCATCGTGAATGTCATGTAACCATTGTGTGGCAGACAGGAAGTGCAGTACTCGCAGCTTTTATTAGCTGTTTTCTACTGATGAAGAAAAACCACTGACTGTCAGGATTGTAGGACCCAAACGCAGGACTCTGTACGATGAATACAGCGCTTTTATTTACAGTGCAGCAAATAATCATGACCCGATAAATCCCCATGCGTGATCCTGATGAGTGTGCGTCCCCGATTCCCATGCTGTGTCTTCTCCCAGTGTCCGTGGTCCTAGTTTCCACTCCCTGTGTGTCTATGTGCAATGTGCTTGCTTCGTCCTCTCATTTATGCAAATCTCCTGGAAAATCACAGAGGAAGCCATGAGTAACTTCTACACTCGCAGCAACCTCAAACTCAAAATTTCAAAATTTCACAAAGATCCAGCGTCGACCGGAGCTCTGTTAAGAAGCTCCCGAGATGAGGTGAATCAGCTGCAGGTGTGTGATCCAGGTAGTGGAAAGGCTGGGGTGGGGAAAGGCTAGGTTTTCCAGGAAAACCAGGACACACACACACACACACACACACACACACACACACACACACACACACACACAGGTAATGAGGGAAAGGGAAGCAGGTGGGATGATGGCTGACACGTGCACAGTCTGACCTTAGACCCTACTTCTGTTGGGATTTACACTCCTAAGGAAAGTTTGCAACTCTCTTGAATGTTGTTTACTTGTGAGTTATCTTCCTTACTGAAGAATGATGGACTTTATCCCTGAGCAGGTCGAGATACTCCAGTAATCCTGCAGAGTCCCGTCCTCCCCATGATGAAGGGAGATAATGTTACTCTGCTCTGTGAAACAAAGAACACTCAGTCCATCCTTCCAGCAACTTTCTACAAAGATAACTCTATTGTCGGTACTGAGCCTAGAGGTCACATGATCATCTATAATGTCACCAAGTCTCATGAAGGCATCTACAAGTGTAACATGAGTGTGGGAGAGTCTCCATCCAGCATGCTGTTCATTATAGGTAAAACAGGATGACTGAAAGCTTTGAAAGTCCAAAGAATCAAGTGACTGTCGTCTTTTTTTATTGATTTTGTTTATTTACTATACTTCAACCAGCTGTGCTTGTTTGTTTCTAGATCCTGATGCCCCCGCCTCACATTCAGATTCAGACAAAAACCTGTCTTCTCTGGGAATGCTGCGCCACATCTTGGTGTACTTTCCATATGTAATCTCTACATTCCTCATGGTCTCTATATATCGCGGGTCTACAGGTAACATTATTATGTTCAAATATCACCCATCCATCCAGTTAGTTAAATCCCGTGTTTATCCCTTCCTGTTTCCATTATCATCTATGTTTCATCCTTTCTCCGTCTGCTGCCCAGCTGTGCTCCCAGGTGTGTCCACTCGTTCCTAATCTCCTCCGGTGTATTTATTGTCTGTGTCTGCTGCTGTTCTTTGTCGCGTCCTCCCTCATAATGTGTGTGTAGTCTCTGTCTAGTTTGTTTTATTTGCCATTACAAATAAAGGCTATGATTTATAGTCATCCTCTGTCTCCAGAAGTAGTGCATTCTGGATCCACTGGCTAGCAAACTGTGGTTTGTGACCAAGGTTGGATCCTTCTGCCTGATTTCTGGTGGTCTAGAAGTAGACAGTCTCCATAGGGATGAGGTTTTGGGGGGATGACAGGAATAGAGAAACTACAGAGAGGCAGATAACACTGCAAGGAAAACAAGAAATGTGCATACATCAAGGGCCATTAGGTTCAAAATGAGAATTGAATCCAAAAGAATAATTACTTTTGATATGTTCTCTTTGTTAAACATTCAGTGAAATGTGGGCTTAAATGTTTTACAAGTCAGTTTTTGATCATTTGCGTTGTTTCACACAATTAATACCCACTATACGCTTAACAGGAAGAAACTCACATCGAAGAACAATGTCTCCACCCACTGAGGAAGATGAACACCATCCATATGATGATGCTATGGCTGAAGTCACCACTGAGCATAGTTTCTAATAAAATCTTTGTCATGTTGTTTCCTAAACATTTTGCACTTTTCAGAATGAAATACTTGTTTCATGTAAATGTTTTTCTGGTTTACATTTTGTTTTCCATGTTTTGTTTTTTTTATAAATAAAGATTAAAAGCTATTTTTTACAGCTGACTGGTATTCCTTAAAAGCATTTTCCCGACAGCAGGAATTATCAGTGTTAGAGATAAGCTTTTATTTTTATTTGTTTGATTAGAAAACATTTAAATGTCACCTTAGCTCTCTGTTGTGTTAGACTGGGGATGAAGGAGCAGAACTACTCTTGGTGATGTGCTGCCACCTGCTGTCTGCTTTCTGTCAGTGCTCAGGCTGTCCAGCCTTGAGACTGTGGAGCTACAGCAGGGAACTGAAGCCATGTGATTACAGCCCAGAAAATGTACTAAACCAGTTTTATTCAACTTAACACCTGAAAGAAACCTTAAAGCAACAGCTAAAAGAAAACCAAATATTTCTGCACCCTTTTTCTGATGCTGACAAATGTTAAGTGCTGTTTAAATAATTCAGAGTTAGAATTTTAAATCTAAAACAGCCAAACATTGCTGCCTACAGCACACCCCGTGACAGGTCCTCAGTCTGTCACAGAGCAAACACAGAACTATTAATGTTTATTTACAAAATCAATTTAAAATCAACTTGATCCCACGCAAATCTTTGGACTTGGACAGGAAGCCGGTGTGCCCAGATATTATATTATATTATATTATATTATATTATATTATATTATATTATATTATATTATATTATATTATATTATATTAGTATCAGTATTATATCATCTTATTATTATGTCATCATGAATTGAAAAAAAACTGTCCCCAAATCTTTTCTTACTCAAATCAGTGCAGTTTTTATCAGTGTGATGCCTTCATACGTGCTTCAGGTTCCTGCAAAATCCAATACTGTCAGTCCTCTACATTCCTCTCCTTAACAGCATACCCACCTAATATCTTCTCATCATCTCTGTTCACCTACATGTCTATTATGGTCTGGAACATTAACATTCATCAGTATTTACAAGACTATTCACATACTCTTTCTTAAAGATTGCCCCTACTCCATTTTATGTTGGATGTCCATCCTAACATGACCCTTCCCAGGGACCAGCACTAGTAGTACACTGACTAGTGGCTGCCCTGTGGTTGCATTTGGTGTTCTTGCAGTGCCTTTCTACCAAGAATACCAAATTCAAGACATGGAGGGAATGAATGAGAATGGGAGACCAACCCACTTACAGCCATGTGAAGAAGCAACCTGCAAATGTACTACCTACATAAAACAAAGTCAGGAGTTCAAAGTGTACAGGGTGATACTGTAACCTGATTGGCTACATTAAGAACATAAACTCATGCTATCTGTTTGGGAGTATGTTCGTGTTGACTTGAGCCTCATATTGATCTCCAATCTCAGTAAAAACATGTGTTGTTTATGAAGGTCTGGGCTGTAAGGCACTGGTTTCACTGGTCTCAACTCTGCCTCTGCTGTGCCAGCAACACCCTGTAGGAGGTGCTGTAGTAGAAGAACTCCAGGAAAATTAAGAACAACTGAAAGATGATGATGCAGCTGGTGTTGGTGGTTTTGATAAACAGAGAAACAAGTGCACTTAAAATTAAAGATAACGTCAAAGTGCGATAAAAAAAGCAATATTTTAAAACAAAAACAAGCCAAAAGGAATGAGGTCCAGCACAGACAGGTCAAAAATCTTCTGGTGCTTTTGGCAGATTTCAGCCTGTAAATTGTGCATCTTGTCAAATAGCGATAATGTGACTATATACGAGATCATCTAAGTAAAAAAGTGCACACACATGAAGTATGTAATAAACGCACATCTTCAAGACACGTTACTGTCTCTGTTTATAGCAGTGAAGACAAACAGGAAATAAGTCAAAGCGCTGGTTAGCAGTTTGGTTACTGTGTTTTTCTTTATCTACGGCGATACTGTTAAACTGAGAGGACATATAAGCTCAAGCAGCTTTTCCTGCTCAACGAAAACTGGAAAAACACAGGTGAGTCCTGCCAGTTCCTCATCCTCAAATCGTCTCTATTTCTACTGATTTCATACTTAACTTAAAAGATGACGTTTAGCAGTTCTTGCCACAGGAAAGAGAAGCACTTCACACAGCTACCTCAGGACCACAGCTGCCTTCTGCCAGTGTTCAAGATTCAGTATATATAAGATAAGATAAGTTAAGACAAGACTTTATTGATCCCATGATGGGGAAATTTTTACATTACCTCAGCTCAGGTACAGAAGGAAAATACAAAAAATACAAACAAATAAAAAATAAATAAGATAATACACTATATACAATGGTAGCATACACAGTAGGTGATTATGTATATGGTTGTGGGAAATATGCAAGACATATACTATATAGCTTAACATAACTATTCTACCACTACCATTCCTATGTATAGACATGAACACGCACACACACACATACACACTAAATATACATACATATACATATACATGGGTCATTCCTACTATTCGGTGCCATTTCAGTGTGATCACTCTTCATCAAAAAATACAAAATTTTGAATTATTTTAACATTTCATCTAAAAGAGGGATTTTCAACCTATAAGAAAAATGTATTGGTCCAGCTAAGGATATTATATTATAATATTTTTTAAAATCAAAGTCTTTACCCATGACGTGCCAAATGTCCACCCTGTTACAGGACATTCAATTTTCTATTAATAACTGTTTTGAATACACAGTTATAGTAATATTTACATTTTCTAAAAGCTACAATGTCCCTTTTTAAAATCTGCAAGGAAATTTCAAATTTCAAAGCATAGCAATAACAGGGGTGACGGTAACAGGGGGGAGATTTTATGCTAAACTTAGCCATTACTACTAGTATGATGAACAACAAGCTAGTACATGGTGACCACTAAGAACCATTTTTAACATGTTTATTAGCCATATTATAAAAATTACAAAAAAAAAATTGTTTCCACTATTAATAAGCGTAACAGGTTGGACGTGTTATGCTTTGCCACATTACAAAATCTTGCTAAAACATTGAAAAAAGGGTTGATTAAAGAGTGGTACTTACTCGTCTTCTTCTTGAAAGTTTTCCCTCCAAAATATGTTACATCCGGGAGTGTCATGTGACTAAAAGAATAATCAGGTGATGTGTTCTATGGAATTCTTATCAGAGTAACAGGCGTGACAGTTGATTCAGGGACACAACATTTTTTAAAGATTTTAAGTGTTAAACATGCATTAATAATAAAAAAGAACATTTGATGAGGAACATTAGAAATAAGCCAATCCAGAAATGATGAAAAATCTAGATTTTTTTTTTTTTTTTAAGTTATATTTGTAACTGAAGTCGAGCAAGCATGACTGGGGACATAGTACTTTAGTGACTTGTGCTAAAATAAAAGTAATTTACTTTTAATGTATTTATCCTGTGTATATATCAACGTGTTCTATGGTAGAGGGGGGTTAAACATACAAGAAAATGGTTTAGAAATAAGCATTAGACAAGTTTTACACTAAATATACCATATTATGTCATTAGGACTCAAATGGCACCGAATAGTAAGAATGACCCACATACATATATACCTGCACACGTCCATACACATAGAAGGTCCATTATGCATGAAGTGGTGACTGTGGATGTCCACAATGTCCAGTGACTTATGACATCGTGATTGAGGAGTTATAGAGTCTAACTTCTGTTGGGATGAATGATCTGCAAAAGCACTCCTTCCTGCAGCGAGGGTGTTTCAGTCTCTGACTAAAGGAGCTGCTCAGCACACTCACAGACTCATGCAGAGGGTGATGTTGGTTGTTCATGATGGATGTCAGATGATGGCTATATCATCTGAGAACAGGAAAGGTGAGAGAACCATGCCCTGTGGTGCCCCTGTGCTGCACCTTGGACACACAGTCATTGAGCCTCACATACTGTGGTCTGTTGGTAAGGTAGTCGATGGTCCATGCAGTCAGCTGTTTGCCTACACAAGCTTCCCTCTCAGTAGTGCAGGCTGGATGGTGTTGAAAGCACTGGAGAAGTCAAAAAACATGATCCTCACAGCACTCCCCGCCTGGTCTAGATGAGAGAGGAATTGGTGTAACAGGTAGATGACAGTGTCATCCACCCCAATTCCAGAGCGGTAGGCGAACTGCAGGGGGTCCATCACTGAGCCCACCAGTGTGCGAAGGTGGTGCAGGATGAGCCTTTCCATTGGCTTCCTCAGATGAGAAGTCAAGACCACAGACCTGAAGTGGTTGGGCTCCTTGGGGTGTGCGTTTTTGGCACTGGAACCACAGAAGTCTTCAGTTCAGGATCCCTCTCCAGACTCAGGCTCAGGTTGAAGATGTACAGGGCCACCTGACAGAGCTGGTGTGCACAGTCCCTGAACAGTCTGGAGCAGATTCCATCCGGACCTGCCTCCTTCCTTGCCTTTGTCCTTTTGAGCTGACGTCTCAGCTGATCTGCATTCTTCAGAGCACACCCTTATCACCTTCTTTGTGAGGGGTTTACTCTTCACCATACTCCATAGGGTTATAAGTGGGGTGGAGAAGGACCAGATTGTGGTCTGAGTAGCCAAGAAGGGGGAGGGGTGATGCGATGTAGGCCTGCTTTGTGTTGGCAAACAATAGATCCAGGGTTTTGCTGTCCCTTGTATGGCAGTCAACATACTGTGAGAAATTAGGGAGAGTGACAGATAGTGAGACATAATTGAAGTCCTCAGAGATAATAATGAGGGACTGCAGATGTGCCATCTGTAGCTGAGACAGTGGAGTGAATGTACTCACAGGCTGCCGTAGGGTCGGCCGATGGTGGGATGTAAACAGTCAGCACAATAACATGTGAAAATTCCCTAGCCAGGTGGTATGGCCAGACACTAACCGCCAACAGTTCAGTGTCTCTGGTACAGTGCTGTTCCTTTACAGTGATGTGTCCTGGGTTACACCATCACTCACTGACGTACATTGCTAGTCCCCCACCTCTCCTCTTTCTGCTCTCCATTGCATTCGGGTCCGCTCTAACCAGATGAAAGCCATCCAGAGTTATGACAGAGTCCGGTGTGTCGTCCGTGAGCCATGTCTCAGTGAACAGTAGGAGGCTGCTCTGCTGGTACTCCCACTGCAGTCTGGTTAGCACAATTAGCTCTTCCATCTTGTTGGGTAAAGATCTTACATTACCCATGAGAATGGATGGAATGCTTGGTTTGTACCGTCTCCTTCTTTACCGTTACTTCACTCCAGCCCTGCATCCCCTCCTCCTACGGCGTAATTTCTTCGCAATCTTGGGTTGCCCAATACTGGGCAACAGTAGCCTCCTGTTGCCCAGTAGCTGCTCCCTACTGTAAACAATGGGGTGGCTTAGAGGTTCTCCAGAAGTGGTGGCGAAAAGTCCCAAAAAGAGTAGAAGACATGCTACTACTGTCATGAAAATTTGTGGGTCCATGTCCAGTTGCACTTCAAATAAAACACCACCAAGAGTTTTGGGGAAAAAAGCTTAAAACACAAGAAAAAAAAAAAGGAAAGGAAAGGAAAAAGCTGGGAGCTGGGGAAACAGGCTGCCTACTGTGGTGCCATCTTGAAAAAAAATATATTCAGTATACTTCAATATTGAGAAGACGTCATGCTGATTTAACACACTGTGAAATGTTGTGCTTAATATGTGTCAGTTTAAAACTTATTTGCTCAGATTCTATGCCATCTGTGAAAAAGAGGATGTCATCTGCAAACATCTGGATTTATATATCTCTACACACATATACACTGTAGTAATATTATGTTCCGAGCTCTTGTTTAGGATTTTATCAAGTGATGGTATAAATGACTGCTTTAATCTCCATGTGCCGTCACTTTTGTATCAAGTGAAAGCTTTCTTAGGGGTGTTTTAGAAAAGATAATGAAGAAATACAATAATCATCCTCAAACACATAAATTTACTTTCATCAGATGAAGGAAGGTTGGTCTTGAACAACCTCTGTGATTTGTATTTATTTTTCAGCTACAGAAGCATGATTGACTCAACAAATATGACTTCATCTCTCAACCACACCCATGATCATTTTGTCCCATCAGTCAACCCTTTCTTTATACTGGTCTACAGTCTGCTGTTTCTGGTACGTTTAAAATTTACAGATTGTACCCTGTTAGAACCTGGCTTAAGGCTCCTCGTGCATGTTTAAAAGTCCTGTCCTCTTCATCCTCTCTGTGTCTTTACAGGTCGGTTTACTCCTCAATGGCTTCATCCTAAAGTTTTACTTTCACCAAGTTCGGCAGCAGGCATCCAGCAGCTTGATGGTCTACCTTAAGCACCTGACAGCTGCTGACTTCCTGCTCTGCCTCTCTCTGCCACTGCGGATAATCCACTATGCCAGCAGTTCTGGCATTGTTTACATACTCCACTGCAGCTTTGGAGCTACTTCACTGTACCTCAACATGTACGCCAGCATCCTGTTCATGGGGTACATCGCTGTTAACAGGTAAGGAACATTAACTGAGTATAATTTGCAGTTCACGATAATGTTAAAACCAGATTTTTGGGTTATTTACAAACTCTTCAGTCCTAGCAACAACATGAATATTTCTTTTCACCGTACAGTGACTTCTGCAGATTTGGCACCGCTGTGACTTTTTTGGTGAAGCTTTTTCTCTTCATTTTCTCTTCTCTCTGCAGGTATCTGAAGATCGTCCATCCTTCAGGAACTCACATCCTGCAGACAGTACAAACTGCCCACATCGTCTCCACGGTCACCTGGGTTTTTCTCCTGGCTCAAACAATCACCTACAACATTATGTTTTTCTTCACTCACAATCCTCTGACCTCTGACCGTTGCTACTGTGGGCACCTCTTCAGTACATCATTCAGCGTCCTTCATAAAACATTTCAAATAAGCTGCACCATCATCTTCCTGTTGGTCTTCATATCCCTGGTCTTCTTCTACTACAGCACCTCCCGCAGGGTGTTGCAGGCACAGCAGAGGCAGCTGGCCTCCTCTGGCTCTGAGAAGCTGGTGAAGTCTCGCAGGAACATGCTGGTGCTGGTCAGCATCTTCTGTGTTTGTTTTGTGCCCTATCACCTGGTTCGTCTTCCCTATAGTTTTTTCTGGAATAACTCTGTGGGTGGGGTGTTATACTACCTGAAGGAGGTGGCCACCATGGTGTCAGTTTTTAATGTCTGTCTGGACCCTCTTGTTTACTTTTACCTCTGTAAGACTTTTCGGGCCCAGGTAAGAAAGATGTCCAGGAGAGTCAACGATCCAACAAAGAGAAAGGGAGAGAGCATCTAGAGCAGCAAGGCAAACCAGCGAGCTGTAAAGTAAAGAGTTTCTGCTGAGTTCAGAGGTCAATATGAGGCTCAACTCAGCAATTCAATTGGAGGTGACGACATCGTGTTATTTAAAAAAAATATTTTCAATAAATTTGAAACATTTTAAAGGAAACCTTTTCCATCCTATCATTAAAAGCTATTTTGTTTGTAACATTTTCGAGGTGAAAATCAATTTTGAATGAGGCTGTAACATGACAAAACGTGAACCACTCAGGACACTCTCTGGATGCACCGTGAGAACCGAACCTCTCTACTGCACACGTGGCTTAGTTTCATTTTTCCACCTCACGCTAGCATGTAGCGTAAACAATTACACATTTATATCTCACTTAATATCTTTCATTCGTTTTTCCAAAACTTAGTCAAAATTGATAAATGATCACCATGTTGTTCTTTTGTGTTTGTATGCAAGTAAAATGAGCGTTGTTCTTTGTGACCTGGATTGTGTCGTTAATCTGTGTCACACAGACTGACTTTAACTCTGTGGTCATAGTGTCCTGTTTCTGATGCGACTACAGGTTCTCAAGTTTTACTGCAGGGCTGTTACCTTTAACACACACACACACACACGCACACACAATAAATCTTAAACTATGATGAGTTTAATGAAAATATGACAGTATTTAAGATGCTAGATTTCAGTTTTATGAATCATCCTGACACGTTCACCAGTTCTTACATTCATCTTGTTGCTTCAGCATGTTTTGAAGCAATCCATCACCTCTGTGATTCACATGGTTTCACAGCAGCGGTCTACATGAAGAGAAGATAAGATAAGATAAGATAAGATAAGATAACTCTTTATTGTCATTGCACAGTCATACATAGTACAATAGTACAATGAAATTGGAAAACTGTCCTACGTCGGCACTACATGTAACACAACACAACACGACACGATACGACACATCACAACGCAACACAAACAACACAACACAGTATAATAACTTAGTAATAAAAAAGAAGAATAAGTGTATTTGTATTACTGTTATTATTGCACATTAATTATTATTGCACGTTGTTATAAATATAAATATTATTATTATTATTACTGTTTTTACCGTTGTTAACGGTAAGTCAAGGTAGGTAGCCAGTCAGGTTTAGCTATTTGCATTGACTAGGGCTATTGCCCTGTTGTAAAAGCTGTTCTTGAGTCTATTTGTTCGGGACCTCAGCAGCCTGAACCTCCTGCCAGACGGCAGCAGCTTAAACACCCCGTGTCCTGGGTGTGTACAGTCTCGTAGGATGCTGCGTGCCCTCTTGAGACAGCGAGTGCTGTACAGGTCCTTCAGGGAGGGAAGAGGATGTCCAATGATTTTTTGGGCCATGTTGATGACCCTCTGGAGTGCCTTTCTGTGTGCTGTGGTGCAGCTGGAGAACCATACATGGATGCTATATGTCAGCACACTTTCAATGGAGCAGCGGTAGAAAACGGTCAGCAGCTCCTTCTTCAGGTCCATTTTTCTGAGGATTCTCAGAAAGTGGAGACGCTGTTGGGCCTTCTTTAAAACCGCAGAGGTGTTAGAGCTCCATTGGAGGTCTGTGTCTATGTGCACACCCAGAAACTTGAAACTGGAGACCCTTTCCACACACTCCCCGTTGATGCTGACAGGCTGCAGCTCAGACTTCCTCCTTCTGAAATCAACAACAAGTTCTTTTGTCTTGGTGGTATTGAGATCCAGGTTGTTATCTACACACCAATCTGACAGCCTCTGAACTTCAGCTCTGTACGCCGACTCATCTCCCCCAGAGATGAGCCCCACCACGGTGGTATCATCTGCAAACTTGATGACTGCGTTGTCTGGGTGGGTACTAACACAGTCATGTGTGTACAGAGTGTACAGTAGGGGACTCAGTACACAGCCTTGTGGGGAGCCGGTGTTAAGGCTGAGGGCTGAGGAAAGATGAGGCCCCACTCTAACTCTCTGTACACGGTCTGAGAGGAAGTCTCTGATCCAGCGGCAGGTGGTAGAAGGAAGTCCGATTTCCAGCAGTTTAACTATTAGTCTGTCCGGGAGTATCGTATTGAAAGCAGAGCTAAAGTCAACAAAGAGCAGCCTGGCATAACGGCCCGGCACTTCCAGGTGAGAGATGGTGGTGTGGAGCGTTGTAGTAATGGCGTCTTCAGTTGATCTGTTAGCTCTGTATGCAAACTGGAGCGGGTCGAGTGTGGGTGGCAAGCAGGACATGATGTGACGTCGGACCAGTTTCTCAAAGCACTTCATTATAACAGGTGTTAGAGCAACTGGTCGGTAGTCGTTGAGGCTGCTAATGTTAGTACGCTTTGGCAGTGGGACAATTGTGGCTGACTTTAGGCACGGTGGGATGCAGGACTGGGACAGTGAAGTGTTGAAGATCTTAGTAAAGACATATGAGATATATGAGCTATATCAAAATATGAGCTATACATCAGCACTTGTAGCTACTTGCAGCAATAATATAATGTTTGCAGCTGTACATGACTAATTATCGGTCACATTTTCTTTAGATGTTGTAAAAAATAATCTAAAGGTTTTTAAATTGTGTGCAAAGATTTTTTTTATTTATGTGTACATCAACAACGTGACATGTGAAATTGAGACACTGATAGAACAGTTATAAATATAAATGTCTTAAATTCAGTTCCAACATTGCAACACACCAAACTGTTTTTAAAAATCAGGTCTCACATTTATTCTGTATAGACCTCAGGCTCCACAGACATACAAGCACAGGGAGGCACAGACAACCCTGAACAATATGGCCGGTGGGCTTCTGTATGTTTTATATTTTTTGTATGTTTGTATGTTGTGCATGACTAACACAGCGGCTACTTCCTCCTACTGTTTCCACTGAACCGATGGCTGAGGTTACAGTCAGATTTCTCAACACAAAACTAATAATAGAGTGTGTATAGCTGTGGGAAAGTGTGTGTCTGTCCTGTACGTTGTGGTGAAATATGTGTAATTTTTGCTCTTCTGTTGATAGTTATGAACAAATATAGCTGCAGTGATATCATTTGTAAACCCTTTTTTTTCCATCAACACCTGGACATTAAACTTTATTGTAACACCTAAAAGAACAACCACACTGAGACGCGTGTTAACGTTCAGTGTGAGCACAGGAAGTGGTTTGAAAGTCTAAGACCTCAAGTGTCATCAAGAAGGCAAAATTCACAGCCTTGCTGTGGTTTGATGCTCTTTTCTGATTGGCTGTTGTTTAAGTGAAGAACTTTCTGAGTTGCTCAGTTGGGTTTGTGCTGTACTCTTTAAGATTGTGTTATAAATAGCACAAGGCCTGCATGTCACATACACTAAATGCTTCCTGGATTTTGTCTTTCACATTAAAAGTTTATTGCCACCACTTCACTTGCAACACTTATGCGAAAGCAAGGGAGGAAGTACTGAGTTTTATTCATGCGATTTTGAAATATTGGAACAGCGGATGTGTGTTTTGTTCTCATAAATTTGTGCACTGAAAAGGATAGACAACAGAAAAACATGGAGGAAATATTCATTTTGAATCTGTTGGAAAATGTATTTTCCTCAATATAAATCTCTTTTAAGGAGGTGATGGAAAATGTAAGTGACAGGGAAAGAAAGGTAAGTGACATCAGAAAGTGAATGGTAGCTGAGAATCAAACAAACTTTTTTTAATTTTAAGTTTCAGTTGTACCAAATATCTGAATCAATCGATGAATAACTAACCCCATCTGCTTAATCATCTTCAACACCCTGGAGGACAGAGGGTAGATTTTAGATGCTCTTCAAGATTACAGTGACCAGTGATTCGAGGATATAGTTATGAAGAAGGCCCAGAACATATGCTCTCTGGCCAAAAATGAGAACCATCTTCTAAAAGAAGTCACCCGGCAATCTGCCCCAGTACAGCATCGCCTGTTGACAAAGACTTTACTGACAACTTGGATTCAATCAATAAGCATTTTTCCAGTTTCAATGTGTGGTTGCCCATGGTGGAGATTTTACCGGGAATTTAAATCCCTGAGAGGATCCCTGAAGTTCAACCTGCAGCACGTCGAAACGCTTGCTGCTGAAAACCCAATTCTGCGGACTCGGTCAAATCTCTGATCGAGAATGTGACCCATCTCAATACAGAAAATAAAAAAATAAAAGAGACTGTTATTGATCTGCAGACCCGAAACATAAGAGATAACCTTTTGTTTTCTGGTATCCCAGAGTCTGCTGGAGAGTATGCGGAAACCTCTCCTGTCCCTCCTCCCGTTCCATCACACCACCACTGTCCCCTTCTGGCCACATGTGCCTCAATTTTAGTCCCCAATCTAGACATCCACTGTAGAAAAGTCTTTGTTAGCATGAACTACATTACCCAGCAGCCTTGGTGAGGTCATAGGACTCATGGGACTCCTGAGCTAGTGAGCCTGACTTAGTTCCTGGGCTGACAATGGAGAAGAGAGCTGCTGGGACGGAAAGCGAACAGCCCATCCTGTGTTTGTTGTGAATGGTGTGTGTCACATAAACCTGACTTAATGTTACATGTGTAAGATGTCGCTGTAGCTCGAGGGGTAGAGCAGGTCACCTACTGATCGGAAGATGTCTGTGAAGGTTCTCAGTCATCCAGGTCATCGTAGTCTAAGAAGCTTGGAAAGAAAAGCGTCTGGACTTCTTTAAGTTGTTTGAAGACGTTTCACCTCTCATCCGAGGAGCTTCTACAGTTCTAGGGTCAAATGGCGGAGAGTCCCAGATTTAAACCCAGTGGGAGTTTCCCCCCAAAGAGGGACAAAAGGCGTGAAAATGGGTGTAGGTCACAATCAGCAAAGGTTTCGGGTGAGCTCATTGTGAAACCTGGCCCCACCCTATCATGTGATTTCCTGTGGTCAGATGGCCCAGGATGTGAGTGGGCGTTAAGGCGTCTGGGAAGGGATCTCAAAACTGGATTATAGATGGCAGACAGTTGGTGTCGTAAACCACCGCCTCTGTTCAAAGATGGTCGCTCACAGTTGCTCTTCTATGTTGTGCCATGCGCTTGTGAAGTGGCTGTTTGGTTTCTCCGATGTAGAGGTCTGGGCCTTCCTCGCTGCACTGTACAGCATACACCACATTGTTAAGTTTGTGTTTAGGAGCTTTGTCTTTCGGGTGAACCAGTTTCTGTCTGATTGTGTTGCTGGGTCTGAAGTACACTGGGATGTCGTGCTGATACACCGGCTACATAGGGGATGACAATGTTGTTGCATTTGTCCTTCTTATCCTCCCTCGCTGGTGTCTGATCTTCTTTTCTGTGCATCTTTGCTGGCTTTATAAATGCCCAATTAGGATAACCACATGTTTTAAGTGCTTCCTTTACATGTGTGTGTTCCTTCTTTTTCCCTTCAGGCTTAGAGGGAACATGTTCTGCCCGGTGGTGTAGGGTCCTGATTACTCCAAGTTTGTGTTCCAGAGGGTGATGGGAGTCAAAGAGGAGGTACTGGTCCGTGTGTGTGGGCTTCCGGTAAACTTCAGTGTTGAGGTTGCCGTTCTCTTCAATGTGCACAGCGCAGTCCAGGAAAGGCAAACAGTTATCCTTTGTGTCTTCCCTGATGAACTTGATTTTTTTGTTAATGTGCGCAGTGAAGGATTCCACTTCTTGTGTCTTGTCACCCTATCCTACATGTCTTAATTCTATGGCTTTTAGTTTTTAAATTTTTATTGTTTTTAACTTGTATTGTGTCTTTTACCTGTTCTGCTATGTATCGCTTTTATTTTATTTATCTCTTTAGTTGTACAGCACTTTGTTTGAAAGCGCTTTATAATTAAAGTTATTATTATTATTATTCCCCCTGTCCCTCTCTGCCATTCCACCACTCCAACAGACCAAAACATAGAAAATAGCAATAGTCATCCTTAGGAGTGTCCTGTTCACCCCAAAGGATCTCAGTCGCTGTAGCAGGTGGATGAGAGAAGGCCCGATGCAGCAGGTAGGTGACAGTGTCATCTACCCCGATGTTCGGCTGGTAGGCAAACTGCAGCGGGTCTAGATCTCTCCCGACTAGTGGGCCAAGGTAGTGTAGTAAGATATTCTCGATGGTGTTCATCAGGTGTGAAGTCAGGGCAACGGGTCTGAAGTGGTTTGGCTCCTTGGGGTGCGTTGCCTTTGAGACTGGCACCAAGCAGGAGGTCATCCACAGAATGGGGACCCCGTCAAGGCTGAGACTGAGGTTAATGACATGATAACCTCAATTGATTCTGCAGTTGATTCCATCCGGACCTGTGGCCTTCCTGGTTTTCATCTTCCTCAGCTGACTTCGCACATGGTCAATTGTGATGGAGAGGCGTGGGGGGAGAAGGCAGTAGAGTCATTGAAGGACAAGGAAAAGGGGGAGAGGTGAGCTGCATTTGATGTCCCCGGTGCTACGGGAGATTGCAGAGATTGCTCTGGCGGATGGGGAAGGGAAGGGCTACTGAATGAAACCTGTTAAAAAACTGGTTTAATGTATTAGCCCAAACCTGGTCTCCAGACTCTGGACCCTCCGCTCACAGTGCTCCGTCCAGTGATGGTGTTCAGTCCTCTCCACATACCTCTGGTGTAGCTCAGCTGGAGCTGCTCCTCCAGCTTCCTCCTGTAGCTGTCCTTTCCCCTCTTCATCTCTCTCCTTAGCTCCTTCTGGACTCTCCTCATTTCCTCTCTGTTTCCAGATCTTAAAGCCCTCCTTTTCTGCTCCAGCAAGGTCCTCAGATCTGGAGTGAACCATGGCTTGTTGTTGGAGTAACTCCATACTTTCCTGGTCTATATGGTGTTATCCACGCAGAAGTTGATAGAGTCTGTTATGCAGGTGGTTAGTGTGTTGACATTCCCCCATATGGGCTGCATAACACCTCCCTGTCTGTAGTTTGGAAGCAGTCTTTCAGTGCCATGCTTGCCTCTTCAGACCATGGTCTCATATACCTTGTGTTGGAGGTTGTTTAAACACAAAAGGTATGTGTGAGGGAGCCAGTTTATGGTCTGAGCAACCCAGTGGGGGGAGGGGTGATGATGTATATGCATCCTTAGTATTTGGATACAGTAGGTCCAGTCTTTTGGTATGCCTGGTAAAACAATCCACATACTGGGAGAAAGTAGGGAGAGTTGAGGACAGTTCCAGAGCTGTGGAGAGACATTTCCCATAATGATCGAGGGTACAGATGGTTTGTACCGTCTCTTCCGCTCTTGACACTTAGCTCCAGCTCTATAGCCCCGTCTTTTTTTCTGGTCGTCTTTCTCAGGTAGAAAGCTACTATGATGGAGGTGACCGGGAGCTCCTCATGATCAAACGAACTCTGGAGGAGTGGCACCACTGGCTGGAGAGGGGTGAGCACCCGGTTTTGGTCTGGACCGACCATAAGAATCTATGCTACATCTGGATGACCCAACAGCTATACTTTTAACCCTTTAAAGCTGGTTGGAGCGGGCACGCTCCGTTTTGCGTAACTATTTTTAAATCCTGGTAGAACTGCATTAACGTAAACTAGCGCAATAATTTTTTTGCATATGAAACCGGAGGAGTTGTACTTACTCTTATGCCATCAGCTTGTCCTAGGTCACGGTTTCCCTCCACATATAGCTTTTGCATAAAAAGCACTTGCAGCAACAAAAACATAATATTCCAGAAACACGCTTTGCCGATCCGATCAGCTGTTCGTAACACTTCCTACGTCCATCAGCGCGGACTATCGCATGTCCACCATGACCTGCCCGAAACCAGAAGTGACATCATTTTGCAAAAATGAGGGGGTTTTTTCTTTCTTTTTTTTTTTTTTTTACCTTCAGGTCCTTATAAGCCTATACTGGTGTTTTTAAAAGTTATGTTTGACTTTATGACTTTCTGTATCGTTTCTGGGATGCTTAGAACTCAAATTGCACTGCTGGAAATAGTTTATTTTGATGCATATGCTGTTTTTTTTTTGTTTTGTTTTTTTGCAAATTTGCATTATAATATTTATTTTCGTTTTTCCTGCAGTATATAAAAATTGGTGTATTTCAAAAATAAAACTATAAAGACACTCTGTAGAACATCTGACTAATGTTGTTCATTAATGCTGCTTTAATATACCTGTTCCGTGTAGTACGCTGCGCACGCACGCAGTGAGACAGCGC
Organism: Pelmatolapia mariae; assembly: GCF_036321145.2. Classification (NCBI taxonomy): domain Eukaryota; kingdom Metazoa; phylum Chordata; class Actinopteri; order Cichliformes; family Cichlidae; genus Pelmatolapia; species Pelmatolapia mariae. The sequence continues at coordinate 74,058,664 of NC_086229.1, forward strand.
GTAGCTTAGACCCGCCCCCGAAAGTGAGGTTGCTTACGTGTAATGTCTGCTCTGTTACACAGTAAAACAAAGTTTGCTGGCGATCACGAATCCAGAGTCATTACAGAACGTCAAACACACTCAAAATAAATTTCCTGTGATGGGAAACTATTTTGTGCAACTTTTTTGTATTTACAGTTTTGAGGGATAAGCCTCTTAAATTTCTCTAACTAGAAATATATGTAAAAAAACAAAAACAATTTTCAACTTTTTTGTAGTTTATTGCACTTTTTTTTTGTTGCAATTTACGTAATTACTATGCACTTAATCCATACAAATTATTAAAATTTGGGCTATAATGGTTGTATTGATGTATAGCAACTTGAAATGCTCCCAGAAGTGGCACTACAGCATGTAAAAATATAATATAAGCTCTGGCGGACTTGGTTCTATGGTAGGTCTTAAAGTGTTAAGGCTGTAAGACTATTTGGATGCATCACATAGAAAGTACCCTGAGACAACTGTCATGAATTAAATGACAGAGATTGTCAGCAAACACCCTTTAGAAGAGGCCGTGTATCAAAATTGCAACTCACAGAGAGTTTTAGTAGAGTTTAACACACTGAATTCATTAAACACAACAAAATATGAAGATGGGTTCTTTCAAAGAGGAACCTCAATGAAAACGTTTTTCTTTTCAGCTCCAGAAACATGGTTGACCTAAAAAAAAAAAAAACGTGACTTCACTTCTGCACCAGACATTGTTGTTGAAAAAACATCAGCCAAACCTTTCTTTGTTCTGATCTGCAGTCTAGTGTTTGTGGTAAGTTTCAGATCTTCAGATTAGATCTCCAAATTGTGTTATGTGCATGGTGCATGTAGCAAAATCCTCCTCTCTCATCCTCTCTGCTTCTTCAGGTGGATTTTCTTCTCAATGGCGTCATCATAAAGTTTCATTGTTGTTGAGCTTGACTGCAGGTGTCAAGCAGCTTGATGGTCTACTTGAAGAACCTGATAGCTTCTGACTACTAACTGATCAGATAAGAAAAAGACATGTCTATTTTGAAAGCAGGTCATTGCCCCTGTTTAGCAGTGAAGAGAAACAGGAAATAAGTCAGAGTGCTGGTTGGCAGTGTGATTGCTATGCTTCCAGATGTACAGTGACACTGTAAAATTGAGAGGACATAACCACTCAAGTAGCTTTTTCTTCTCAATGAAAACTGGAGAATCACAGGTGAGTCTTGATGGTTGCTTATCTTGAAATATGTTGCACTTCTGCTAAATTCATACTTAATTTAAAAGACAACTATTTCAGCTCCTGATATGGGGAAATGCAACAGTAAATAGTTTCAGGTAAATGCCCTCCTTGATTCTCCACTCCAAGAGGGGGCCTAACGGTACATCTTTCACTATCTTACAATGCTGTGATTGCAGCCATTCCCCAACTCTCTGGGAATCGTACTCATGGCCATTAACCAGTGGGCTTTGATCAGTGGTTGTTGATCAATAGTCATGACAATTTGGACATTAATGATCAAGGAACTGATCTTAGAGCCCATTGCTCATTATGCAAATGTACTGTTTATAAGGTTGGGGAAACCTGCAGTCACCTGAGACCGAAGAAGTCACTTGGACGAGTTACGAAACGTTTCTCCAACTGAAAACGCTGCGTTCAGATGAACACAATCAACCTTTTGGGATCTACTTACCTGGATTGAGTATGCATCAAGATATCTTGTTTAGGATTTTATTACCATATTTTTTGGACCATAAGCAGCACCGGATTATAAGGTGCACCGTCGATGAATGGGTCTGTTTTCATCAAGGCTTATTAACCTCCTAGGACATGCTGTCCACATATGTGGACATCACATTTTGGGTTGTCTAGACCAAAATACTAAATTTTGCTCTACAAGGGCCTGATATCCACTTACGAGGATCTCGTTTAGACCCAGAGCAAACAATATTGTTTGACTGATGGCCCTTAATATAAAGACTTTGGACTTTACGTTTCCCAATTTCTGCTTTAAGTTGTTTTGTTATTTACATAATAATGTAGATAACCTAATAATTATCCTTATTGCTGTTTTAGAGGAGCGGTGCTTCAAAGGATAGTTGCAGATTCCTGTCAGAATCTGCAGATTATACAGTACAAATAAAATGTTCACGTTTCTCCAACGTTGTCTTCCCAACAGTTTCACTAACATCTACACTGGATGGCCAGTAAGCGTTCGCGATGTCTTCTGCGGTGCTCATAATTGGTGTCTGTCTTGTGTCAGTGACGTAAAAGACGGATTTAATGCGACATGACCATCAAACAGCAGTCGCTTTCTAAAACATCGGATATGTATCGGATTCAGTACCACATACAAAAGTGACCCAGATTGGATTTGAAAATATCGGATTTGTGCCGTTCACACTGTCATATCATGATCGGATATGGGTCGCATAGGGGCAAAAAAATCGGATTTGATGCGCTTTCGCCTGCAGTGTGAACGTAGCCATAGAGACAGACAACCATTCGCGCTCACATTCACACCTATGGGCAATTTGGATTAATCAGTTAACCTATCCCCACAAAGTGCATGTCTTTGGATGGTGGGAGGAAGCCAGAGTACCCGGAGGGAACCCACGCAAACACAGGGAGAACATGCAAACTCCACACAGAAAGACGCCGGCCTGATGGTGGAAACGAACTAAGGACCTTCTTGCTGTGCGGCAACGGTGCTAACCACTGTGCCACCGTGCTGCCCACAGCTGTTTCTGTATTTATTTATGTTGGAAGTAATAGCAGAGCTGTACGTTTTCATTTTTTCAGAAATCTCTCATTCAGAACATGGTATATTATCTTTAGATGGAAGCTAGCAAGCTAACTTCCTGCTAACTTCTAACTCCCTTAAATGTAATAAATTCTGTTTTCATGGATGCCTGGACGTTAAACTTAATTATTGCACCTGGTAAAGCAGCAAAGCTGATCATTTTGTTAAGGATAAAAGAATTTAGACAGTTTTTAACTCTCAGTCATGCTGCAGTGTTTGTTTGACTTTAAGAGCTGAAGTGGACGTTTTTGAGTTTTGGATTACTCCGTGTGACTCCTGACTACTGTAGCTGTAATGCTCTGACAATCCATCAAGCGTCGCATCTTCGTAGCTTACCAAAGTTGTACTAAAATATTTTTTGACAGATTTTTGAGCGCTGTGTACCACATAAAGTCGGTCTGAGGTCTGTAGGCACAACCAGAATTCATACAAAAGGCGCACCGGATTATAAGGCACTGCCAATTTTTGAGAAAATGAAAAGATTTTAAGTGCACCTTATAGTGCGGAAAATATGCGTCAAATACAGCACAGCTTTAATCTCCATGCTCTTTCACTTTTGGATTAACTGAAAGCTTTCTGAGTTTTTAGAAAACTGTGAAAATGATGAAATATAATAACTATCCCCAAACACATGCATCCACTTTGATCAGATGAAAGAAGGCAGCTCTTCTTAGTGTGTGAAGTTTCTCTGTGAATTGTATTTATTTTTCACCTACAGAAGCATGGTTGACCCAACAAATATGACTTCATCTGTCAACCAGACCTGTGATCTAGTTGTCCCATCAGTCAACCCTTTTTTTATGATGGTCTACAGTTTGGTGTTTCTGGTACGTTTATAATTTTCAGATTGTGCCCTGTTAAAAATTGGTTTAAAGTTCTATGTGCATATATCAATGTCCTGTCCTCTCTGTCTGTCCTTTTTCTCTTCAGGTAGGTTTAATCCTCAATGGCATCATCATGAGGTTTTACTTTCGCCAAGCTCAACAGCAGGCATCAAGCAGCTTGATGGTCTACCTGAAGAACCTGACAGCTGCTGACTTCCTCCTCTGCCTCGCTCTGCCACTGCGAATAATCCACTATGCCAGCAGTTCTGGCATTGTTCACAGATACTACTGCGCTTTTGGAGCTTCTGCCCTGTATCTCAACATGTACGCCAGCATCATATTCATGGGGTACATCGCTGCCAACAGGTAAGGAACCTTTACTGAGGTCAGACTCAGTTTAATGGATGAACTGCCTAAAGCATCGACAATTCTTTTGATCTTAATAGTAAAAAAAAAATATATGCGCCACTTTTACTAATGATTGAAAGTGTAACTGCCTCCTTTCACTTCTCTCTGCAGATATCTGAAGATTGTTCATCCTTCAGGGACTCACGTCCTGCAGACAGTACAAACTGCCCACATCGTCTCCACGGTCACCTGGGTTTTTCTCCTGACTCAAGCAATTACCTACAACATCCTGTTTTTCATCTCTCACAATCCTCTGACCTCTGACTCTGGCTACTGTGAGTCTCTCTTCAGTACGTCATTCAGCGCCCTTCATAAAACATTTCAAACCAGTTGCACCATCATCTTCCTGTTGGTCTTCATATCCCTGGTCTTCTTCTACTACAGCACCTCCCGCAGGGTGTTGCAGGCACAGCAGAGTCAGCTGGCCTCCTCCTGTGCTGACAAGCTTTTGAAGTCTCGAAAGAACATGTTAGTGCTGGTCAGCATCTTCTGTCTTTGTTTTGTGCCCTATCACTTGGTTCGTCTTCCCTATACACTTCTGTGGACCAGCTGCTCTGTACGTCAGGTATTGTACTACTTGAAGGAGGTGACCACCATGGTATCAGTTTCAAATGTCTGCCTGGACCCTGTTGTTTACTTTTTCATCTGTAAGACTTTTCGGGTGCAGGTGAAAAAGATGTCCAGGAGAGTCAAAAAGTCCAACATTTTATAAAATGAAGAAATTCGCATTTGTATTTTGTTGCTGTTGCTGCTTTCAGCTAGTAGACATGTGGCTGATTTAGGATAAATAAGCTTAATCAGTCTATGGTCAAATTCATAACATAGAATAAAATTACATATATTTTATAAATAAAGAGTTTCATTTGAGCTCAGAGATCAATGTGAGGCTACAGTCAGCACAAGCGCACTTCAACATAGGCAGCAGATTTAAAATGAATAAACAGAACCAACCTGTGTTTAAATTAAACAATGCAGTGTTAAATGTATAAAATCATCTCCACCACAGGCACAGCCTGAATGGACCTGAGCTCTATCATGGGATAACAGGGCATGCCCACGGACCAGAACAGCTCCGTAAAGATGTAACTATTTCTGGGGCAGTCTCTGCAAACAGCAGATGTCTTCATCAGTAGAGGAGTGCAATTCAGGCCATTGTCATAGCCTGGTAAACAACTGAGCTCTGTATATCTTCTTATGATGGCCCCTGAAGCTATGGTCCTGTCAGTTGATCAGCTGGCCTTGCTGCAAAGGTGTTTCATCAGTTTGCTGATCATTACAATCCTTCCAACTCTCACTAGCTGCAAATGAATGCTCATGAGCACCCTCAAAAACCACCTCACACCTGACTTGGTGCTCAGTGACTACTCATGCAATCGTGGACTCAGCCATACAGGAAAATTGTTAAGAAATAGACCAAATTATGATGATGTGCTCCATGAGACACATTTTGATAAAAAGAAGAAAAATTATGATATAGTTGATTAAAAACAATCATGCTGGCTGTCATGCTGTCCCTGCTGTTCTGGAGGCCAAGCAACAGTCTATGGCTGGCTACCCTGCTTTCTACACAGAAATGCGCACACACTTAAAGCACACACACACACAGTACTTGCTGTTTCTTCTGTCTACCCCTGTTCTGCCTTTTGTCTCTGTTTTAATGTTGTCACTTGTCTATTAACTGAAAAAAAGAGAATTTATCGAGACTTGATAAACAATAAGTAAGTAAATATTGTTTATTTTGGTTTATTTCAGCTAATTGGAAGAAAGGTGACATGTTATATTTTCGTCTTATTGTTAATTAATTTGCAAGAATTGAAAGCTAACTTTTTCACTTTATCATTATTGAATATTTTGTTGGTAATAAATTCGAAGTGAAAATGAATCAATTTTGGAATGAGGCTGTAACATGACAAAACATTGAGCAAGTGAAGCACTGTGAACTCTCCAGATGCACAGTGAGAACAGAACCTCCCTACTGCAGGCGTGACTTAGTTTTTAACCTTCTTCTTTCCACTTCAGTCTAACATGTAGCGTAAACAATCACACATTTATATGGCATTTACTTTCTTTCAGTTGTTTTTCCACAACTTAGTCAGAATTGATAAATGATCACCATGTTGTTCTTTTGTGTTTGTATGCAAGTAAAATGAGCTTTGTTCTTTGTGACCTGGATTGTGTCGTTAATCTGTGTCACACAGACTGACTTTAACTCTGTGGTCATAGTGTCCTGTTTCTGATGCGACTACAGGTTCTCAAGTTTTACTGAAGGGGTTGTTACCTTAAACACACACACACACACACACACACACACACACACACACACACACACACACACACACACACACACACACACACACACACTAAATTCAAAACTATTTTACCGTATTTAATAAAGGTTTATTTAAAACTCACAGCATTTAAATGTTAGATTTCACTTTTTTGAACTTTAATTCACTCGGCTTTAATCGTCTAACACTGAACTGCTTCCTCCCAAAACTCAGGTGTAGCATCTGGTTTAGTTTTTTCTCTGAATGTTCAGTGAGTTCATGAATTCAATCACTCTCTACTGCTTAGTTGATACTTGTTTAGACTCAGTTTTTAAATAGATTTGAATGAACAATGTGGATTCTCTGTATTTCACAGTGTATTTTAAAAACATGAACAGTTTTTATGGTTTTGTATGTTTGAGTGAAACCACAGCATCTACTTCCTCCTCCGGTTTCCACTGAAGTGATGTCTGAATCATCAGTGACATTTCTCAGCACAGAGATGATAAGAGCGTACACGATGTGCAACTGGAAAGATGACACAGTGTGGCTGGAAACTGCTGACAGGTTGAAAAGAACACTTTTCATGATGCTTCATGAATAAGAACTGTCTTCTTTTAACGCACATTGTACAATAACACTACTGCTACCACCTCTTTTTCAGTGACACCCGGACATTAAACTTTATTGCATTATTTTGGAGAACATCGACACTGAGAATCTTATTGGAGCTGAAAGAATTTGGACCATTTTCACTCGGCTGGAAACTTAGAACTGCCTGCATTTGGGCCCTAAATGACATTCAGCACTTTATGATCTTATCCAGTGTTTTATTAATTTAGAAGAAAAACAAACAAACAAACAAACTAAAAAATCTAAGTTAATCTGAAAAAATATAATCTAAAACAGCCATGCACAGAAATGACCACCAATAACACTACACGTATTCAGTAACGAGAGCTTCATCAAATCATCACGCTAAAAATAGATCTTTAAAAAAAGCGTCTCATCTTTAGTGACATATGAACTGAAACGAAATGAAGCTGAATCTGTGCATTTCCGCTGAAATTTTATGATTTATGAATTGTACATTAATGTTGCCAACACAGGAAGTGTATTGAAAGTCTGAAACCTCAGACTGTCATGAAGGTGGCCAGTCCAGAGACTTCCCGTTTTCTGCTGCTGTTTTGATTCGCTTTCGCTTAAATGAAGAACTGGGATTTTGAGAATATGTCTTTTATAGTTTTACTTTCACCACCTGTAGGATCATAGAGCAAACCTAGGTGGAATCGCTGGTCTGACTGGACTCAATACTGTGGTGAGTAAAAGAGACAGAAAGAAGTCTGCTTGGGCTTTTGTGTTGGGAAAGTTTCATGATTATTATTGTTTTTTTCATAGTTTAGTCCTCAGAAGAGGAACCAATTTGTGGGAAGGAAAAATCCACTGTGGTAGGAGGTATAGAGGAGGTGACCTTCACTGTTTAAATTGGATTAGCGGAGTTGAAACGATCTTTATTGTTTTCCCGTTTTCTTGAGACCCTGTGGTTTTGGTGAAATATTGATTTGATGAAAATTTTTTTGAATGTATGAGTTTATTTTATGCTCAGGATATTTACAATTTCCTTTTACTTGCATTCTTCATGAAAAGTCTTCCATGGCAGTAGAGAGTAGTGATGGGTACCGGTATCCGGTGCCACATAAACGGTAGTAACCAGACCGAAAAGCAGCGCACATTTCGGTACTTGTTTTTCTCCGAGATGTCATACACTTTGGATTCTAGCCAATCATTTTACCTTTCCCAGGATAGTAGGCGGGCCCAGGTACGTACGTTCTTTTAGAGCAGAGCTACAGATTAAAAATGCCCAAGGCGAAGCGGTCAAAAGTCTGGCTGTACTTCACAGCAAAAGATGCAAACTCAGCAGCCTGCAACAAGTGCTTTAAGATGATACTGTGCAAAGGAGGTAACTCCTCAAATCCCATGAAACACCTGGCGACGCATAGCGTTTTTTTAAAAGCCGAGAAATGTGCCGTATTTGATAGCTTGCTGCAAGACCTCACACCGAGCACATCTACTGCGGGTGTGTTGCTTGTTATCGGAACCGGAGTTAGCAACATCCCCCAAGAACCCGAAGAGGAGAGTCCTGGGCCCTAGCCCTGCCAGTGTAGCAGAAATGATCTTGGAAAGAAAAGCGTCAGTTCTAGGGTCAAATGGTGTAGAGTCCCAGATTTAAACCCTGTGGCAGTGTCCCCCCAAAGAGGGACAAACGACCCCCTGATGATCCTCTAACTAATCACATGAGCCAAGGCGTGAAAACGGGTGTAGGTCACAGTCAGCCAGGGTTTCGGGTGAGCTCATTGTGAAACCTGGCCCCACCCTATCATGTGATTTCCTGAGGTCAGATGGCCCAGGATGTGAGTGGGCGTTAAGGCGTCTGGGAAGGTGTTTAGGGGGCTGTTTAGGTGATGGGGGGGCACAAACATTTTTCTTGTAAAACAAAGGGGGGGCCTAGCAAAAAAAGTTTGGGAACCACTGCATTAATGCATGTGAGGTGAACTAGCAAACACCGTCGTAGTTACATGCGGCTGTCTTCTTGTTTGATGGCAGATACTCCCTTCACCCTGGCCAAAAAAGCTAAAAGTGACCAAAGAAAAGGTGGAAAACAGCTAAACATGAGAGGTTTTTGGACAAAGTTTGTGTTCTCCATTCTTTAAGCACCGGTTCGAGCACCATTTAAGCACCGGCACTGTTTCAAAAGTACCGGTTTGGCACCGGTATCGGATAAAACCTAAACGATACCCATCCCTAGTAGAGAGACCTGGCTGGTAGTGTAAAAAAAAAGAAGAAGAAAACGAGATTAAAAAATCTTGTTAAATTCATTAAATTTCCTTATTCTATCATTTTCACTCCTGTAAACAAAACACACAGGCCATGTTTCTGGTGGAGTCCACCGGCCCAACCAATGGTATCAAGTGGGTGGTGTCCAACTAGTAAGATGGAGATGATGGTAAATGGCCTGTATTTGTGTAGCGCTGATGAGATGAGGGGTCAGTTTTGTGGGACAGCATCCCCTGACCACTGATGCTGAGCCAAATGCTCCACCCCTTTCAGTGCAGCTGAGCCACAAAACACCACCTGCCACAGTCAGGAGCATCCAGTTCTTTTTGTCTTGCTCATCGAGGGCACTGGTTCAACAGGCAGAAGAGGCCAAATGCCTCTGCTGTGTCAGCAGCAGCCTGTTAGTGTTTCTGTTAGTTACATTTTGATTAAACCTGAGACAGATTTTCCTTAAATAAACTTTGTTTTTGAGCATTATTGCAAATTAAATGTACAATAAATATACAACTTTTAAAATTACAGCTCAACAGAAAATTATGTCTTTTTTCCACATGTGAAATGTGTTGCGCCAGTTTAGCGACAAAGAGAAAGAGGAAATAACTCAGACTTCACGCTACAAGTGTGTGTTTCCTTATCTTCAAGAGGGCATAATGACACGAGAAGTTTTTCCTGCTCTAAGCTAAAAACTGCAGAAACACAGTTGAGTCCTATTGCTTGCTCATCCTTAAATCTTTTTTTTTTTTTTTTACCTTTGTCCGTTATACTGATCATGAATCAGTCCATGGTTTCTCTTCGTTACTGATTCATGTTGCTGAGTTGCTGAGTTATTGCTCTTATGTTCCTGTCCTGTGTTTAAGACACTGAGTGGAGGGATTTTTGTGTGTAATAATGAATTAAAACAAAGCTGGTGTTTGTGTGTCAGAAGCCAATAGTACTTTACAGAGCCGTAAGTCAGTAATAAGATTCAGGGGAGGATTATTCCCACTCCTCCTTCTCAGACTGTGCTTAAAAGATTATTACACCTAATAATCATGAGAGGAGCTGATTGATTGATCAATTGATTGATTGAGACAGTACAGGTGCATCACAGGACAGGCAGGGCCTTCTCCTTACAATACAACACAGCTTGAGGTGACTGTTTAAATTTGGTGCTTTATTAATAAAATTAAAATCAATCACAAAACAGCCACAGACAACAGTTGTGAAATGAATTGTATCAACATGATAAGACAGTGGAAAAGTAAAGCAATTTAAAGGGAAAAAAGATTTTCTTTAAAATTTGCTCCAAAAACAAATATCTGTGGCTGGGACTTTTTTTGCAGCTCTAGAAACATGGCTGACCTAAAACCCTTGACTTCATCTGTCAACCGGACGTGTGATCCAGTCGTCCCATCAGTCAGCCCTTTCTTTATGCTGGTCTACAGTCTAGTGTTTCTGGTACGTTTCAAATCTTCGGATTATGGATTAAGGATCCCCCTCACCTGGTTCAGATTCCACACAAACAGGATCTCTTCTGTCTCTGTCTTATCAGGTGGGTTTACTCCTCAATGGCTTCATCATAAAGTTTTACTGTTGCCAAGCTCGGCAGCAGGCATCGAGGAGCTTGATGATCTACTTGAAGAACCTGACAGCTGCTGACTTCCTGCTGTGCGTCTCTTTGCCAATGCGTGTCACTGATTATGCCAGCAGGTCTGTTATCTTTCGGGAGCTCTACTGCAGCTTTGGAGCTACTTCCCTGTACCTCAACATGTACGCCAGCATCATATTCATGTGGTACATCGCTGCCAACAGGTAAGGAACCTTTACTGATTTCAGACTTGAATTCATGACAATGTTTAAACTAGATTAGTGGCTGAACTGCAAATTCTGTGCTCCTGACTAAAGCATCAACAACTCCCTCACCTCAAACAGTAAAAACATATCTGCACTACTTTTACTAATGATTGAAGCTGTCTACCGCCACCTTTCTCTTCTCTCTGCAGGTATCTGACAATCATCCATCCTTCAGGAACTCACGTCCTGCAGACAGTACGAACTGCCCACATCGTCTCCACGGTCACCTGGGTTTTTCTCCTGGCTCTAACAATCACCTACAACATTATGTTTTTCATCACTCACAAACCTCTGACCTCTGACCCCGGCTACTGTGGGCCCCTCTTCAGTACGTCATTCAGCGTCCTTCACAAAACATTTCAAATCAGTTGCACCATCATCTTCCTCTTAGTCTTCATATCCCTGGTCTTCTTCTACTACAGCACCTCCCGCAGGGTGTTGCAGGCACAGCAGAGGCAGCTGGCCTCCTTCAGCACTGACAAGCTTTTGAAGTCTCGCAGGAACATGTTGGTGCTGGTCAGCATCTTCTGTGTTTGTTTTGTGCCCTATCACCTGGCTCGTCTTCCCTATACCTTTTTGTGGACCAGCTGCTCTGTGGGTCGGCTATTGTACTACTTGAAGGAGGTGACCACCATCTTGTCAGTTTTAAACGTTTGTCTGGACCCTCTTGTTTACTTTTTCCTCTGTAAGACTTTTCGAGCTCAGGTGAACTTTAGCATGGGGTCAAGAATGACAACACAAGCAACCCAGGAGAGTGAGAGCAGCAGGAAAGAGGTGGAAATTGTAGAGTTAGATCCTTGAGCTATTATGCAAAGTTCTACTTTTTTGAAATAAAAAGTTATATTTGATTTTAGAGTCAAATTAGACCAGTGAAACCATGTCATGAGTCATGAATTCCAAGTTCTCATGAGCCACAGAAGGTTCTGCTGAGATATCATTATGAGTCTAAACTGAGCACAAACCCACCCCCACACAGATAGCACCAGTTTATGTTGCTAGCTTTCACCTATCAGCTAAGTAGCTGAATCTGATTAATTAGAAGCTTAATCAGTCTAATGATCAAACTAATAAAAAATAAATACAAAATCCTTATTTCCTTCTGAAATCTTGTTCTGTTAAAAAAACAAAACAAAAAACAGCTTTAAATTTTAAAATTGCAAAATTGTCTTTGCTGCTTTTGATGATATAGGAAAAATTGCTACTTTTATTATTTCAATAATATGGTCTGTCTGAGCCTGGTTCTGCCAACGGTTACTTCCTGTTAAATTTCCTTCCCACTGTCACCATGTGCTTGCTCAATGTGAGTTGTCTGATGGTTGGCGTTTTCTCTGAATTACTGTAGGGTCTGTATCTTACAATATAAAGCGCCTTGAGGTGACTGTATGCTTTTGTATGTTTGCATGTTGCGTATGTAAAACCACAGCAACTTCTTCCTTCTGCAGTTTCCACTGAACTGACGTCTGACACTTAAGTGACATTTCTCAGCACAAAGCTGATAAGAGTGTGTATTAAATGTGATACTGTATGAGTCTCTTTATGCGTCTTTGCGGTAAATTGTGTTTTTCTGCTGTTAATGGTGGGTGTTTTTCCAAAACAGGAAAGATGACCACAGAACTGCTGGAAATTGCTAAAGGCTTCTAACAAATAAGAAAATAAAAACAAACAAAAGAAAAACTAGGGGGTCATATGATTGTTGGGTTTTTCTCTGTATTTATTATTGTGTGATCTACTGTACAATATAAAGCGCCTTGAGGAGACTTTTGTTGTGATTTGGCGCTATATAAATAAAATTGAATTGAATTGAAAGTTTTGCGGCAGTGTGAAGAAGGAAAGATTGAACCCAAAATGCAGACTCATAGGCAGAACATAACTCAAAAACACAGCTTTATTGCTGGATGTAGTAATGCAAAAATGGATGTTGTAATGCAAGAATCCAATGTTTTGTGAGCTTCAGGTCAGCTAGTTTGACATGTGACAGGAAGATGGCGCCTTTGCTCGGCTTGACGTCTACCTGCCTACGTTGTATTGTATTTTATGCTTTTATATCAGCCCTGACGTTTAATATATGGAGCTATGCTGCTGTGATTTACGACCGTTCTTCCTTGCTCCACATCAAAGAGTCTATGGAACGTCTTTATGATGACTGGGACAGTTATAGGAAAACTTTCCCCCCACCATTTGTTCACTCTTCCACCTCACCGGATTACTTCTTGCTACCTGCGAAACGTGCCCTAAGCAATTCCAAGAAGAAATCGAGGAAAAGAGGCTGTAGGGCCGGCATCCAGGTACACATCAGACGAGCCTACAGATCGGAGATTTCTCAACTCGTCTGGAGGCGCCCCCGTTTTCTGCTGCCAGCTACCCTTCCGGATTTGATTGGAAACACGTACTTGCTTCCACTACAGCATGGATCCTGCCCATCTGATTCTCTGGATTTTGCCGATTATCTCCCCACCGCTGCGCCCTCACAGCCCGCATCGCACAACCGGTGGTTGGCCCCGCCGGTTCCGTGGCAACAAGCTGATGGGAAACCTGCGCTGCCAGCTTTTAATCGGATTGCGCTCTTGAACGCCCGCTCCATCGCAAACAAATCCTTCTCTCTGAATGAGCTCTTCACAAGGAAAAGCCTGGACTTTCTGTTTCTCACTGAAACATGGCAGAGGGATGGCGAATTTATTCACCTAAACGAACTGCGTCCTGCAGACTGCTCTTACTTGGGCACCCCCCGTTTAGGTCGCCGTGGTGGAGGTCTTGCTGTTGTCTTTAAGGACAGCTTCACCTGCAGAGGTATGCAAACTGAAAACTATTCTTCCTTTGAGTCGCAAACAATTAAGGTGGGCTCTACGAACATCTTTTACTGCGTTTTAGTCTATCGCCCTCCTGGCCCTGCTACTGAGTTCTTAAAGGATTTTATGGACTTCTTATCTTCTATTATCAAGCTGGAGAAAGTTTTAATTCTTGGGGATTTTAACATTCATATTGATGATCCCTCATCTAACTCTGCAGCTGAACTTCTATCTATATCTGAGTCTTTTAACTTTGTCCAACATGTCTCCGGTCCAACCCATTTAAAAGGCCATACCTTGGACCTTGTTTTTTCCTTGGGCCTCAACATCGGCAATGTGTTTGCTGAGGATGTACATTTGAGTGATCATAACTGTATCTTTGTTGAACTTAATTTTACCTCTAAACAGACGCCTGTGAAGTTAAAAATTCATAGACGCATAATAACTGAGACTACTGCTGAGAGGTTCTCCATCATGTTTGATAGGTCTCCACTTTTTACCGGAAACTATGTAAATGTTCTTATTCAGTCTTTTAATAAGGAATGCACATCCATTTTGGATCAAGTGGCACCTATTAAAACAAGCTCGGCTTTACAAAAGAAGACATGCCCTTGGATAAATGAGTCTATCTTAAACTTAAGGAGAATATGCCGCAAAATAGAACGACTATGGAAGAAAACCAAACTTGTCGTACATAGGCTCCATCTTCGAGATCTCATGCTCTCCTTAAACAACACGGTGAGAACCATTAGATCTGAATATTTTTCTAGACTCATAACAAAAAACAAGAGAAATCCCAAGTTTCTTTTTGACAAAGTTAGTGCTATTGTCTCCCCAGATGTGGTACCTTTAGATGTACACTCTAAGGTAGATAGTAATAAACTTCTCCCATTTTTTGTTAACAAGATTAATGACATCAATGCTAAAATCTCCCCAAAGCTTTCTTGTTCTCCGAGTCAAGCACTCCCTTTGCACTCCTGGTCGACTTTTACAGCTGTAACATATGATGAAATAGCGGCCCTGGTTGACAAAATGAAGCCGTCCTCAAGCCCCTCAGACATTATCCCCACTAAACTTTTTATTAATGCCTTTGACACCATTGGTCCTTGGGTTGTGAACCTTTTTAATGTTTCTCTTCAGACTGGGGTGTTCCCCAGCTTTTTTAAACATGCCATTGTGGAACCAAGGCTCAAAAAACCCAACCTGGACCCAACACTACTTCAAAATTTAAGACCTATCTCCAAACTCCCATTTATGTCAAAACTCCTTGAGAAGGCAGTAGCTGTCCACCTTACGGCATACTTGGAGAAATATAACATCCATGACCGTTTTCAATCTGGGTTGAGTGCAATACCTGATATTAAAAGGCGACTGGGTGACTTAGGTTACTCACAGAAACATAACCTTTTTTTTGATGAAGCTTTTTCTTTGGAGGGACATTTAAATCAGACAGAAAGAACCTGCTTTTTTCACTTGAGGAACATTTCTAAACTTAGATCCATCGTGTCAACAAGTGAACTCGAGATGATAATACATGCTTTTATCTCTACAAGACTTGACTACTGTAACAGCCTGTTTACTTGTCTAAACATGAAAGGGTTAGCCCGCCTACAGGCTGTTCAAAACTCTGCAGCGAGGCTACTGACCCGTTCGAACAAGGGTGCTCATATGACCCCTGTTCTAAAGTCGCTGCACTGGCTACCAATCAGATTCAGGTTCCATTTTAAAATTCTAGTTTTAACTTTTAGAGCATTACAGAGACAGGCCCCCCCCCTACATTGCTGATCTGATTCATACACATACCTCAACTCGTAACCTGAGGTCAGCAAACCAAAACCTTTTAGTGGTCCCCCACACTCGTTTTAAAACCCGAGGGGACCGATCCTTCCAGGCTGTTGCACCCAGGTTGTGGAATGCACTTCCCCCATTTCTACGGGGTTTGGACTCAGTGGAGACCTTTAAAAAGCAGCTAAAGACATTTTTATTTCAAAAAGCTTTTAATTAGACCAGGGTTTTTTTTAGGGTGTTTTTATGGTGTATTTTATGACTGTATTATGTTTTTACCTTAGTAAAGCACTTTGTGACATATGTCTGTGAAAGGTGCTATATAAATAAACGTTACTTACTTACTTACTACTAAGAGTAAAAAAAAAATCAACACGAGGCCCGTCTGCACGTAACGAAGTGCAAGGACGTCGGCATGGCCGACCTTTTAAAGCAGCGTGGAGCAGCTGCAAAAGGTGGGCAGCTCTGGGGAGAAAATGATTATAAAATTGATCATTCCCAAGAACTCCTTAACCGAGGTGGGACGCGGAAAAGTTGCAATAGCCTGGACCCTGTCCCACAACGGAACCACACAATCAGCGGAAAACCGGTGACCCAGGAAATCCAGGACCGGTAATCCGAACTGACTTTTAGATGGGTTGATGATCAGCCCTTGCTTCGCCAAACGCTGGAAAACACCGAGGTACCAGTGAGGTGGGCGAAAAAGTCCTGAATGTGTGGAATGGGGTAACGGTCATTCTCCGTAACATTATTTAAACGCTGAAATTCCCACACGGCCGCCACCGTCCATCCGATTTGGGCACCATGTGAAGTGGAGAGGCCCAGGCGCTGTTTGAGCACTGCCCAGGTGCTCCATGGCCGCGAACTCCCCTCAGGTGATCAGGGGAGTTCAGATTTTTTTCCAAGTCTGTGATTGGCTGGTTTTGTGGCACAAATATAACGGCGCACAGAAAGAGTTGAACACACAGGGGCAGAAATGTTGAGAGCGCAAGCAACACATTGCGAGCTGGTCCGCAGAGATCTGAGCAAGCGCAAATGCATCAACATTAACATTCATATCAATTTGTTGCATCTCCTGGTCGCTAACATGTTCAGACGTCTCCCAATCTGCAGATCTAAAACACCATTTGTGCACATCCCTACCATTGATCCTTGTACTGCTTCCATTATTTAGGCACACCGAGTTTTTAACTTCCATTAACTCCTCAATTACTGCTCCATTATGGTCATTGTAATTTCCCCATAATGTCCTATGAGCATTGAAATCCGCACACCAAATTACTTCCGCCCTAAGCGCTCCCCAAGTTCTTCCATTACTTCCAATGACAGTCTATTACCTTTATGCTTAGTGTGTACCTTCTCCCACCACTCTATACTGAACTCCTTGTTTGATAAATATAACACACCCTCCACCTCTACCCTCCCTTCTATCCCTCCAAATATTCTCATACCCTTTAATGACAAACTCCAAACTTTGTCTGGGCCAGGTTTCCTGAATACAGATGATATGTGGTTTCATTCTAAGATTCTTAATAAATCCCTTAAACTCTTGCCCATTTGTTATTAGACTTCTAGCATTCCACTGTATAACTATCAGACTGGTCGTCCTGCCTTCTGATCTCTCCCCAGTCTCTTATGAACCTGCTCCCAGGATATATCTTTTATACCAAAAGATTTCTCAGCCACTTTCACAATTATTATCATCTTCTCTGTAAGAGTAACAGTAACAGTAATCTAATTACTTTTTTGCCAATGGCAATCACTTACTTTACTTGTTACTTGAAAAAAGTAATTGGATAACTGTTACTGTATTGTGTTACTGCCCATCTGTGCTTAGAACTGGCGAACATCTGATAACCATCAGTCACTAAGGATAAAATATGAAATCACTCACACCAAAAACCTCCATGTGATTACTTTGGTCACTGGAATATTGCTCTATAATTTGAATAGAAGATGCAAACTGTGTTCTGCATACACTGTCTGCTGGAAAGTTTCTTTTTCTCAATATAAATCTATCTTTTAATGCCACTTTAACAGTGACTTATCTGATACATTTATTAATGTTTTCTCTTTCAGTCAAACTAGTGCACTTATAAAGTGCTTTTCTTCTCAATCTGAACACTCAAAGTACTTTTAACTACAAGCCTCATTCACCCGGTTTGTTTTTTCAGACTTTCTATAACAGCTAAATGCTAAATACTCCTCAGTGATGTAGTCCCTGATCAGACATCTATAAAAATCCCGCTTGACCTGCAGACAGTCGTTGTGAGGAGGAGAGAAGCTGCAGAGAGCCAAATACTGCAAGGAAAACAAGAAATGACATAGAGGGTCATTAGGTTCAAAATGGGAATTAAATCCAAAAGAATAATTACTTTTGATGTGTTCTCTTTGTTTAACATTCAGTTAAATGTGGGTTTAAAATGCTTTCCAGATCAATTTTTGATTATCTGCATTTTGTTTCACACAATTAATGCCCACTATACACTTAACAGGAAGAAACTCGCATCACAGGACAATGTCTCCACCCACTGAGGAAAATGAACTCAATCTGCATGATGATGTTATGGCTGTTGTCACCACTGAGCATGATTTTTAATAAAAACCTCCTGTCATATGTGGTTTCCTAATCCTTTTGCACCTTACACCAAGAATTAGGCGGTTTATGTTATTTTTGTTCTGGAATTTTGTTTTCAATGCTTTTATAAATGAAGATTAAAAGCTATTTTTGACACTGCCAATGCTATTTTATTTAAAAGAACCATTTTCCTGACATCAGGAATTATCGGGGTTAGAGATAAGCTTTTATTGTGCGCCCTCTTTAATGTTTTAATGTTGCCAGATTTGAAAACATTTAAACGTCACCGCAGCCCTCTGTTGTGTTAGATGAAGATTCACAGTGAGCAGAACTACGTTTGGTGATTTGCTGCCACCTGCTGTCTGCTTTCTGTGAGTCATATGAGCCATGTGATTTAGAAAAAAAAGGATGCTAAAGCCAGACTGACTGTGGTTTGATAAATCTTTGGAAAATGTGAGAAAACGCATGCAAGCTACCATCTTAATTCAACTACACACCTCAAAGAAAGCTTAGAGGAACATTTAAGATAAGATGACCTTTATTAGTCCCACAGGTGGGAAATTTGTTTTGTTACAGCAAAAGTGCAGAGTTATGTAGCAGAAATTAGAAAACACTGGAATGCAATAAAATAGAATAGAATAAAATAAAATGAAATACTATATACAATAGAATATAATAGAATATAATAATATATACAATAGAATAAAATAGAAATACAAATGCTATATACACATGAGTAAGAAAATACAAAAATACACTTCGTGAGAAGAAGAATTACACGAGAATTGCACATATAGCAGTCTTATTGCACATGTGTGGGTTTGTGTGTTTTGTGTGTTTGATCAACTGCAAAGAAACTTTCAAAGAAAATCAAAGATCTCTGCATCATTTTTCTGCTTTTGAGAAATGTTAAGTGCTGTTTAAATGATTCAGTGTTAGAAATGTAAATCTAAAACAGCTAAACGTTGCTGCCTATCTCAGCTGTCAGAGGTTGAGAAGTGGGGTACACTCTGGACAGGTCCCCAGTCTGTCACAGAGCTACTCATGTTCATTTATAAGATCAATTAGAAGTGATCTGATAACATGAGCCATGGACTGAGACAGGAAGCCAGAGTGCCCACAGAAAATCCGTGCAGGCACTGCGAGAGCATGCAAACGCCACACAACTTTCCTGGCCTTCATATATTATATTATACTAATACTAATACTTGCATCATTATAATATTATGTTATTCGTATGTTAGTTATCATCAGTGTTTGTGTTAATGGTGGAGGGGGGTAACACTATGCAATATATTCAGTTTTAGAATTTATATTCAGTGTTAACTGTAACTACGCTCAAAGTGTAAATGCTGTCTTATTTTAATAAACATCACTGTCGTATGCAAAACTAGGCTGGCACTTGGGGTGGCCACCCTTCTAGATCCGGGCCTGGCAGTACCAGTAAACAGAATCGGTTTAGACCAGTGACTGATTTTCAGGAGAAAAACCTCAAATCATCTTGAACCATGGAGGTGGAAATGTTCTGTTTAGCTGTTGCTTTTGTCACATTTCAGCCTGTAAATGGTGCATGTTGTCAGAGAGAGGTGGTGTGACTGAATGTGAGATCACCTAAGAAGAAAAGTGACAACACATCAAGTGGGTAATAAGCAGACATCCTGTTTGAAATGATCAAATAACTCGATCAGATAAGTCTGTGTGGTGCACTTGTTGCAACTTTTTAGCAGTAAAGACAAACAGGAAATAAGTCAGAGCGCTGTTTAACAGTTTGGTTACTGTGTGTTTCCTCATTTAGGTGATTTCATTAAACTGAGAGGACATAACAACTCAAGCAGCTTTTCCTGATCACTGAAAACTGGTGAAATACAGGTGAGTATTTTTATTCTTTTGTACTGTTGATTACTGGTGAAACACTCAATATTCCCTCCACACAGCGGCACCAGCACCACAGCTCACTTCTGTCAGTGTTCATGAAGCGTATTACTGAGTAACGTCGAGGGCATGCTGGTGCCATCTGGCCTAATAATCAACTTTACACTCGTTTGTGGGGTTCATTGTGAACAATCTGTGATGAATATATCGTTATATTCAGTGTTGTATATTCATACATTCCAATCTAAAATTTCATTAAAGCATTATTACAGTTTTATTACAGTTAATAAGACTCTTTAATCACCTGAGACAACTGTTGTGAAAGAAGGGGCCATGGAACAAAATTGTTTGTAGTAGAGCTCAACACAAGCTGTACTACAGTTTGTAAAATTAGTTTGTTGTTTTAAAATAAGGTTAAGACTATGAAGTTGCATCCTCTCAACAATGTACATCAGTGGATTTATTTTCTCCAGAAACATGGGTGACTCAACAAATGCGACTTCATCTCCCAACATCCGACCCTGTGATGTTGTCAGAACATCAGTCCATGCTTTCTTTGTGGTGGTCTACAGTCTGTTGTTTCTGGTAAGTTTCAGATTTTCAGATGTGCTCAAGACCTGAAACTTCAGCACATCTGCTCTGTTAAAAATTGGTTTAAGGTTCTCTGTCCATATACAAAAATCCTGCCTTCCCCATCCGTTCTGTACCACATTCAGGTGGGTTTACTCCTCAATGGCTTCGTCATGAAGTTTTACTGTTGTCGAGTTCGGCAGCAGGCATCAAGCAGCTTGATGGTCTACATGAAGAACCTGACAGCTGCTGACTTCCTGCTCTGCCTCTCTCTGCCACTGCGCATCTCCCACTATGCCAGCAGCTCTCCTATTGGTCAGCAGCTCTACTGCAGCTTTGGAGCTTCTGCCTTGTACCTCAACATGTACGCCAGCATCATCTTTATGGGGTACATTGCTGCCAACAGGTACAGAACCATTAGTAATTTAAACTGCAGTTCATTACCATGTTAAAACTGTGATTAATGGGTTAATTACACACATCGTCTCTTTTCAGATTATTAATGACTTCTGAAGATTTGGGAACATTGTGACTGATTAGTGAAGTTATTCACCGCCTCTTTTCTCTTCACTCTACAGGTATCTGAAAATCGTCCATCCTTCAGGAACTCACGTCCTGCAGACAGTGCGAACTGCCCACATCGTCTCCATGGTCACCTGGGTTTTTCTTCTGGCTGCATCAATTACATACACCATCCTGTTTTTCATCACCGACAAACCACTGACCTCTAACTCCATCAGGTGTGATTATATGTTAGGCACATCGGTCACCCTGTTCTACAAAATTATCCATGTCAGCTGCGCCATCATCTTCCTCGTGGTCTTCATATTCCTGGTCTTCTTCTACTACAGCACCTCCTGTAGGGTGTTGCAGGCACAGCTCAGTCAGCTGGCCTCCTCTGGCTCTGAGAAGCTGGTGAAGTCTCGCAGGAACATGTTGGTGCTGGTCAGCATCTTCTGTGTTTGTTTTGTGCCCTATCACCTGGTTCGACTTCCCTACACTATTCTGTGGAACAGCTGCTCTGCGGGCTGGATATTGTACTACATGAAGGAATTGGCCACCATGGTGTCAGTTTTCAACATCTGTCTGGACCCTGTTGTTTACTTTTACCTCTGTAAGACTTTTCGGGCTCAGGTGAACCTGAGAAAGGTCTTGAGGGGAAAGAACATCCAACAAGCAAACCAGGAGAGTGAGAGCAGGAAGGAGCAGGCTGACATTGTTACAGCAACAAGTTAAACCAGTGAGCTTTAAGGAAAAGTTCAACATGTTATTAAATGCTAAGATGTACATTTGTTTTGAGAGTCAGATGAGTTCAGTGAAACCTATGTCAGGGATCCCAAGTCTTCATGAACTCATCACAAACACACTCCCATGCAGACAACATGAGTGTTCATGTCTCCACTGTCAGACTTTATCTTCTCAGTCTTTGAGGTGTTCTCATCTTCTGCTGATGTCACACAAAACCAAATATCATTTTTCTCATTCAAATCATCATCTCAGTCTGCTCAAAGGTTGTGGTTTCTCCCCTGAATCTTATCAGCAGTTTCAATCAGCAGCTTTTAATTTATTTAAAAAGCTTAGTGGAAGTAGTCAAACACATGTCAGACACTGAAGGAACACTCTGTACTCTCTACTCTTTATTTCAGTTATTTCGGTGACACAGTTTCACAGGACTTAGTAAAAGTCGATAAATGGTCCCCCTGTAGTTGTAACATTTTCTTTTTTATCCTGCAGTTGTGTAACAGGAACTAACAGCTTTGTGGTTGTCCAGTTTCCTGTGGGGCTGTAACTTTTATGATATTCATCGTTTTAAGCCAATTTGACCAATTTGAACCATCTTGTGGTTTCAGCGTGATTTGAATCAGCTCAGCTATCTGTCACCTCTCTGGTTCACACGAATATCCTTTATCACTACTGTGAGTGTTTTTGTCTTTCCCTTAAAGAGAAGAAAAACAGTCAAAATATGAACTGTATATCAGGGGTAGCAGTAGTATTGTAGCTAACTGTGCAATAATGCCACGCTTGCAGCGGTAAATGGCCAATTATCATTCATGTTCCCTCTGAAAATGTCTTTATGTGTGCATACATCAGTATATCCTCACAATAAACTTTATTGTAACATCTGGAAGAACAACTGCACTCTATCTTTGGGTTTGCACTGTACTCAGTGATGTGCTGTTAATAACACTCTGCCTATGTGTCACAGACTCCGAGCTCTGCTGAGGCGCTCGTCTTTGACATACGTTACCACACCAATCGCTTCCTGGGTGGTCTCTTTCACATTAAAAGCTTAATTTGTGCTTATGATAAATAAACTGGTACTTCTGGATTTTTTTTTCTTTTCTAAGCGAACACTCAAAGCACTTTTTATTAGAATCTTCATTCAGCCAATCACACACACATTCAGACACCTGCTGTTTTTATAAACCCAAGCACCTCATCTAACATTCTCACACACTGACTTTGGCACAGGCAGGCAGAGCCCGAAGAGAAGACGTGGGCTAACCTTCCTGTAAGACAGGGCTGTCAAACTCCTGTCCTCGAGGGTGAGCCTCCTGCTTGTTTTTGAGTTATCCCTGTCCTACCTGCTGCTGGTTACCTGGATCAGGTGTGCTCTGCCAATAAGAAGCTACAAGGGCAGGTTAATTGGAAAACAAGCAGAAGTTCGACACGTGTCCTGTAAGACTTCCACCCACTGGAGGCGCCACAGAGGCCAGGTGCAATATATTATTTTCAAAACTACATAAAAAGGAAAAAAATCACCACTGAGCACAAATACAAACGTTCTGTTATATATTGTTTGCTGATCTACTTGCTCTCTTCAATGGGCACTCCTTGTTAGGAGACCTGGGTCGTTGACCCAGAGTTTTGATTTTTCTTTACTATTGTACTTTGATTTTGCCATTATTTCTTGTTCCTAGTCTTTTGGTTTCTTTGTTAATGTTCTGCTTTCTGGGTTCTGTCTGTGTTGCTTAGTTGCTCTGTCTCCCCCGTCTGCTGTATCCCCTCTTGTCAAGTCCACATCTCTGTGTTATGTTTCCTGAAAACCTGTGTCTCATGTTAATGTGTGTGGTTTTGCTTCCAGACACATGCTGTGTGTTCTGTCTTCATGCCTGCCTGTTCAGTTTTTTGGTATTTTCAGTTTAGTTATTTTATGTTTCAGCAGTAAAGCTGTTTTGACTGCATTATTTCGCCTGTGTAAGTCTGCAATTTGGGTTCTCTTACCACCACTCCTGCCTGCACACAGCCTTCTCATGAAACTTCTGGTTTTGTTTAATGCTTTCCTTTCTTTTTCTTCTTTGCTGTCAATAAAGTTTAAAAGCTACCACGTGTTTTCCTTAGTTTATTATATTTAAAATTGAAGTCTCTGGCCTCATAATATACCATGTCTTATTAAAAATAAAGCTGTATCATCCCAAGAAGCAGAAATGATCAGGGTTAAAGGGAGGCCTTCATTTGTTGGCCCTCTTTTGTCCCCTTAACTCTAATGGTCTGGGGATGTAGACAATGTGGGGTGGAGGAGGCCAAAGCCCTGCTTTGATTAATGGTTATCAAAAATGATGTCACTTCATAATTAGAGATGGCACGATACCACTTTTTTATGTCCGATACCGATACCGATATCATAAATTTGGATATCGGCTGATACCGATATGAATCCGATATAGTGTGTTTTTTAATCAATAAAACTATTTTTTTAAAATATTTTGCTGCTTTTTGTATAAGTTCATACTCAAGTTAAAAAAACTAACAAAAAAACACTAAAGCTATTCTGTTATACCTGTATGCAAAAAATACACTGCACCCAAAATATTTCATAGTTCAGCAACACTGATTAATCTAACAAACTTAAACCTACTCCATCCTCCCTATTCTGGTATTTTAAAGAGTAAGCAACCTAACTAATAGGGTTCTAAAACTCCCAGAAAAAAAATAAAAAATTTAAAAAATAGGGAACCACCCCCCACCCTCCACCTCATGATGCCTAATTGACGTAATCAACTTTAATTTGATGCAGTGTGAAAAAAATGCACAGAAATCAATTATTTTTCAAGAGTAATTAAATAGATTCAAAATTTTTCTTCAACAGAACTGCAGACTGCACAGATGGTAACTTCCCAAAGGAAAAAGTAGTATAGCTTACTAGGGTATATTAGACTTAATAGTTACTATATACAGTAATGGACTTCTATACATTTTACATCAGATTAAAACTTTGGGTGTAAGATTTAGATAATTATTTATTAAAAGCTAGACATTTTAAATGAGAATAAGAAAGGAAAGTATGTCTTTGTGCCCCCTTTTCCGTGTTAATGCCCTATCGGCCCCACTGGCTAAACATTGCTAGATCCGCCCCTGCACAGTTACCAGCCGTCAGCTACGTAGAAAAAGATCCTGGTGTAGAAAGTAATATTAAATACATTCTAACAACAGCTTATCAAGCTTAAACGTGCTGCTGTTGTTCAGCCGCTGGTTTCCTCTTTCTGGCGCAAAGTGGGCAATAAGCAAACAAGAGAGACGGACTCGCGACAGAAAAGCCGATCAGCTGATCATTGATCAGTTCCACGATTGAAGTAGCAACAGGAAAGGGAGGGGGTGGCTCCATATATCGGTTGTTATGCTTAACGCGGGAATGCTTTACAAACATTCAGAGATGAACTTACACACTTGCTTTACTTCTCTCTGGGATCACTTCCTCGGAGATGAAATGCCGGATTGGTAGCGAGGCTACAAATACACACAGCCGCTCTATCACGTGAGCACACTGCTCCGACGTGCTACGGTTATGAGCTGAGTTACGCCGTGTCGCTAGTTTTGTGAGGTGTTTTTTTGATATTTAATGGATCGGATTACATTTTTTATTTCTCGCCGATATCCGATCCAGTAATTTACGTCAGTATCGGACCGATACCGATACGTAATATCGGATCGGTCCATCTCTATTCATAATACGACCTGTACCCTGAAAGTGCAGTGTACTCACCATGTAAGATCAAGAAACAAACTTTTTTTTTAAACAGAATTACCCGGTAATAACACAATACTTTAAATTAGCCACACTGTGCTTAAAATTACTGTTCTGTAGTTATTTACAGTAACCTGCCCCTCCTTTTGAATTTTGAATTACACTATAGTCACTACGGTTCACAACGTATCACCACACACACACAGGGCCTTGGTGCGCAGGTGTATTGGGAGGCTGGAGGGTTGGGCTGCAGCAGTGACCCCATTAACCCCTTCACTGCTATCTGCCCTTCAATTTTATCTGCAACTTAGACTTTGAAGGTCTTGGGGGGTTACGGGTGGGGTGCTTATGTCACTCCCCCATTCCACAACACACCGACCCAACATAGCACCTTCAACACTAAACAACATATTTATAATGAGAATAGACTTTAAAAAACGAACAGAGGTTATTAATAAGTTGTTGTATTACGTTGTCTTATTATTGTAAGGCAGAGGCCCTACAAAAATACAGACAGACCCAAGAATCACACGATCCCCCTATGAGCAAGAGCTTGGTGACAGTCAGAAGGAAAGTCTCAATTTTAACAGGGAGAAACCTCTGACAAAACCAGGCTAAGGGAAGGGTAGCCATCGTACATCCTGGGTGTTATGGACCAGATTGGCTACAGTAACAACATGTACACTGATGCTGTCTGATGGGAGTGTGGTCATGTTGAGTTCAGCCTCATATTGATCTCTGATCTCAGTAAAAACTTGTGTTGTTTATGAATTCTTGGGATTTAGGTGACTGGTGTCACCGGAATGAAACACCAAAGGAGGACAGATGCCTCTGCTGTCCCAGCAACACCCTGTAGGAGGTGCTGTAGTAGAAGAAAACCAGGGATATGAAGACCACGAAGAAGATGATGATGCAACTGGTGTGGATGGCTTGATAAACAGAGTGACAAGTGCACTTAAATTTCAACATAACATAAAAGTGCAATAAAAAAGGAATATCTCAAAACAAAAAGAAGCCAATAGGAATGAAGTCCAGCACAGATAGATCAAAAATCTTCTATTTTGTTGTCGCTTTTGATTTCAGCTTGCTAATTTTGCATCTTGTCAAAGAGGTATGGTGTGACTTAATATGAGACAATCTAAGAAAAAAAGTGCAGACACAGTATGTATTAAAGTATGTATTAAACACACACCCTTTATATCATAACATCACTGTCTTTATTTATAGTAGTGAAGACAAACAGGAAATAAGTCAGAGTGATGGTTATCAGTTTGGTTACTGTGTGTTTCCTGAACTACGCTGATACTTATTAACTGAGAGGACATAACGACGCAAGCAGCTTTTTCTGCTCACGAAAAACTGGAGAAACACAGGTGAGTCCTGCCGGTTGCTCATCCTCAAATCTTTAGTATTTCTACTGATTTCATACTTAACTTAAAAGATGACTTTCAGCGGCTCCTGTCATGGGAAGAGAAACACTCCACACAGCTGGCTTCTACGGGGGGGGGGGGGGGGGGGGGGTTATGCCCCAGGGTTTTGGAATGTATGAGGCAACATGTGTTCCTCCAGGCAAATCCAACCTTGCAGGTGATTGGTTGGCGCAGTCTAAAGAAACTGTGTGTGTAAAGCCGAGCACTGTTCTGTCCCACTTGTTTGATCCTGGGAGGTGAGCTGTGTAGAGTTTATTGTATTGAGTTATTTTTCCTTCCTTCCTCGAGCCTCGTTTACCTATCTAGAGTGCCCTTTTGTCTTATTTCCTTTGTGTGGGTATTTAATGTTGCCCAGTGGCTTGTTGTGCGCAGCCCTGATAGTTTGCAGTTGTAAAATTGGTAATAAAATTCCTGTTTCAGTTAGATTCCTGTGTAAGGGCTCGTTTATGTTACTCTCCCTCTGGCCCTTAGCAGAACGGGTCATAACAGAACTGAAAGCTTTCCGATGAGTTTTAATAAAGGCGTGATAATGAGGAAGTACAGCAATCATCATCCTTAAACACATTCATTAACTTTGAACTGAATGAAGGCAGTTCCTCTTAATGTGTAAAGTATCTCTGTGAATTATATTTATTTTTCAGCATGGCTGAAAGCATGGCTGACTCAAAAAGTATGACTTCATCTGTCAATCAGACCTGTGATCCAGTTGTCCCATCAGTCAACCCTTTCTTTATGCTGGTCTACAGTCTGCTGTTTCTGGTATGTTTCAAATCTCAGATTGTGCCCTGTTAGAAACTGGTTCCTGGTTCATGTTTGAAAGTCCTCTTGTCTACATCCTCTCTGTGTCTCTTCAGGTGGGTTTACTCCTCAATGGCTTCATCTTAAAGTTTTACATTTCTCAAACTCAGCAGCGGGCATCCAGCAGCTTGATGGTCTACCTGAAAAACCTGACAGCTGCTGACTTCCTGCTCTGCCTCTGTTTGCCACTGCGAATAATCCACTATGCCAGCAGCTCTGGCATTGTTTACATACTCCACTGCAGCATTGGAGCTACTTCACTGTACCTCAACATGTACACCAGCATCCTTTTCATGGGGTACATCGCTGTTAACAGGTAAGGAACGTTTACTGAGTTAAAACTGCAGTTCATGACAATGTTAAAACAAGATTTTTGGTTAATTACACTATTAAACTCTGTACTTTTGGCAAGAACATGAATATTTAGTTTCACCTTAACAGTGACTTCTGCAGATTTGGCACCACTGACTTGTTTGGTAGAGTTGTATACTGACTCTTTTCTCTCTCCAGGTATCTAAAGATCGTCCATCCTTCAGGAACTCACATCCTGCAGACTGAACGAACTGCCCAAATCGTCTCCACGGTCACCTGGGTTTTTCTCCTGGCTCTAACAATCACCTACAACATTATGTTTTTCATCACTCACAAACCTCTGACCTCTGACCGCTGCTACTGTGGGCTCCTCTTCAGTACATCATTCAGTGTCCTTCATAAAGCATTCCAGATCAGTTGCACCATCATCTTCCTCTTAGTCTTCATATCCCTGGTCTTCTTCTACTACAGCACCTCCTGCAGGGTGTTGCAGGCACAGCAGAGGCAGCTGGCCTGCTCTGGCTCTGAGAAGCTGGTGAAGTCTCGCAGGAACATGTTGGTGCTGGTCAGCATCTTCTGTGTTTGTTTTGTGCCCTACCACCTGGCTCGTCTTCCTTATGCTTTTCTGTGGAACAGCTACCATGTGGGCCGGCTATTATACTACCTGAAGGAGGTGGCCACCATGGTGTCAGTTTTCAACGTCTGTCTGGACCCTCTTGTTTACTTTTTCCTCTGTAAGACTTTTCAGAGTGAGAAAGGCATCCTGGAGAGTCAACGATCCAAACAAACAAATCAGGAGCGTGAGAGCAGCAACAAGCCAAACCAATGAGCTGTAAAGAAAAGAGCTCAGACATCAATATGAGGCTCAGCTCAACATTTCATGGGGTGATGACATCATGATCGTTTTTTAATATTCAATATATTTTCAAGAATAGAAAACAAAATATTTTTCACTTTGTCATAATGGGGTATTTTTTTACAATAATTTTGAGATGAAAAGAAAATGAATCATTCTGGAATGAGGCTGTAACATGACAAAACGTGGACCAAGTGAAGCGCTGTGAACACTCTCGATGCGTGGCACCTCAACATCACTGCTTCACACATGGCTCGTTTTTAACCTTCTTCTTTCCACCCCACACTAACATGTAGCTTAAACAATCACATATTTATATCTTGTTTACTTTCTTTCAGTTGTTTTTTTCAAAAACCTGGAGCTGGTAAATGATCACCATGTTGTTCTTTTGCGCTTGTATGAGAGTAAAATGAGCGTTGTTCTTTGTGACCTGGATTGTATCGTTAATCTGTGTCACACAGACTGACTATATGTCAGCACTTGTAGCTACCTGCAGCAATAATAGAATGTTTGCAGATGTAAATGACTTATTATCAGTCACATTCTCTTTAGATACTGTAGAAAATAATCTAAAGGTTTTTTTTATTTTCTTTCTTTATTTATGTGTACATCAACAATGTGACATGTGAAGCTGAGCCGAACTGATCAGAAGCGGAGAACTTTTAACCCTCAGTTTTCTAGACTATAGAACACTTAGAAATATCATCAATGTCATAAATACAGCTCCAACATTGCAACAAACCAAACTGTTTTAAAAATCAGGTCTCAGATTTATTCTGTATAGACCTCAGGCTCCACAGACATACAAGCACAGGGAGGCACAGACAACCCTGAACAGTATGGCTGCTGTGCTCCTGTATATTTTATGGTTTTGTTTTGTTTCGTGTTGTGCATGTATAACACAGCAGCTACTTCCTCATACTGTTTCCACTGAGTCGATAGCTGAGGCTACAGTCAGATTTCTCAACACAAAACTAATAATAGAGTGTGGGAAAGTGTGTGTCTGTCCTGTACATTGTGGTGAAATATGTGTTATTTTTGCTCTTCTGTTGATAGTTATGAATAAATATAGCTGCAGTGATATCATCTGTAAATGCTCTTTTCATCAACAGCTGGACATTAAACTTTATTGTAACACCCAGAATAACAACTACACTGAGCTGTGTGTTAACGTTCAGTGTGAGCACAGGAAGCGGTTTGAAAATCTAAGACCTCGAGTGTCATGTAGGAGGCAGGAGTTCTCAGACTTCTTGTGGTTTGAGGCTTTTATCTGATTGGCTGGTGTTCAAGGGAAGTACTTTCAGATTTTAACTTTGGGTTCGGCACTTATAGAGTGCTTTTCTGCTCTATCTGAACAATCAAACCACTTTTAACTACAAGCCTCATTTAGCCAGTCACACACAAATTCATACAACGTTTTTTAATCTAAGCACCTTATCTAACATTCAGTCGGATCCACCTACATTACAATTGCTAGAAGACCTGCTCTTCCTCCTGAGCCTGTATGTTTATAAGAGACAAATGTTGAATACTCCTCAGTGGTGTAGTCCCCTGGTCCAACCACTAGAGCCCCTCAGCCATGTTATACATTTATATCTATAAAAATCCCAGGTTGCACTGCAGGAGGTGTTTGTTTTTGCTTTCAGCTCGGGTCCTCTATCAGAGTCCTGGGAACTTAAGGGTCCCAGGGGCCATTTCAGATATTGTTCTAGATTCTGGTTCTGGATTAATTTTTCCATAGCAGATTAAATTATCAAGCTTACAAGTAAACTTTTATTTTTGACTTTTAAATGTGTCCTTAACAGGAAGCATGTAATCATACTCTTAGCCCTCTGTTGGGCTGGGGTTTCATAGTTCCAATGAGCATAACCAATTTTGGAGGTGTGCTGCCACCTGCTGGCCGCTCCCAGTTGCTACTCAGGCTGTCCATCTCTGAGAGGACACTGGAGCTATAGCACTAAAATGAAGCAATATTAAAGATGAATGTTTATTAAAAGTACCACCAGATCTTAATTATTACTTCAGTGCTGTTCACAGTCAGAAAGGGACTTTGTTTGGTTAATCGGCTAACTCAGAGACTGAATATTTGGGCTTAAACTACATTATTTATAGTCACTCAGTCTCCAGTTTACACCTGACATTATCTCCAGTACTTTTAGTGTTTCTGAACCAGCAAATTCAGGTTATACTCCCTGTGTTCTGTCTGACCCAGTCAATGTGGATGTTCAAGAAACTGCACAGTGTTTGCGAGCTGGCTAATGCTACACTTCCTGTGACTGAGCATGAGTTGTCTCACCCTGTGTTATGTGAGTTAGTGTCCACAGTAAATGTTTGCAAGCCTGATAAAACCCCTGAGTCAACTGTGTTTGAACCTGCTAATTTAAGGATGAGACTCAGTCATGGGGACTCTCTAATCCATAAACTAAATATCCATGAAGCTAATCTTCCTGTGTTTCGCACTCCATAGAGGCAAAGCCTGCAATTGTATGAGTGTTTTTTTTTCTAAAACCACCCTTGTACCATCTCCTCTGCCTGTTCCTGCTCTGAGGGTGACTATGGTCCTGCACATTCTCTGGTTGTCAAGCCATTGCTAGCCACCTGCCAAGCACTGAGCCGCTGGCCCCACGGTCGGCCTCCAGACCAGCTCCGTTGCTGCTGCTGACCCCGTTTTGGTGCATCTCAGACACCTTTATCCGAAAATCACTGGGTGTAGTCAATCAGTAATTAAACTCAGGTAACCTCTGAAGACTACTGCACTGCCACTGCAAGGTGACAAGTAAATTGGTCGACTGCTTGTCCAGTGAGAGCAGCAAACTCCAGGAAAGACGAATGAATCAATGAGCACAGGAGACCAGTTCAATTATAGCAGAGAGAAGAACCACCAGTAATCAACCTGCAATGTAGCACCTAACACCAGTGCAACAGAACGAGGAAGAGATAATATACAGGGTGACACTGTGAGCTGATCGGCTACAGTAACAAAATAGCAACAGTAACACTGATGCTGTCTATGTGGAAGTATGTTTGTATTGATTTAACTCTCATATAGATCTTCATGAAGACTGAGATCTATGGCACTGACTTTAAATCTCACCCAAAAGCCAGAGGGGCCTCTGCCACTGCTGTGCCAGCAACATCCTGCAAAATGTGTGTTTTAGTAAAAAAAGACAGATATAAGGATCAGAAGGAAGATGATGATGGAGCTGGTGTGGACGGTTTTGATGGATGACCGATGCAGTTAAAATAGAAGATAACATCAAACTGTCATGGTCCGGAGTCTAGTGACTCCGTGGTTATGTTTGTGTTTATTAATATTCACAATTTTATCTTGTTTCCTGGTTATTTGTTAATTATTTCCAGTGTTTAGGTGTTCTCTCTGCCTCCCTTGTTTCTTGTGTTGTGTCTAGTGTCCCTGGTTTGATGTTTGTGCTTATTCCGCTTTTACTGTGTCTCCCTCCCATTTCCTCATTTTCCCTTAGTTTGTATTTATTATGTGTGTGTACCTCTGTTCTTCGTCTGATCATCTGTGTTTCCTTCATCTTTCATGTCTCAGGCTCCATGTTCTTGCTTCAGGTTTTAGTTATGTTTCTTCGTTCTATATGTTCTTTAGTTTAGCTGTTTCCAGTTTAGCTTTTCCTTCGTGTTGTCAGTTCCCCGTTTACTTTGTAGTGTTGTGTCAAGCCAATAATAAAGGCTCACTTTTTTTAACATACACCTTCACACCATTTTGTGTGTGCTTGGGTCGTCCTCATTCTCATCATGAGGTCATCTGAGAAAAATAGAGCAAACACATGACACAAGTAATATTTAGACAACCTGTTTATAACAACTGATCAGAAAATTGCATAGCTGTATTAGAAACATGTTGGCCCTGTTTAGCAGGGAAGGCGAGCAGGAAATAAGTCAGAGTGCCTGTTAGTGGTGTGATCACTGTGTGTTTCCTCGTGTGCAGCAATACTGTTAAACCAGATGGGCATAACTACTCAAGCAACTTTTCTTGCTCACTAAAAACTGCAGAAACACAGGTGAGTCTTGCTGGTTGATCATCCTTAAATTGTTTGTACTTCTACATATTTCATGCTTAGCTTAAAAGATCAGCTTTAGCGACTACTGACACCCGGAATAGAAATACTCTACACAGCTGCATCAGCATTACAAGTGGCCTCTGCCAGTGCTCAACATTAAAATCTAACATCTACTAATGTTTGGTATTTCCTGAGGAAATCACAGAGGAGATACAGCTACTGGTTTCACTTTCCTCTTCTTGGCATGCTTTCTGATCATCATAAATATTTGGATACAATTTTTGTTTACACTTCTGGGTGAAACACAAATGAAATGCCAGTATGAAACTTTGTCCAACATATGTGACTACTTAACACCTCCTTGCTCCGATTCTGTCCCGTATGTGAAAGTGACTGTATCATCTGTATACACACGCTTTATATATCATCACACAGACTGTGCAGCAATCCCATGTTACAAGCTCTTGATAAGAAGAACATGTTGTAGACCTGGATATATGCAGACAGGATTATAACCAGTTATATGTCCTTATAGATGATAGCTTGTAATGCTCAGAGTAAAGAATTGTGGATTGCTACCACTCCCACGTCTTGGTCCATGTTGAAATGATTGTTATGATTAGACTCGTGAGAGGAAGTGATTCATTTTTGCTTCCATAAATATAAACTGTACATGAAAGATGACATGAATAATGATTTCTATACTTGCATTTTAAGCTCTCAACTTTGCTTTTCATCATATAGAAAGCAACCTGAGACAACTGTTGTGAACTGAATTTAGTCAAACTGTCAGCAAACTCCACCAGAAAGCTCCATGTGTTAAAATTACTGTCTCAAAGAGAGATGCAGTAGAGCTCAAAACAATATTTAAAATTAGTTTGACTTTGTTTTGTTTAACAAAGTCAAAGGTATCACTGTCATGATACCTTTGACTACCCAGGTGGAAGACTGTTCCACCTGGGAACAGTCTTCCACCTGGGTTGGCTGGAAGACTGTTTACTTAGCCTGGCAGGGCAAAGGACGCTGTCTCAGCTGAACTCTGGACACACACACACATACACTGATACGCACTCACTCATCCCCCCTCCTTTTCCAAACGCCTTCGATGCTTGTTCCCTCCTGGAGAACACGGCGGGTCTGGGTCCGCACTGGAATAATAGCGCAGGGCAGGATGGCTGCTGTGTTTGCTTCAGATTACTCCTCACCCCCTACCCAACCCTGTTGCTTGTCACGTGCTCCATAATGTTGTACTGTGGACATTTATGTGCTTTCTGTGCAGAGGAGTTTTTTTGTTTCCTGTTCTCATGCTGTCCTCCCACAGGAGCCCAGCATGAGTAGAGGTCTCTTTTTTCCCTCTTGGACTTTCCCATTGTATTGTACATTTCAGTGTTTTTCTGTAATGCTATTTCTGTATGCATCTCCGACCTGTATTCCCATGTGATGTCTGTGTTGTGTGTGTAAGGTCGGGGGAGGTCCCATTACACTGCAGGGCAACCTGCATGTGGCGAATAAAGCCTTGATTGATTGATTGATTGATTGATTGATTGATTGATTGATTGATTGATGGTAAATCCATTCAAAGAGAGAATAAAGTGGATTTGTTTTTCAGCTGAAGAAGCATGGCTGACTCAACAAATGTGACTTCACCATTCAACCAGACCTGTGATCCAGTTGTCCCATCAGTCAACCCTTTCTTTGTACTGGTCTACAGTCTGGTATTTCTGGTAAGTTTCTAATCTTCAGTGCTGTGTTAGAAATTGCTTTACGGTTCTCAAAGTACTGTATGTACCGAAGTGATGTTCTCCCCATTCTTTCTGTGTCATATTCAGGTAGGTTTACTCCTCAATGGCTTCATCCTAAAGTTTTACATTGGTCAAGCTCAGCAGCAGGCATCAAGCAGTTTGATGGTCTACCTGAAGAACCTGACAGCTGCTGACTTCCTGCTCTGCCTCTCTCTGCCACTGCGCATCGCCCACTGTGGTAGCAAGTCATTCATCATTCGAAGGCTCTACTGCAGCTTTGGAGCTTCTACTGTCTATGTCAACATTTATGCCAGCATCATATTCATGTGTTATATCGCTGCCAACAGGTGAGGAACCTTCACCTATTTCCCTCTACAGTTCATGACAGTGTTAATGACTAAAAACCCTGCATTTCTGATCAAAGTGTAGACATCTCATTTTAACTTGATAATGACCTTTGCAAATTTGGTACCACTGTGACTGATTCGTGAAGTTATTTACTGTCTCCTCTGTCTTCTCTCTTCAGGTATCTGAAGATCGTCCATCCTTCAGGAACTCATGTGCTGCAGTCACTGCGAACTGCGCACATCATCTCCATGGTCACCTGGGTTTGTCTCCTGGCTCCATCAATTACATACGCCAGCCTCTTTTTCATCACCCAGAAACCTCTAACGTTTACCCCCAGCCACTGTGGGCCCCTCTTTAGTGCATCAGTCAGCCTATTGTTCAAGATCCTCCACACCCTGTGCACCATCATCTTCCTCTTAGTCTTCATATCCCTGGTCTTCTTCTACTACAGCACCTCCCGCAGGGTGTTGCAGGCACAGCAGAGTCAGCTGGCCTCCACCAATGCTGAGAAGCTGGTGAAGTCTCGCAGGAACATGTTGGTGCTGGTCAGCATCTTCTGTGTTTGTTTTGTCCCCTATCACCTCGTTCGACTTCCCTATGCTTTTCTGTGGAACAGCTGCTCTGTTGGTTCAGTGTTGTACTACCTGAAGGAGGCAGCCATCATGGTGTCAGTTTTCAACATCTGTCTGGACCCTGTTGTTTACTTTTTCCTCTGTAAGACTTTTCGAGCTCAGGTAAGAAAGATGTCCAGGAGAGTTGATGATCCAAACGAACCAGCAAACAGACCAGAAGAGTGAGAGGAGCAACAGCAACAAGGCAAACCTTGTAAAGAAAAGAGGTCAGACATCAATTTGATGCTCAACTCAACATTTCATGGAGTGTAAGACTTTACAGGATCAGGTGAGCCAGAGGATTGTATAAGTGGGGACCAGCATCCAACAATCAAACAATAATAGCAAGAGTAGGAAGGAGGAAGTGGACACTGTTACAGCAACAAGTTAAATCAATGAGCTTTAAGGAAAAGTTTGAATGTAAATAAAATGAAATAAAATGTTAAGAATTACATTTGTTTTGAGAGTCAGATGAGTTCAGTGTAACCAGTGTCAGGGATCCCAGGTCCTCATGAACCACAGGAGTTTGTACTGAGCTCAGAGATCAATAGAAGGCTGAACTCAGCACGAACCCACTCCCACACAAACATCAGTGTTCATGTTGTCTGTGTCAGCTTTTGTCTATTCAGCTTTGAGGTCATTCGCATATCCTGCTGATGTAACACAAAATCAAAAATAATGTAATAATGTAATAATGTAATAATCCAGAGATGCCGCACAGTTTCATCAGTTGGGAAGTTGTGATAATCATCTGAGGGTCGGAGAAAAGAAACTATTTAATCTGATGGTCTCAAAATCAGAGCAAAAAAAGGAAAAGCATAATAAAAGACCCCGACAGAGGTTAAAAAGAGGAGCTGTTTTAGAGCATAAAAATTCAGGTTTAAATAATCTAATCATTTTACATTTTAGACTCAGTTTTTACAGAAATCATCATAAAATTAAAGCAGATTCATTTTAAATATTACAATTTTTACTTTAATTTTAAATTTTTGTTTCTGTGTGTCATAAATACAATTTTGCAACCACCCAGACTTTTCAGGCATGACTTAATTCTGTTTACACCTCTGGATCCACAGTCAGCCCTGAACAATATGGCCGCTGCGCTCACACGTTATTCTAATAGCAGCAGTCACCACTGTGACTACACTGAAGAGGGCATAAACTGTGGCCTCTACATGTTTGCCTCCACCCAACATGATTCACAGTTCAAACTAATAGTCTTGATTGAGCTCATGATCTAATCAGTCCTCACGGGACAGTTAATATCTGTATAAAACTCTTTAACTTCACTTTATCAGTTACATAGACGCGACAACAGTAGCACATTAGAGCATCTATTTATATGTTTGTATGATGTGCACGTATAATCACAGCAGCTACTTCCTGCTCCTGCTACAGCAAGATTTCTCATCACAGAGCTAATAATAAAGTGTATCTAGTGTTACAAAGAGTGTGTCTGTTTGGTACCTTGCATTTAAATATCTGTTGTTATTTATGAACAGGAAAGATGATCATAGAGCTGCAGGAACCTGGTGACACTTACTAACATTTAGTTTTTTAAATGATGCTTCATTGGACGTCTGTGCTGTATTATCTCAGCCAGGGTTTTATTCACATAAATAAACAAAGCAAAACAACAAAATTAAACCTAATCTGAAAAATATCAGCTAAAATAAATACAGTGCCTGAAGCAGCCCAACACAGAAATGACCAGAAATCACACTGCATGTATCTAATAACCCGAGCTGGTGTATTTTAGTGTTGACTATGGCTTGATAAGAATCTTTTTCTGTGGATCATGTTTAGGCTACTTTGTGGTATCACTCCACTAAATGCTCACGCTAAGAAGAGATTTTTTTTCAAAAAGGTGTCCTATCTTTAGCATCATACGATCTGTAACGACGTGCAGTGTGAGCTCAGGAAGTAGTTTGAAAGTTTAAGACCTCAGAGCCTCATGAAGGAGGTGGTGGTTTCCAGCTTTTTTCTGATTGGCTGCTGTTTAAGTGAAGAACTTTTCAAACTGCTGATTAAAAGTATTTTTAGATTTGGTCTGTAATATCTTTGGCCTTACGCGTTAACACAAAACAAGACATATGCATTTGTTACCTTTTGAAAACAAATGTAAGTGAATGTGTGACCGATGCTTATGGATCCTAAGTTCTCATGAACTCAGCACAAACACACTCCCATGCAGGCAATATGAGTGTTCATGTTTCTACTGTCAGCTTTTATCTTCTCAGTTTTTGGTTGTGTCATGATTCGGCTGTGTGGCAGGCAGGGATTGGACCCAAACGCAAACTCACGGGGACAGAACTTGAACTCAAAAGCACAGCTTTATTGCTGAAGAACAGAACACAAACAATACAAAACTAAACCGGGAAAAACTAATCATAATGCACACCAGGAGACACGGGGAGAATCACACACAGCATGAGGGAGAACGCAACACTGACACAGGGAAACACAGGGCTAAAATACACTGGGAAGTAACGAGGGGAATGAGACACAGAAGGGGAGCACAGGTGGGAGAAATCAGAACTGACGAAACGAGGGAGCAAAGTAGAATACACTCACAAGAGACACGGACCTTCAAAGTAAAACAGGAAGTAGCACAGACGCAAACTAGACTAGGGGAGACAGAGCAACTAAGAAACACAGAATAACAACAAAGAGACACAGAGGGCAGCTATTAAATACTCAGAACTAAAGAGAATACAAGAAAGCCAAACTAAGACACTAGACTAAAGAATAAACTGGGGGAACTAAGATCACAATACAAAACTCAGAGACACAAGAAACTCAAAACACTGGGTCACCGACCCAGGACCGTGACAGGTTGTGTTCTCATATTCTGCTGATGTCACAAAACCAAAAATGTATTTTTCTCGTCAATATGATCATCTCAGTCTGCTCAAAGGTTATGGTTTCTCCCCTGAATCTTATGAGCAGTTTCAATCAGCAGTTTTTAATTTCTTTAAAAAGCTTAGCAGAAGTAGTCAAACACATGTCAGACACTGAAGGAACACTCTCTACTCTCTACTCTATAC
This sequence comes from Pelmatolapia mariae, assembly GCF_036321145.2. Classification (NCBI taxonomy): domain Eukaryota; kingdom Metazoa; phylum Chordata; class Actinopteri; order Cichliformes; family Cichlidae; genus Pelmatolapia; species Pelmatolapia mariae. The sequence goes on from NC_086229.1 coordinate 74,097,355, forward strand.
TTCAGTTGTTTCAGTGATACAGTTTCACAGGACTTAGTAAAAGTTGATAAATGTAGATGTTCCGTGTTTGTAGATGACAGTTAAAAAATTAGGGTGTTTTCTTTTTCTTATCTGGTTCACGGTTTCTTTTTCAGCCTGCAGTTCGTCTGTGTAACAGGAACTAAGAGCTTTGTGGTTTAACCCTTAATGGTGGCATTTGGACCCTTAAATGACATTCTGTACTGTGTTATCTCAACCAGTGTTTTATTTGTGTAAACTGCAACAAAATCAAACCTTATCTGAAGAAATAATCCCAGAATTCAAAGCCTTCCTGTGTTTTGTAGGTTCTTTGAGTAATTTTTGCTTAGGTGAAGAACTTTTTGAGCTGCTCGGTTTAAAGTCTTTTCAGATTTTATCTTTGGGTTTGCACTGTACTCAGTGATGTGCTGGTAATAACACTCTGCCTATGTGTCACAGACTCCGAGCTCGGCTGAAGCGCTCGTCTTTGACATAAGTTACCACACTAATCATTTCCTGGGTAGTTTCTTTCACATTAAAAGCTTATTTCTGCCACCTCATTAAAACCCTTTTAAATTGAAACTAAGAGAGGAAGCACCGAGTTTTATCCATGGCACTTTGACATTGTGGAACAGCTGGTGTGGTTTTGTTCTCATAAGTTAGTGCAGTCAGACTTTAGGACTTGAAAAACATGGATTATATTTGAAACTACTCAACAGTTTCTTTTCGTCAATATAAACCTGTATCAAAATATGAACACTGATATCATCTTATCAATGTTTTGTCATTCTGTCAAACTGCTGCACATAAACAGAACAGACCTGGATTTGTGCTTATGATAAATAAACTGGTACCTATGGAATTTCTTTTTCTTTTCTAAGCGAACACTTTTTATTAAAAGCTTCATTCAGCCAATCACACACATTCATACACTCTTAGAAAGCATGTTATAATACATTGATAATGTACAATTTATTTCAGTAAACGCAGGGCTAATATCAAATAGGTTTAATTTTAGGTCCTGTTATTAGATTCTGAAAATAACACACAAAATGTGCTAAACTGTGCAACACATCAAGTGTGTTAAGCTTTTTACACATTTTTTCAATGTTTACACATTTTCTTACACATGTTATGTTAAAATTCACACAAAATGGTAGTAACTGAAAAAATAAAATTTTAGGTTATTGTTTGTTTTCCATAACCCTTTCCTCATTGCTTTCAACAAATAAAACATTTTATAATGTAATGTGGAGCAAGGTGTGTATGGTGTACTAAAATTCTGAAAGAAGATTAATTTTTTATTTCTCAATATGTATGGCATACCAATTAATGGCCATGGCTATACTATAAGCATAAGTATCCACACAGAACAGGCTTAATTTTGACCGTAACATGTGAACGAGGGCAATACAATTGAAGTAAAAGTAGGAAATTAAATGAGTAAGAATACACACGCTGAAAATTGAAACAAATTCTGCCCAGCAACATGACATACCAGTGGCGGGAAGGGGGCGCTATCTTTTCGCGCCACTGAGACAAAGGAGACAACATGGAGGTTACGTCGCCTAGTATGTTGTCAGACCTTACAGTAAGTATAATTTACCAGTTTATCTTAATGTACTGAAAATTTGTCGGGTTTCTGGAAGAATGTAAAACTTTGAATTCATATAAAATATAGGAGTTATATAGGAGTTTTGAGTTTAAGCGTTGTTAATTACTGCTTAACTATACCTAGCTAACCTTAATGTAACAGTCTTGCTAACGTATCCTACTCTTAATTTTAGTATTAGTTCTTGGCTTTAGTGCCATACTTCATTAGAGTTAATGTGTTTTTGGTAGTACTTTTATTTATTACTTTATTCATGTATTTATCTATTTACTTTATTTATGTATTAGAGTATTCAGAAATTGCTCTTAGAACCAGTGTTGTAGTTGAGCTAGCGGCTCTGACAGGCATTCTGGTGTCTATGAGCAACGCCAGAGTCAACACCTAACCTTAGCAGTGTTGTGTAAAATGACAATATTGTTGTTACCTCTGAATATAACAAATGTAGTTATCACCGCGACCATTCGTTTACTAGTACAGAATAGGAATTTATGACTGAGTAACTTTAGTTTGATGTCGGCCCTCTGTCTTCTGTTATCACACTTAATAGATTACATTTAGTAGTGTTGTGATAAATATTTGTTATAATTACTTATCACTGGTTAACATGAAATATACCTCATATTGACAGAGATAATTATTTTTTAAGCAGTTAAAGCAGTTTTTGCATCTAGTATGAGTAACTAAAGTATGTGCGCATTCTTTTTTAAGGCTTATTGCTGGAAACATGCTCTGATATAGTTTCTTTTTCATGCAGACCTTCTGTGGAAGTAATAGTCAGTGTTATTGTTTTTTTGTTTTTTTAAAACAGCAACTAGCAATGCAAATTATCTTACTTATTTAGCCATGTGTTTCTTTTTTTCAGCACGCATATGACAACTTAGAATCTGTCAAAGTCCTTGTAACCACTTTTATAGATGAGAAAGAGATTTGTAAAAAAAATTCTTCATGTCAGCAGTGCCAAAGACATCATAGGTCAAAGCCAAGCTCAGCATATGGGCTGTGTGCTTGATAGGTTGCTAAAGTATAACACTGATTTCATGGAATATATTGATGTTGACAGTGAGGTAGACGTTAAGGACTTTGATAGATTCCATATCTTCCTGTCAGCCATAGGGCCACCGATGGAAACCTCTCTTGGGGAGATTAGACAAAATCAGGTACACTTTGCATTTCCTAAGTCATAAAATGTGTTTTAACAGTTATTAACTATTAGTCAGGATCAGATTTATTCACCAAGTAGCAACTAGAAGATAAAATCAATTTAATTATTATTCAGAATTTCTTTTAGTCATTGCGTTATAATCACGGTAATTAAGAAATCGCCTTCTTCTGCTGCAGCTTTTTGAGTAAACTCATGCTTCTATGCTCTGTGGAAATTTGCTGTCATGACTTTGAAGATTATTGCAGAGAGGTAAAGTGTCTGGTGTTGCCTTTACACAGTCTACCATTACCACAGAAGAACAAAGTCAACCCCTGAAGTCACTACTCAAGAGGAAAGCCCCACAGATTCTTAAGGAGTATGAAACTACAGGTACCCTGTCAGTGCCATCGAGGAAGCTTCTTGTGAAGACTTGCATTGGGGATTTGATGGAGAGGTGTGGTTAGTATAGCACCTTACTGCACTTTGTTAAAATTTTGCAATTAATGTTTTTCTTTAAAAATGTTGAAGTGCACAGGAGTAAAAAAAGGGTTACCTTTGTTTTCCAGTTACCCTCTTAGTGCAGAGAAGCTGACTGTAGCAAAAAGCATCATCACCACTTTTCCATCCCTGAGTGTCCGAGTGGCAGGACAGGGGGAAGGATTTGTAAGTAAATATAGCATTTTAATAATGTAAATTCCACTACATACTGTAAATTGCACTTGTTCCTACTTACTGTGTATCTTTTAACCTTTATCTCATTATTTATTAGAGCTTTTTTTTCTCAGTTAAAATTGCTTAGCTGTTACCCATATACCTCTGTCCTTTCTTCCTCAGGAGCATTATTATGATCCATTCTCTCATTGTGGATTCCTAGAGACTAAACTGCGCAACCTTAGACGGAATCTCGACCAGGGGCAGAGACGTTATAAGAAGCGAAAAGTGACAGATGACTGTGGTGACAGATGACCGCTTCGGGTTTACTATTAGAAATTAAGAAAAAAAAGGATGATCAAATTAATAGTTCTGTTTATTGTCTTTAGATGACAAGTAAGTGGATGTTAAAAGCTGAATAGAAAAACTATACAAGAAGGGGTTATATTTTTAAATTTTGTTGTTCTTTTTCAAAAAAATTGTTAGATGCCACCCTTTGGTAAATGGATTGAAATATGTCTATGTTTACTGATGGTGGAGAATGAGGTCTATGGAGATGGTTGTAAAGAGAATTTAAATTATGTGGCCTTGGGCAACCTTATTAGCTGCACACATAAGACAAATGAGGTGCCTTAAGCCTCTGCATTTCTGATTTCATCTATTCACAAAAGAAAAAGTCATTTTTGATGTACATCTCATAATTCATTAAATAACACATTTCTGTATTTTGAATAATTATACATCTTGCTTTTCTTTTTTAGATGAGGCTTGTTACACTGCCCTTGTGGTGTTAACACACCTGCTCCCACCAGTTGGTGCCAGTCGTTGCAGCCTTAAGTCAGCTATAACGCACTTGGTTGATTTTGCACTGGTATGTATTCAGTACAGTTCTCACGGTATTTACCTGAGGAAAGCATTTGTCAACACCTCACTGAATACTTCTCTAAAAATCTATCTTTATCTTCCCCATCTCCAAGCCTGGAACAAGTATTGCATCGCTTTGCAGTGATCCTGAAGCATCATCCACAACACACCAACCCCAGCTGATATGCATCGTTGATCTAAAGAGTGCAACCAGGCAGTACATCATTGTTGCTAAGAATGACCAAGTAACCATTCCTCTAAATGATGGCCAGACGTGTGCTGTGTATAAGCTTTTCAAACTGTACTGGGTATGTAACCTGTCCTATCCAGCACCGCATGGCTCCGTCTTCACCTTCTTTGAGTTTGTCTATGACCTGCCGCTGTCCACCCAAAGGAAAACCAAAGTACTGGAGCTGATTGCACAGATTAAAGCATGCAAGTAAAATGTTCACCTGTCCAAAATGTAGAGAGTCTCTGTTCACAGAGGTGAGAAACCTCATTTGGCATCTTCGTCAAATACACTGCTTATCAGATGGACAAAACTTGAAAGTTATATGTAGCCAAGATGGCTGCCCAAGGACGTATTATAACTTAAATTCATTTTCAAGGCACCTACATAGATCTCATTCTACTTCATCTTCAATGGATGCTGACTCAGTTCAACCTTCTTACCAAGGAGAGACATCAAACAGTTCAGTTGAAACTGATGAACTAGTTCCTGATGTTTTGGAGATGTCCAGTGATGTAGCAGGTGCGGTATCAAAGTTAAAAAACTATGCTGATCTTGGTGAATGTGCTGCTTCTTTTGTGGCACAGATGTATGCATCATCAAATACTACTTTAACAGATGTTACAAGAAGTGTAAACTGTACAAAGGAGTTGCTTGAGAAAACTGTAGACTGTTTGCAACAGTCAACTGCTGCTTTGTTGACTAGCTTGGATGTACCACAAGACAGTGAGGCTGTTCAAGCATTAATGAAGGAGTTTGAAAGTGCTAAAAACATATTTGAAGATGTAGACACAAAATATAAAATGAACAAATACTTCACTGAGAGGTTTTCCCTTGTTAAACCACAGGAAATCTTTCTGGGTCACAGGTCAGATACTGTAAGAAAAGATGGTCAGATGAAACAGGTTTTGGCAGCAGATACATACAGTATGTATCAGTCATTGAAACGCTCAAGTTTTTATTCCAACATGAGGACATTCAGGACTTCTTTGTTCAGAATAAGAAGAACACTGATGCCAAAATACATGACTACTGTGATGGCTCTCACTTTTCCTCACACCCATTGTTCAAAATCTACCCTGATGCTCTTCAAATACATCTTTACTTTGATGACCTTGAAACAACAAATCCTTTGGGTTCCAAGACAAAAATACATAAGCTAGGAGCTGTGTATTTTACCTTGAAGAATTTGCCACCAGAGTGGAATTCCTCACTTGCAAATATTCACCTGTGTCTTTTGTTTAACTCAATTGACAGGGAGGTATATGGATTTGACAAGATTTTGAAACCACTTCTTGATTGACTTGATGACTTGAGATTTCTTGAAAATTCTGGTCTAATTGTGGATTTAAAAGGTCATAGCCATCAACTATATGGTACAGTTTGTGTCTTAACAGCAGATAATTTGGCAATTCATTCACTTTGTGGCTACCTTGAAAGTTTCTCTGCAAACAAATTCTGTCAGTTTTGCATGATTGACAAAGCAGATGCACAGTTTATATATGATGAAGACAAAGTTGAGTTGCGCACCAAAGACAGTTATCAGGAACATGTCAGCTTAAACGAACCAAGCAAAACTGGTGTGAAAGAGGACTCCTGTCTGAATAACCTTAAGTATTTTCATGTAACACAAAACATAAGTGTTGATATCATGCATGATGTACTTGAAGGTGTAGCCCCTTTAGAGGTTAAGTTAATGCTTCGCCATTTCATTTATGAGGAGAAGTTGTTGACTTTGGAACAGCTAAATGAGAGGATTTCCAGTTTTCAATATGGATATGGAGACATTAAAAACAAGCCAAGTGTTATAATGAACTTGAGAAACAGTGAGAGTGCATTAAAACAGACAGCATCTCAAATGTGGTGCCTTTTACTGGTCTTGCCCTTTTTGTTGGGAGATTGTGTAGACCGAGAGAGATATGCAGTATCATCTTTGCGCCAGTCGTTACAAGGGGACTTGCAGTATTCCTAAAAGAACTGATAATAGAGCACCATACTCTTTTCAAACAGCTGTATGCCACAAGTCGTATTCCGAAACATCATTTTATGATACATTATCCAAGGATGATGGTTTTGTTTGGACCTCTGTCTAAACTTTGGTGTATGCGATTTGAAGCCAAGCACAATCCATTTAAAAGACTAGCACATTCAGTTTGTATCTTCAAAAATGTATCAAAAACATTGGCTTTTAAACATCAGGTTCAACACATGTATCACTACAAGCATAGTGATACTCTATCTAAGAAAATGGAGGTGCCCAATGCCTATCTAGTTAGTGTGGGGTCACTGAAAAAAGCAGATGTCGTGTTAGACAACTTGAGGTTAACCCTTGAACAAGACCTTTCTCTGGCTAGTACCGTTTTTGTCTCACACAGTATTGATGTGTACGGCCAGACTTATAGAACTGGTTCTGTATTGACACTAGGAAGAGACTTTAGAGAAGTCTCTGTTTGGTGCCTTTGTTTGGTGAAGTCATTCATATCTTGCCACAGTCAGTTAATGAGTCTGTCTTCGTGTTTGTGAGGATTCTGAAAGTCAACTTTTTCGATGACCATTTTTATGCCTATGCAGTGGAAAGGTCAGACGAATATGAACTGATTACATTGGCTGAAATTTTTGATTTTCGGCCTTTATATATAGTAACAAGCTTTGATGCTAATAAGCTGTATTTAAACCCAAGGTACAAAATTGTATAACCTGGATGCCATAAAATGTAAATATCTTTTTCTGTTTGCATGCAACTGCTCATTTGTTGAATGTTGACAATTTGTTGAAGATGACAACTGTTACCTTTAAAAAATGTAATTCATGTATTGTCTGGACATGATTATATGAGAACATATATATATATATATATATATATATATATATACAGTGGCTTGCAAAAGTATTCGGCCCCCTTGAACTTTTCCACATTTTGTCACATTACAGCCACAAACATGAATCAATTTTATTGGAATTCCACGTGAAAGACCAATACAAAGTGGTGTACACGCGAGAAGTTGAACGAAAATCATACATGATTCCAAACATTTTTTACAAATAAATAACTGAAAAGTGGGGTGTGCATAATTATTCAGCCCCCTGAGTCAATACTTTGTAGAACCACCTTTTGCTGCAATTAAAGCTGCCAGTCTTTTAGGGTATGTCTCTACCAGCTTTGCACATGTAGAGACTGAAATTCTTGCCCATTCTTCTTTGCAAAACAGCTCCACAACTGCCCTGTGACGGCCTCAGAGGTTGTCTAAGAGAATATTGTGAGCAACAACACCATGAAGTCCAAAGAACACACCAGACAGGTCAGGGATAAAGTCATTGAGAAATTTAAAGCAGGCTTAGGCTACAAAAAGATTTCCCAAGCCTTGAACATCCACGGAGCACTGTTCAAGCCATCATTCAGAAATGGAAGGAGTATGGCACAACTGTAAACCTACCAAGACAAGGCCGTCCACCTAAACTCACAGGCCGAACAAGGAGAGCGCTGATCAGAAATGCAGCCAAGAGGCCCATGGTGACTCTGGACGAGCTGCAGAGATCTACAGCTCAGGTGGGGGAATCTGTCCATAGGACAACTATTAGTGGTGCACTGCACAAAGTTGGCCTTTATGGAAGAGTGGCAAGAAGAAAGCCATTGTTAACAGAAAACCATAAGAAGTCCCGTTTGCAGTTTGCCACAAGCCATGTGGGGGACACAGCAAACATGTGGAAGAAGGTGCTCTGGTCAGATGAGACCAAAATCGAACTTTTTGGCCAAAATGCAAAACGCTATGTGTGGCGGAAAACTAACACTGCACATCACTCTGAACACACCATCCCCACTGTCAAATATGGTGGGGGCAGCATCATGCTCTGGGGGTGCTTCTCTTCAGCAGGGACAGGGAAGCTGGTCAGAGTTGATGGGAAGATGGATGGAGCCAAATACAGGGCAATCTTGGAAGAAAACCTCTTGGAGTCTGCAAAAGACTTGAGACTGGGGCGGAGGTTCACCTTCCAGGAGGACAACGACCCTAAACATAAAGCCAGGGCAACAATGGAATGGTTTAAAACAAAACATATCCATGTGTTAGAATGGCCCAGTCAAAGTCCAGATCTACATCCAATCCAGAATCTGTGGCAAGATCTGAAAACTGCTGTTCACAAACGGTGTCCATCTAATCTGACTGAGCTGGAGCTGTTTTGCAAAGAAGAATGGGCAAGGATTTCAGTCTGTAGATGTGCAAAGCTGGTAGAGACATACCCTAAAAGTCTGGCAGCTGTAACTGCAGCAAAAGGTGGTTCTACAAAGTATTGACTAAGGGGGCTGAATAATTACGCACACCCCACTTTGCAGTTATTTATTTGTAAAAAATGTTTGGAATCATGTATGATTTTCGTTCAACTTCTCGCGTGTACACCACTTTGTATTGGTCTTTCACGTGGAATTCCAATAAAATTGATTCATGTTTGTGGCTGTAATGTGACAAAATGTGGAAAAGTTCAAGGGGGCCGAATACTTTTGCAAGCCACTGTATATATATATATGTGTGTGTGTGTGTGTAAAGATGCCCCAGAGACAATCCAGCACATAACAGCAGGGTGCAAGATGCTAGCCGGCATAGTGTACAGGAACATCTGTGCCGAGTATAACCTGGAAGTCCCGAGGTCAAAATGGGAGATGCCCCCAAGGGTGATGGAGAATGACCGAGCTAAGATCCTGTGGGACTTCCAGATGCAGATGGACAAAATGGTGGTGGCTTACCAACCGGACATAGTGGTGGTAGACAAACAGAAGAAGACGGCTGTAGTGATCGATGTAGCGGTTCCGAATGACAGCAATATCAGGAAGAAGGAACACAAGAAGCTGGAGAAATACCAAGGGCTCAGAGAAGAGCTCGAGAGGATGTGGAGGGTGAAGGTAACGGTGGTCCCCGTGGTAATCGGAGCACTAGGTGCGGTGACTCCCAAGCTAGGCGAGTGGCTCCAGCAGATCCCGGGAACAACATCGGAGATCTCTGTCCAGAAGAGCGCAGTCCTGGGAACAGCTAAGATACTGCGCAGGACCCTCAAGCTCCCAGGCCTCTGGTAGAGGACCCGAGCTTTAAGGATAAACCGCCCGCAGGGGCGAGATGGGTGTTTATATGACATTTTAATGATCAAGAGAGTTAGAAAGTTAGTCAGTTATTAAATTTGTTTGATTTTGTCAAGTAAAAATTGTAATATAGCTTTGGCTAAAATTGAATTTAATACATTTTAATTGAAAAGATTCTGAAAACTGTTGCTTATTAAGTTTGTAATAATTTATAATATGCTAAGGGAATTCAATAAATGTATAATATATACCCATCTTTTTTCTCCTTTTTTTAAAAAAATGAAATGCACACATTTTAACACATCTTTGTTTCAAAATAACGCATCCTTGTGTTGACTTTTTTTAACACAGAAGATGTGTTAAAGGAGCAGACACATTAATTGTGTTAAAACTGACACATCATGTGTTGTCCCTGAGCTGATGCAGCACATGTGTTAAAATTTAACACATGATGTGTCAATTTTAACACATCCCTTCTAAGAGTGTGGGAAGACAAAGCTGGAGAAACGTGAACATTATATTTGTAATGTATATTCTGTAGATTCTGACAGGAATCTGCAACTATCCTTTGAAGCACCGCTCCTTTAAAACAGCAATAAGGATAATTATTAGGCCATTTGTAAATAACAAAATAAATTTATAACTTAAAACAAAATTGGGAAACATAAAGTCCGAAACAAGTCTTTATATTAAGGGCCATCAGTCAAACAATACTGTTTGGTCTGGGTCTAAGCAGAGCGTGTTGTGTGTGTGATGTCTTCTTTTGCTTTGAGGGCTGTGAACAGTTCACACTAGAGTGCGGTTGGTGTCACATTTTATTTGTAGTCTGAACAACCAGACAACAAAAATCGGACTCGATCAAAAAAAATCGGAATTAAGCATTATAACCTGCAGTGTGAACGTAGCCTTAGACACCTTTATCCAAAACTCATTGGGTGTAGTAAATCAGTAATTAAACTCAGATAACCTCTGAAGACTACTGCACTGCCACTGCAAGGTGACAAGTAAATTGTAAAATGTGTGTTTTAGTAAAAAAAGACAGATATAAGGATCACAAGGAAGATGAAGATGGAGGTGGTGTGGATGGTTTTGATGGATGACTGATGCAGTTAAAATAGAAGATAATATCAAACTGTTATGGTCTGGAGTCTAGTGACTCCGTGGTTATGTTTGTGTTTATTAATATTCACAATCAGTCCATCAGTGCATTGTTTTGCTTCTTCCTGCTTGTGTCTGATTTGTGTCAGCTGTGGCTCCCGCCCATTTCCTCATTTTCCCTTAGAGTATATTTCTTGTGTGTGCTTACCTCTGTTCTTTGTCTTCATCTCTGTGTTTCCTTTATGCTTCATGTCTCATTACTTTGTAGTATTGTGTCGAGCCAATAGCCACGGCGCCCTCTGTGTGCGGCAGCCTGTTACAGCAGCTCTGTTCATTCTGAGTTTCTTTCTTTCTTATCTTTTTCTTCTCGTAATTTTTTATAACTAATGTATTAGTAATTAGACTCTGCAACCATGTTCTACCGTTTTGTACTAGTTCTGGTTCTTTTTCTTAGTTTTTTTCTACTTTTTTCACCCGTGTCTGGGGACCCAGAGCACGTCCTCTCCGGTCAATGCGGCAGGTAAATAATCAACTAACAGTGCATATTATGTTAGCACGATCTGCCTTATTACAAAACCTGCCATTACTGTGCATTTAGGTGACCACGATGAGAGAGAGAGAGACAGAGTCTGGCTGGCTCAGATGCTGGCAGTTTTCGCTGCAGTCTACCGGTAGCGTCTCCTTTCAGGCCAGGATAGTCGAGTGTCACAGAGCAGTGACTAAGTTTGTGGTCAAAGGCTGCCACAGCAGATGCCCCCGATTTTCGGTAAGTGAATGTGTTTAATTGTGCGCAGGGACATTACTGGATATTCTTGTGTGATTGCTACATAATAATTTATGTTATACTTTGTTATTGCTACAGAAGAATATTTATTTTATTATTTTACATTTACATTTTTTTTCCCTGGGGACCCTGTGACACCCCATTGAAGAGCCATAGACTGGTTCTCTTAAGATCTCACTGTTGGGTTTGTAAGGCCATGTTACTCCTAAATTTCTATCTTGTTCAAAGAGAAGATCTAAAACAAAGTTCTAAGCTATTCGACCTTAGTGTTCTCCTTTTTTAAAAAAGAATCGATAAGAGAATCGATAAAGAATCGAATCGTTAAACAGAATTAAAAATGGAATCGGAATCGTGAAAATCTTATCAATACCCATCCCTAATCTTTGCCCAATAAGATGGATGAGCTCACGTCGCTAACCTGGTCACAGAGGGAGTACCGGCAATGTAGCATCATGATGCTAACGGAGTCGTGGCTAACACCGCTAACTCCGGACACGAGTGTGACACTACCAGGATTCCAGCTGCTGCGAGAGGACAGGACGAGAGAGAGCGCTAAGAGGAAAGGAGGGGGACTGGCAGTGTTTGTGAATGACAGATGGTGTATCCCTGGCCACATCACTGTAAAAGAACAACTCTTCAGCAGAGACATTGAGCTGTTAGCCGTTAGCATGCGTCCGTACTATCTGCCCCGGGAATTTTCGCATGTTATCGCGATAACAGCGTATGTCCCCCCCTCGGCCAACGTGGATGCAGCCTGTGACACTCTCCACTCAGTGGTCAGCAGACTGCAAACACAATCTCCGAGAGCCCTCCTCATAATATCAGGGGACTTCAATCATGCCTCACTGGACTCCACACTGCCCACCTTCACCCAGTATGTGACCTGCCCAACCAGAGACAATAAAACACTGGAGTTACTGTATGCCAATGCTGAAGAGGCATACAGTTCATCACCTCTCCCTCCCCTGGGCAGATCTGATCACAACCTGGTGCACCTTGTCCCTGTGTATGAGCCCTTAGTGCGCAGGGAGCCATGAGCCACCTGCACAGTGCAGAGATGGTCAGAGGAGAGCGAGGAGGCTCTTAAGGATTGTTTTGAGTCGACTGTGTGGGAGGTGATCTGTGACGACCATGGAGAGGACATCGACAGCCTTACTACATGCATTACTGACTATATTAATTTCTGTGTGGATAACACCGTACCTACCAGGACTGTACGGTGTTTCTCCAACAACAAACCTTGGATTACCCCAGAAATTAACGCTGTCCTCAAACAGAAGAGGAGGGCCTTCAAATCCAGAGACAAAGAGGAGTTGAAAAGGGTGCAGAGAGAGCTGAGAGGACTGATAAGGAATGGGAAGGATAGCTACAGGCAAAAGATGGAGAACCAGCTTCAGCAAAATAACGTTGGTGAAGTCTGGAGAGGCCTCAGAACCATCTCAGGCCACAAACATCAGAACTCTCTGCCTGGGAGGGATGTGAGGTGGGCAAATGAACTGAATCATTTCTTCAACAGATTTGATTCAGCCATGAGGCAGTCTCTAACATCGGCTGCAGACTCACCCACCCCCACTGCTGCTGTCCCACCTCTGACACCTCAGTCACTTCACACCTCCTCTATTCACCCTGCTCACTCCTCCCCACCCCCAACAACAGCATCCAATACATACTCAACACAAGGCTCCAGCCTGTCTCTCTCAACCACCCAGGTTAGGAGGGAACTGAGGAGGATTAAAACCAAGAAGGCAGCGGGTCCAGATGGCATCAGCTCGAGGGTCGTCAGGTCCTGCGCGGACCAACTGTGTGGTGTGATGGAGCACCTCTTCAACCTGAGCCTGAGGCTGGGAAGAGTCCCACAGCTCTGGAAAACCTCCTGTGTTGTACCAGTGCCAAAGACTTCATGCCCCAAGGACCTCAACAGCTACAGGCCGGTGGCTCTGACATCCCACATGATGAAGACCCTGGAGCGGCTGGTCCTGGCTCAGCTTCGGCGCCTTGTGAGCTCATCACAAGGCGCCGTCATTCACCTCCTACACCGTTCCCTCGTTCACCTGGAGACCGCTGGGAGCACTGTGAGAATCATGTCCTTTGATTTCTCCAGTGCCTTCAACACTATTCTTCCCTCAGTTCTGAAGGACAAGCTGGAGAACTGTGGAGTGGACCATCACCTCACTACCTGAATTTTGGACTACCTCACCGACCGACCACAGTATGTGAGGACTCAGGGCTGTGTGTCAGACAGGGTCGTCTGCAGTACGGGGGCCCCACAGGGAACGGTTCTGGCTCCGTTCCTCTTCAGCATCTACTCTGCAGACTTCTCCCACAACTCCACCCAGTGCTTCCTGCAGAAGTTCTCTGATGACTCTGCAATAGTCGGCCTCATCACTGATGGGAACGACAAGGAGTACAGAGGACTGACTCAGGACTTTGTGGACTGGTGCCAGCTGAACTACCTCCAGATCAACGCCAGTAAAAGCAAGGAGCTGGTGGTAGACTTCCACAGGCACAAGCATCCTCCACTGCAACCACTGAACATCCAAGGTATGGACATCGAGGCTGTGGACAGCTACAGGTACCTTGGTGTTCATCTGAACAACAAACTGGACTGGACTCATAATTCAGACGCCCTCTACAGGAAAGGGCAGAGCAGACTGTACCTGCTGCGGAGATTTAGGTTGTTTGGAGTGGAGGGCCCACTCCTGAAGACCTTCTATGACTCTGTGGTGGCCTCTGCTATCTTTTATAGTGTGGTCTGCTGGGGCAGCAACATCTCTGCCGCAGACAGGAAGAGACTGAACAGGCTGATCTGCAGGGCCAGCTCTGTTCTAGGGTGCACTCTGGACCCAGTGGAGGTGGTGAGTGACAGGAGAATGGTGGCTAAGCTCTCATCCCTGTTGGACAACATCTCCCACCCCATGCAGGAGACTGTGACAGCACTGAGCAGCTCCTTCAGTGGGAGACTGCGGCACCCACGGTGTGGGACGGAGAGATTTCAGCAGGTCTCCTGCTGTGACAAAACAAATTTCCCACGTGTGGGAATAATAAAGGTTATCTTATCTTATCTTATCTTAATAAAGGCTCGCTTTTTTTTAACATACACCTTCACACCCTTTTGTGTGTGCTTGGGTCCTCATTCTCATCATGAGGTCATCTGAGAAAAATGACATATATCACAACTGATCAGAAAATTGCATGCCTTTATTAATAACATGTTGGCCCTGTTTAGGTTCAAGGTTCAAGATTCAAGTTTCTTTTTTTGTCACATGCATAGTTATACAAGTATAACACACAGTAAAATGTAACCTGACAAGCTCCTTGACTTGTGCAAAAAAAGTAGTATGTATGTAGCAAACAGGTGAATTCTGTTTAGCAGGGAAGAAAAGCAGGAAATTAGTCAGAGTGCCTGTTAGTGGTGTGGTCACTGTGTGTTTCCTGATGTGCAGCAATACTGTTAAACCAAATGGGCATAACTACTCAAGCAGCTTTTCTTGCTCACGGAAAACTGCAGAAGCACAGGTGAGTCTTGCTGGTTGATCATCCTTAAATTGTTTGTACTTCTACATATTTCATGCTTAGCTTAAAAGATCACTTTTAGCGACTACTGACACCCGGAATTGAAATACTCTACACAGCTTCATCAGCATTACATGTGGCCTCTGCCAATGTGCAAAATTAAAATCTAAGCTCTAATAAACTAATATTTGGTATTTCCTGAGGAAATCACAGAGGGAATACAGCCACTGGTTTCACCTTCCTTTTTTTGGCATGCTTTCTGCTGATCATAAATATTTGGATACAACTTGTTTACACTTCTGGGTGAAACACAAATGAAATGCCAGTATGAAACTTCGTCCAACATATGTGATTACTTATCACCTCATTGCTTCGATTCTGTCCCGTATGTAAAAGCGACTGTATCATGTATATACACATGCTTTATATATCACCACACAGACTGTGCAGCAATCCCATGTTACAAGCTCTTGATAAGAACATGTTGTAGATCTGGATATATGCAGACAGGATTATAACCAGTTATATGTTGTTATACATGATAGCTTGTACTGCTCAGAGTAAAGAATTGTGGATTGCTACCACTCCAACGTTTTGGTCCATGTTGAAATGATTGTTATGATTAGACTTGTGAGAGGAAGTGATTCATTTTTGCTGCCATAAATATAAACTGTGCATGAAAGATGACATCACTAATGATTTCTATACTTGCATGTTAAGCTCTCAACTTTGCTTTTAATGCTGCAAGACTGTAGAGTGCATCATATAGAAAGCAACCTGAGACAACTGTTGTGAACTGAATTTAATCAAACTGTCAGCAAACTCCCCCAGAAAGCTCCATGTATTAAAATTACTGTCTCAAAAAGAGATGCAGTAGAGCTCAAAACAATATTTAAAATTAGTTTGACTTTCTCTCCGTGAATTGCTACCTTATTGTGTTGGAGGGGTTTGTGTGTCCCAGGGATCCCAGGGGCAATGTTGTCTGGGGGGTTTTGCCCCCTAGTAGGGTCTCCCATGGAAAATTGGTCCTGGGTGAGGGACCAGACAAAGAGCGATTCAGAAGACCCTCATGAAGAGAATGTCAATGGAATAGTTTACCCTGCCCGGCATAGGGTTTCCGGTGCCCCGCCCTGGAGCCAGGCCCAGGGAGGGTGCCCGAGGGCGAGCGTCTGGTGGCCGGGCCTTAGTCCATGGGGCCCAGCCAGGCACAGCCCGAAGAGGAGAAATGGGCCCATCCTCCCGCAGGCCCACCACCCACAGGAGGCACTATAGGGGTCGGGTGCATCGTGTGCCTGGCAGTGGCCAGGAGCAGAGGCCCTGGCGGACTCATCCCGAGCTGCCAAGACTGGCAATAGGGACATGAAATGTCACCTCTCTGGTGGGGAAGGAGCCTGAGTTAATGTGTGAGGTTGAGAGGTACCGGCTATAGTCGGGCTCACCTCTGTCTCAGTCTGGAGTTTCCCCTGGTGAGAGGCGGCGGGCTGGGGTGGGTATTCTAATATCCCCTCGGCTTGCTGCCGGTACGTTGGGGTTTTTCCTGGTTGATGAGAGGGTTTGTTCCCTGCGTCTTAGGGTCGGGGAATGGGCCCTGACTGTCATCTGTGCTTATGCGCCGAGTGGCAGCACCCCCCGCAGGGACTCTAAGAGTCCCTGCGGGGGGTGCTGGAAGGTGCTCCACCTGGAGACTCTGTTGTCCTGCTGGGAGATTTCAATGCTCACGTGGGTAACAACAGCGAGACATGGAGGGGTGTGATTGGGAGGAACGGCCTCCCTGATCTGAACCCGAGCGGTGTTTTGTTATTGGACTTCTGTGCAAATCACAGTATGGCCATAACAGACACCTTGTTCGATGATAAGAGTGTCCATAAGTGGCAAGTGGCACCAGGATGCTCTAGGCCGCAGGTCGATGATCGATTTTGTAATCGTACCACCAGACCTGCGACCATATGTTTTGGACACTCGGGTAAAGAGAGGGGCTGAGCTGTCAACTGATCACCACCTGGTGGTGAGTTGGATCAGGTAGCGGGGGGAGGACGCTGGACAGACCCGGTGCACCTAAACGCATAGTGAGGGTGTGCTGGGAACATCTAGCAGACGCCCCCATCCGCGAGATCTTCAACACACACCTCCGGCAGAGCTTCAACAGGATTCCAAGGAAGACTGGGGGACATTGAGTCCGAATGGACCATGTTCAGTGTCTCCATTGCTGAAGCTCCTGCATTGAGCTGCGGCCGCAAGGTGGTTGGCGCCTGCCGTGGTGGCCACCAGGCTGAAGAAGGAGTCTTGTCGGGCTTGGTTAGCCTGTGGGACTCCGGAGGTAGCCGACAGGTATCAACAGGCCAAGCGGAATGCAGCTCGGGCAGTGGCTGAAGCAAAAAATTGAGTGTGGGAGGAGTTCGGAGAGGCCATGGAAAAAGACTTTCGGACTGCCTCGAAGAGATTCTGGCAAACCATCAGGCGTCTCAGGAGGGGAAAGAATGACCCGCCAATTTCCGGGGACGAGGTAACTGAGGTAGTTAAACAACTCCTTGGTGGCAGAGCCCCTGGTGTTGATGAGGTCCGCCCCGAGTTCCTGAAGGCTTGGGAGGTTGTAGGGCTGTCCTGGTTGACACGCCTCTACAATGTTGCGTGGAGATCAGGGGCAACACCCCTGGACTGGCAGACCGGGGTGGTGGTCCCCATCTTTAAGAAGGGAGACCGGAGGGTGTGTTCCAATTACAGGGGGATCACACTCCTTAGCCTCCCTCGGAAAGTGTATGCCCAGGTGCTGGAAAGGAGAGTTCGTCCGCTAGGCGCACCTCGGATACAGGAGGAACAATGCGGTTTTCGTCATGGTCGCGGAACACTGGACCAGCTCTTTATCCTCTCAAGGATGGTGCATGGGAGTTTGTCCAACCAGTCTACATGTGTCTTGCGGACTTGGAGAAGGCATTCGACCGTGTCCCTCAGGGTGTCCTGTGGGAGGTGCTGCGGGAGTATGGGGTGTCTGGCCCATTGCTATGGGCCATTCGATCCCTACACCACCATTGCAAGAGCTTGGTTCGCATTGCAGGCAATAGGTCGGACTCGTTCCCGGTGGGTGATGGGCTCCGCCAGGGCTGCCCTTTGTCACCAGTTCTGTTCATAATTTTTATGGACAGGATTTCTAGGTGCAGCCAAGTGGCGGAGGGCTTTCATGTCAGTGGCCTCAGAATCTCATCTCTGCTTTTTGCGGATGATGTGGTTCTGAGGCCTGGAACTGGAACGGTTCGCAGCCGAGTCTGAAGCAGTGGGAATGAGGATCAGCACCTCCAAATCTGAGGCCATGGTTCTCAGCCGGAAAAGGGTGGAGTGCCCACTCCGGGTCTGGGATGAGTACCTGCCCCAAGTGGAGGAGTTCAAGTATCTCAGGGTCTTGTTCGCGAGTGATGGGAGAAGGGAGCCGGAGATTGACAGACGGATTGGGGCTGCGGCTGCAGTGATGCGAAAGCTGCATCGGTCCGTCGTGGTGAAGAAGGAGCTGAGTGTAGCTCTCAATTTACCGGTCGATCTATGTCCCTACCCTTACCTATGGCCACGAGCTGTGGGTAGTGAGCGAAAGAATGAGATCGCGGATACAAGCGGCAGAAATGAGCTTCCTCCGAAGGGTGGCTGGCTTCTCCCTTAGAGATAGGATGAGAAGTTCAGCCATCCGGGAGGGGCTCAGAGTAGAGCCGCTGATCCTCCACATCAAAAGGAGTCAGCTGAGGTGGTTCGGGCATCTGACAAGGATGCCTCCTAGGCGCCTCCTGGGTGAGGTGTTCTGGGCATGTCCCACCGGGAGGAGGCCCAGGGGCAGACCCAGGACACGCTTGAGAGATTATATCTCTCGGCTGGCCTGGGAACGCCTTGGTGTTCCCCCGGAGAAGCTGGAGGAGGTGGCTGGGGAGAGGGAACTCTGGGATTCTCTGCTTGGGCTGCTGCCCCCGCGACCCGGCCTCGGATAAAGTGGATGAAGATGGATGCATGGATGGATAGTTTGACTTTGTTTTGTTTAACAATAACATTAGACCATGATGGTAAATCCATTCAAAGATAGAATAAAGTGGATTTGTTTTTCAGCTGAAGAAACATGGCTGACTCAACAAATGGGACTTCATCTTTCAACCAGACCTGTGATCCAGTTGTCCCATCAGTCAACCCGTTCTTTGTATTGGTCTACAGTCTGGTGTTTCTGGTAAGGTTTTAATCTTCAGTGCTGTGTTAGAAATTGGTTTAAGGTTCTCCAAGTACTGTATGTACCAAAGCGATGTTCTCCCGATCTTTTCTGTGTCTAATTCAGGTAGGTTTACTCCTCAATGGCTTCATCCTAAAGTTTTACATTGGTCAAGCTCAGCAGCAGGCATCAAACAGTTTGATGGTCTACCTGAAGAACCTGACAGCTGCTGACTTCTTGCTCTGCCTTTCCCTGCCACTGCGTATCGCCCACTATGGTAGCAAGTCATTCATCATTCAAAAGGTCTACTGCAGCTTTGGAGCTTCTGCCTTCTACATGAACATGTATGCCAGCATCATATTCATGTGTTATATCGCTGCCAACAGGTGAAGAACCTTTACCTATTTCCAACTACAGTTCATGACAGTGTTAATAACTAAAAACCCTGCATTCCCGATCAAGCTGTAGACATATCATTTTAACTTGGTAATGACCTTTGCAAATTTGGTACCACTGTGACTGCTTCGTGAAGTTATCTACTGTCTCCTCTGTCTTCTGTCTTCAGGTATCTGAAAATCGTCCATCCTTCAGGAACTCATGTCCTGCAGTCAGTGCGAACTGCGCACATCATCTCCATGGTCACCTGGGTTTGTCTGCTGGCTCCATCAGTTACTTATAGCATCCTCTTTTTCATCACCCAGAAACCCCTGACTTTTACCCCAAGCCGATGTTGGCCCCTCTTCAGTGCATCAATCAGCCTATTCTTCAAAATCCTCCACACCGTCTGTGCCATCATCTTCCTCTTGGTTTTCATGTCCCTGGTCTTCTTCTACCACGGCATCTCCCACAGGGTGTTGCAGGCACAGCAGACACAGCTGGCATCCTCCAATGCTGAGAAGCTGGTGAAGTCTCGCAGGAACATGTTGGTGCTGGTCAGCATCTTCTGTGTTTGTTTTGTCCCCTATAATCTGGTTCGTCTTCCTGCCACTTTTCTGTGGACCAGTTGTTCTGCGGGTCCAGTATTGTTCTACTTGGAGGAGGTGGCCACCATGGTGTCAGTTTTCAACATCTGTCTGGACCCTTTTGTTTACTTTTTTCTCTGTAAGTCTTTTTGGGATCAGGTGAGCCAGGGGATTGTATCAGTGGGGACCAACATCTAACAAGCAAACAAGAATAGCAAGAGCAGGAGCATGAGAGCAAGTGGACATTGTTACAGCAACAAGTTAAATCAATGAGCTTTAAGGAAAAGTTTGACATTTTAGTTCATTTTAATCCAGTGTCATGGATCCCAAGTCCTCATGAACCACAGAAGTTCGTACTGAGCTCAGAGATCAATAGAAGGCTGATCTCAGCACAAACCCACTCCCACACGAACAACATCAGTGTTCATGTGTCAGCTTTTGTGTATGAAGCCTTTAGGGTGTTCTCGTATACTGCTGATGTAACACAAAATTAAAAAATATTTTTTCTCATTCAAATTACGTCAATTAAATCTGATCAAATGCACTTTACATCATCGACTAAGGAGCTTGTAAAGAAAAGCGTCTGGACTTCTTGAGTTGCTTGAAGACGTTTCACCTCTCATCCGAGAAGCTTCTTCAGTTCTAAGGGTCAGTGGTGGTGAGTCCCAGATTTAAACCTAGTGGGAGTTTCCCCCCCAAAGGTGGACAAAGGATCCCTGGTGATCCTCTAACTAATCACATGAGCCAAGGTGTGAAAGCGGGTGTGGGGCCTAATCAGCCAGAGTTTCGGGTGAGCTCATTGTGAAACCTGGCCCCACCCTATCATGTGATTTCCTCAGGTCAGATGGCCCAGGATGTGAGTGGACATTAAGGCGTCTGGGAAGGTGTTTAGGGGGGTGTTTAGGTGGTGGGGGGCCACAAACATTTTTCTTGTAAAACAAAGGGGGTCCTAGCAAAAAAAGTTTGGGAGCCACTGAATACGATGACCTAAGACTATGTTAAGCAATAGGATGGAGGCTGAAGACTGGTGAGTGTCTGGTAAGCCCACACACACGGACCAGTACTTCCTCTTTGACTCCCATCACCCTCTGGAACACAAACTTGGGGTAATCAGGACCCTACACCACCGGGCAGAACATGTTCCCTCTAAACCTGAAGGGAAAAAGAAGGAACACACACATGTAAAGGAAGCACTTAAAACATGCGGTTATCCTAATTGGGCGTTTATAAAGTCAGCAAAGATGCACAGAAAAGAAGACCAGACACCAGCGAGGGAGGATAAGAAAGACAGACGCAACAACATTGTCATCCCCTATGTAGCCGGTGTATCAGAGAAACTCAGGAGAGTTTTCTCCAAGCACGACATCCCAGTGTACTTCAGACCCAGCAACACACTCAGACAGAAACTGGTTCACCCGAAAGACAAAACTCCTAAACACAAACTTAACAATGTGGTGTATGCTGTACAGTGCAACGAGGAATGCTTACTCCTCTACATCGGAGAAACCAAACAGCCACTTCACAAGTGCATGGCACAACATAGAAGAGCCACCTCCACGGGACAAGACTCAGCAGTTCATCTGCATCTAAAGGTCAAAGGTCACTCTTTCGAGGATGCCAACGTCCACATTTTGCACAGAGAGGACAGATGATTTGAAAGAGGAGTGAAAGAAGCCATTTACGTCCACTGTGAGCGACCATCTTTGAACAAAGGCGGTGGCTTACGACACCAACTGTCTGCCATCTATAATCCAGTTTTGAGATCCCTTCCCAGATGCCTTAACGCCCACTCACATTCTGGGCCATCTGACCTCAGGAAATCACATGTTAGGGTGGGGCCAGGTTTCACAATGAGCTCACCGGAAACTCTGGCTGATTAGGCCCCACACCCGCTTTCACACCTTGGCTCATGTGATTAGTTAGAGGATCACCAGGGGGTCCTTAGTCCTTTTTTAGGGGTCACTGCCACAGGGTTTAAATCTGGGACTCTCCACCACTGACCCTTAGAATTAAAGAAGCTTCACGGATGAGAGGTGAAACGTCTTCAAGCAACTCAAGAAATCCAGACGCTTTTCTTTACAAGCTCCTTAGTCTACCATGACCTGGATGACTGAGAACCTGAGACACTTTACATCATCATTACTATGTAATAATGCAAAGATAAGCTGTGGCCTCTACCCAACCAGATTCACAGTTCAAACTAATAGTCTTGAGTGAGCTCTTGAGCTAATCAGTCCTCACTGGACAGTTAATATCTGTTTAAAACTCTTTAACTTCACTTTATCAGTTACATAGACAGGACAACAGTAATGCATTAGAGTATCTATTTTTATGTTTGTATGAAGTGCACATATAACCACAGCAGCTACTTCCTGCTCCTGCTACAGCAAGATTTCTCATCGCAGAGCTAATAATAAAGTGTTTCTAGTGTTACAAAGTGCGTGTCTGTTTGGTACCTTGTGTTTTAACATCTGTTGTTATTTATGAACAGGAAAGATGATCATAGAGCTGCAGGAACCTGGTGACACTTACTAACATTTAGTTTTTTTAAATGACGCTTCATGGGACGTCTGTGCTGTATTATCTCAACCAGGGTTTTGTTTACATAAATAAACAAAGCAAAACAAAATTAAACCTCAACTGAAAAATATTAGTTAATATAAATACAGAAATGATCAGAAATCACACTGCATGTATCTAATAACATGAGCTGGTGTATTTTAGTCTTGACATGTACTGATTTTTTCTGTGGATCATATTTAGGCTACTTTGTAGCCCCCACTAAATTCTCACGCTCTTTTTCATCATACGGTCTGTAACGACGTTCAGTGTGAGCTCAGGAAGGGTTTTGATAGTTTAAGATCTCTGAGTGTCATGAAGGAGGCCAGAGTTCTCTTCCTTCCTGTGATTTGCAGCTTTTTTCTGTTTGCCTGCTGTTTAAGCGAAGAACTTTTCGAACTGCTGATTAAAAGTATTTTTAGATTTGTTCTGTAATATCTTTGGGCTTCCCCTTTAACACAAAACAAGACATATGCATATGTTACCTTTTGAAAACAATAGTATGTGATTGTGTGACCAATGTTTATGATAATCCACATACACACCCATTCATTGATTTGTTCAATGCTCACTAGGCCTATGTTTCATAGACAGACCACTGCACACTTCCTGGTGGGTCTCTTTCACAACACTTAATTTGAAACGAAGGGAGGAAGTGGTTATCTTGGTTTACTTCCTGCAACCTTCTGAGATCTCTGCTAATCCTCCCTCCTTATTTACGAAACAGTCTGCACCACCTATAGAAACATAGAGAAAACCTGGACTGGAACACTGATCTGACTCGAGTCAACAGTCTACTAGGTAAAAGAGAAGAAGAAGAGAAACGGCTTGATGTTTTGTGTTAGGGGAATGTGGTTAGATGGGCTTAAGTGAAGAATTGGACAATAAATAAATAAATAAATAAATAAATAAAGTCATATACGTCAGTAGCTGGCTGGTTATGAGAAAAACAACTAATAAACATAATCATAAATCAAAGTGCACCTCAGTGATTTTTTATTTTTAACACTAGGCCTATGTTTCATAGACAGACCACTCTACCAAACTGCACAGTTCCTGCTGGGTCTCTTTCACAACACTGTTAATTTGAAACTAAGGGAGGAAGCAGTTTTATTCATGGTACTGTGACGTTGTGGACCAGCTGATGTGATCTTTTTTCTCACAAAGTGGGGAAGTTAACATTTAGGACTGAACAAAATTGAGGAATTATTGAGTTTGAATCCACTACAATATGTCCTTTCATCAATATAAAACTGTCCCCAAAATGACCTTTTAATGAGATTAAATGTGATTGATCTAATGCATTTATTAACTTTTCCTCGTTCTATCATTTGCATTCATTTAAACAAAACACACAGCCCATGGTTCTGGATTTGGGTTTACAGATCTGTAAGCCAAACGTTGTCCTTGCCTCACTGAAGGAGTCTACCTGTCCACGCACTGGTGTCCAGTGAGTGGTCTCTAACTGGTCCCTCAAGGCCCCAGACCTGAGTACATATATACAGTGTGTATTTTGTATATCGTGTTATCATAAAAATAACAAAAACAAACAAACACAAATAGGCATTCATGGACAAGGGATGAGAACAGGTCGCTGTTTGAATGCTACAATCCAAGTAACCCCAGTGAAGGCGGTTCAATGAATAGGATCTGGACCTTATGGATTCTTTGACACCCAACATCTGGAGTAACCTTGAAATAACTAGTAGCTCAGTATACCAACAAGAAGTTCCAAGAAGTAACCGCTATCACAATTGGAGCTTTATAAAGTACAAAACAAATGCCAGGGCATGGGCGACCCAGGATATCATGTAAGGCTGTGATCATGCTCTCTGAGAGAATAGTGGTTCAGACACTTGCCAGTCTTCAGCCTCCATCCTTTTGCTTAACATAGTCTTAGGTCATCGTATTCAGTGGCTCCCAAACTTTTTTTGTTAGGATCCCCTTTTTTTGCTAGGCACCTTCCCAGATGCCTTAATGTCCACTCACATCCTGGGCCATCTTACCGCAGGAAATCACATGATAGGGTGGGGCCAGGTTTCACAATGAGCTCACCTTAAACCCTGGCTGATTGTGACCTACACCCGCTTTCACGCCTTGGCTCATGTGATTAGTTAGAGGATCATCAGGGGGTCCTTTGTCCCTTTTTAGGGGTCACTGCCACAGGGTTTAAATCTGGGACTCTACACCATTTGACACCATTTGAGACCATTTGACTCTAGAGCTGACACTATTCTTTCCAAGCTCCTTAGACTACGATGACCTGGATGACTGAGAACCTTCACACACATATCTTGGCACTTGTGCAGGTGAAGCCAGGGAAGATATACTTCATAATATTTTCTAGTCTTTGGCTTGGAAGGAAGTTGGTTTGGAAATTTATTTGGCGATGTTTCATCGCTTTGCGTTTGTGTGGGAGCCCCGTAAAAAACCTGTCCATTATGCTAGCAGTGTCCAAGCATTCTTTTTTTCCCCTGTCATACCCCTAAATAAGTGTGTACCATTGACTGTAGAAAACACGGACGACGCGACTCCGCCTCCTACCATTGTGCAAAAATGAAGCCAAAAATACCCCGCTTGTGGAGGCTGCCATCTTACAAATTTGGAGCCAGAGTCTGCGGTGTAGTGACTCAAGGTGGAGCGACTGTGTAACGCTCCCGCCCACACACCCGCTGGACGTGGCCGCAAACACGCCCCTCTACACTTTTTACGTAGCCCGGCTGCTCGAGTTTTTTTGCTGGTTTACCGCGACTGACGACTCGTTTAATTAAGGTAAATACAACCATGTCACTGTTATAAAAAAGACACACAGCTTATCATCTTATAGTTCTAAAGTCACTCTGTTGTTAATTCGTTTGCTAGATTAGCCGCTAGCATACGCGCTGTGTTGGAGGCTTGTTGCTAGCTAGTTAGCAATGCTACACACCTGTTACTCTAATAGTCTGTGTTATTGAAGGATAAAGCACTCTTATGTATGTTATCCATTTTTAGACAGCGATGAGATCAGCTGCACACTCTACAGAAGCCCAGAGTTACTGTTAATATCAAAAATATAATGCTGTCCTTTGAGATTTTAACATAAGGCCAAGGGCGTAGATTTGGTGTTGGCATTGGTGGGGACGGATAATTCAACCACCTAACCCAGACATGGACTACTGGTGCCCCACACAACAACTCAATGTCCACTATGTGAAGGAGCCAAACACATGTAATCTCCTCTCGTTGACTGAGATAAACTGCTGGCATATTTGTTGTACATCTATACTGTGCAGTCTCTCCTGGTGGACATGACATACAGCAGCATTGTTCAATCTCATTTGAGTCATTGTTGACCTTAGCCATGTTTTCAGTCTTCTAAGGGCACTGAAGCTTCTTTCAGCCTCAGCCGAGGATACTGGGATGACTAAAAGCAGCCTGACAAGGCTTTCAACTTGATTAAACAGACCCATCACCTCCACCGGCATTCCCCTAATGATAGTAGACACTTCTGTCCTAGTTGTAAAGGTATATTTGGATCTGAACATGGCTACCGGAACCTTTAGACTCTGTCTGTTAATTTCTGGGTAACAATCAATAATGCCATCCACCTCTCCAGTCAGGAGAATTTCTTCCAGTTTCTGCAAGACACCTAGATCTGGCTGGTTGAACCTCTCCTGAAACTGAACATCAACACTATCCAGCACTTTGTAAAACTCTCCTCTGTAATGCTCTTCAGGTGACTTGGGAGTGTGCTGGCTTGCCCCTCCTGCATATCGCTTTGGTGGCTGTCTCTGGCGAGGAATCTGAATGGGCTCAATACCAAGGGAGTCCACCATTTTCACTGCTTTGTCAAACATCTGATGGAATCTTTCTTCATTTCTTTTCAACTGTAGAGTGGATCTGACACACTCTATTGAGCATCTCATTCCTGCAATGGTTGCAGTCCGTTTTTGCAGGGACTTGTTTAGACATTCTAGCTCCTCAATAATTTCTAATGCCATAAGAAGTCCAAGCACTGTTTTGCCCCTTTCAAACCTCTCATGCAATCTATTTGCCCTAGCACTTGTGCTAGATCCAGCTGTTGCCATCTCATCTAAACTAGTCAAAATACTGTCATACTGAGACAGCACTGCTTTGATAGCAGTTCCCCTTACAGTCCACCTGGTTGGGCAGAGAGGTCTGAGTGATACTGATGGTCCCTCTGAATCTGCTGCAACTGCTGAAAACATAGCTTTGAATCTTCCAGACTGTTTGCATAATGACCCCAGATCATGTACCCACTCTAGAGCATCACGTATTACAGAACTAGCCTGACATGCAGCCTGTGTAATTAAGTTCAGGCAGTGAGGCCCACAATGCACGTACAATGCCAGTGGCTGTTGTTTCTTCATTTCTGCCTGAGCACCTGAATAAGCTCCTGACATGTTCGCAGCACCATCATAGGTCTGACCTCATATACAGTAATGAACCAACAAGTCATCATCCAATTTCACCTGTGATCTTGTATCACCATTACTCTCTGAGCTCTGTGTTGGTTCTTCTGTCACCTGACAAATAGGACATACATGACAAGAAGAATAAAATGTGTAGCTGCTTCAGTGTTTCTGTCACTTTGTGCAGATCTTGACTCATCAGTAATGTTTGTAGGGTGAGTGCATTTTTAAAACAATTTGTGCAAACTGCACTACAAGGTGGAATATTTGCAAAATCATGACTACCTCATGATATTTTGTCTCAAAAATTAACCCTATGAATATGTCAGTGCCATTAGGATGAAATTTATTGTGTCACCAACATTTTAAGGTTAGACATATAATTTTAACAGCCTCTGTAAACTAATATCCTGGCTTGTTCGAGGCTGCCGTTTTCTCTGACAGTTTCAATCAAAATTAGAAATGTTGCTCTGAGACTGAGATAACTAATAGTGCTGCATGTTGTGCAGTTAAGTTTCCAAAACACGTTATTCATGGTTACATACATTTTAAGACTGATGTGGGCCAAAGCCTAGCATAGCCTGTAACGTTATTATGACGGACACATTTTATGAGTAAACTTGACTTTAAGTGACTTACAGGTTTCTTTGAAAAATACTTTCTTATATCCAGGTTCTTCCTTTTTGCTGCCATCATCCTCTCCTCCTTGCAGGTCCAGCGCAGGCTTGCCGCTGCTAAAACTAAACATAGCTCCCTGAAAGGCACAGCCAATCACATTGGCCATATTTGTCACATGAGGTAGAGAACGTAATTTAACTCTTTCTGCACTCATTCTGGGTGAATGAGACGTTGACAGATCGGGTTTTTTTTTCTTTCTATCGGGTTTGTTTTTCTTTTTTTTTTTTGTTTTTCTTTACTCGCAGAGATCAAATTATTGGTGGGGACAATTCAGTAATCGCTGGATATTGGTGGGGACGTGTCCCTTCCGTCCATGCCAAATCGACGCCCTTGCATAAAACTGTGAGTGTAATGGATCTAAAACTGTTTAAATCTTCAGAGCTCTCTACAGCCTGGTAATATTAAGACTTTAAAAACAGCAGAACGTTTCAGTAATGTAGTGTAATTTGTTCTTTTCATTTAATAATAGAGTCCATATTATAACAACAGCTACAGTCACCCTGGAGAGAAACTAGTGAGGGAGACCACCAGGACCAAGCTGGGTTTCCTGGATCCAGAGGTTTGGAGAAACTTCTTCCTTTTCTTTTGATCACAGCTGTCCTGTGCCATAAGTTCTGTTGACCCGCTGTAAGAGGCATCATTTAGGAAACACCAGGAAGACTGAAGCTCATCGCGTTGATCAAGCAGGATTCATGATCTTCACCAGCAGCTCCCTCGCAGGGAAATCTTCAGCACTCCTCCGTAGGCCCGCCCCAGGAGATGGATAAACCCAGCATTTCATGAACACTGTGATGGAGACCTTTGGTTTGTGTAATGTTATAAATACTCAGATACTCCCCAGAGGCTCCAGAATTTTACATAAAGATATTATATTCAGTCCTGTAAGTTATATATTTAAAAATATATGATCCTCTCTGGTTACTCTGGTATGAATAACTCTGAATCACTTCATGGTAAATAACACATTATCTGCAAAAAACTGTGAAAGAATTCCAGATGACAAGTTTGTAGTTCAACATACAAGTGACGACCTTTGACCTTCATCAGGTTTTATTTAATTGTGTCAGAGAAAATCTCATATGCTCTTCATGCAGCTGAGTACATCAAGTGTTTAAAGTGGAAGCTGTGCAGGTCTGAGATCAGCAGCTTTGTGAAACACCAAACTGAGGTCCTGTTAATGCTGATTCATAGTGACACAGTTACATGAGTGATTAATCCTTTTGTTTTTTTGTCTTTAACTTTATCAATAAAGCTGCAGCTTTCACTACAGCACATGTGGTACTTTAACCTTGCACTGTTTTCATCAGTTCATTTTGCAGTTAACATGTTGGATGATCTGTCTGCTGTCACTGGGTGGTGCTGAGGTCTGAATCTGAGGGCAGCTCCTGTAATCACAAAGAGAACAGAACCATCAAACTCAAATATAAATTTTATCCCTCAATATTGAAATAAAGCTGATTCTTC
The DNA here is from genome assembly GCF_036321145.2 of Pelmatolapia mariae. NCBI lineage: Eukaryota > Metazoa > Chordata > Actinopteri > Cichliformes > Cichlidae > Pelmatolapia > Pelmatolapia mariae. The sequence continues at coordinate 74,126,561 of NC_086229.1, forward strand.
TGTCCTCACACACTCAGGATCTGAAGTTCTTCTCTTACATTTTTTCAGTATTACAGTACACTACAGTACTTTAATCCATAGTTCCTGATTAATGAGGAGTTACTGAAGTACAAGCTTTTAAAAAAGATGTTACTGTCTTTACAGATGTGGCAAGAGACACATCTGTAAAGATGCTGTTGTTTGCACATATTTGATATTCAGTTGTGCACAGGAGCTGAAGCAGAGTGCAGCCTGTTGCTTTTATAGTATAATACTTGTAATAAAAGTACAGTAACAGTAATTAGTGACTGAGCAGCCCGGGGCGTTTCTCTTGATTTCTTTAGTAAATTCATTCACGTGCACAGATTAGCTGAACGAACCCTGATAGCCGAGTGCTCATCCTAGCTAGCTAGGTCTCAGGAGCTAGCTAAGGACGGTAGTTGTGGATTAGCTTACAAACACGATTAACTTACCGAAAAAGTGCAGCGGGGCCTCGGGTCCTTCTGTCAGGTAGTCTAGTTTTCTGAAGAACACCTCAGGCTGTCAGGTTAAAACACTCGGTCGTGTTTTCGTAGCGTAAACGCTGGCCCTCCTCTCAGAGCCTACGCTCTATCTGCTATTCGCGAACAGAGATACGCAAGTTTCTCCGTGACTGCAGCTGCCAGTCAAAGCTGCTATGATGACGTTACACCCCAATTTAACATCACCGCGGTAGGAATTAGAATCAAACTTATGGGAAAGGAGACCCCTTGGATATCAATCAGCATGATGAGAACTATTGATAACAAAAAAAAGAATCTTTGGAAAAAAATTATCTGAGGAGAATAAATTTATTTTAGCCTGACCCCAGTCCCATCTACCAACATGGAGGAGGCGGGGTTTATGACCTATACTGCAGCCAGACACCAGGGGGCGATAGAGACGTTTTGGCTTCATTTTTGGGGAGCTGTGGCGTCGTCCATGTTTTCTACAGTCAATGGTGTGTACACTTATTTGTGAAGCTCTGTGAAATAAATTTTTGTAATAACCTTATTCGTATTTTAGAATAGAATAAGTGTGTGCGTATGTATGTATATATATGTACATGTGTGTGTAGATATATATGTATGTATGTATATGTATGTGTGTTTGTTACTTTGTAATTATTATTGCCTGTTACCTGTGGTAACGCAATTTATAATTAATATATTCTGTATTCAGTTATGAAGGTTCTATTTGTTTTGCTTGGTTTGGTTTGTTTGGTTTGCAACGATGGGCGTAGCTGCGGGAAGCTTATTGTTTTTTGTTGATGAGTGAGTATAGGGGTGGGATTTAATAAGTTTTCTTAGTCCCACTCCTTTTCAGGTAAATTTTGGTTTTTTTTGTTTTTGTGCACTTTATGTTCAATATATGTATTTTGTTGTGCCTGAAATGAACAAAAAAAAATAGTAAGGAATAGAATAGAATAATCCTTTAATTCTCCCACAAGGGGAAATTCAGTTGTATCAGCAGCAAAAAACCACATATATGCAAAAAAGAAAAAAACACACAATTTTTACATATTTACATCATGGACAATAGTTTCCAGAGCAGATTTCATTTTATTCAAAATGAAGATTTAGTATATTTAAAATAAGCTTCCACATGCCTCCAACTGCTTTGTGTATCTTACTCTCTTAAACCCCTCCTAAAAACTCCGGTCTAGACTCTGCTCCTGCCAACTTTTCAGGATTCTTCAAACCTCAGGTGGGTAATGCAGGCACCTGGCAATAAATATTTGTATGTTCTGTATCTCTTTGTGCTTTGTATAATTTTTCTGTTGTAATGATAGCTAAAACTTGTACGTGTCTTCACATACTTTCATTTTTATGCTGTATAAAGCATTAATCAAAAGGCAGAGATTGCCACCTGCCTCTGCTGTGCCAGCAACAGCCTGCAGGAGGTGCTGTAGTAAATAAAGATATATGAGGGGATATGAGGACCATCAGGAAGATCATGATGCAGCTTGTGTTTATGGTGTTGTTGACCAGACTGACTGATGCACTTAAACTCCAACATAACATCAAATTAGTTTTTGTTTTAACCAAAGACATAATTTCAGGAGAATGCCCCTTTAATGGGCTTTGATCAGCGGTTAAAGCTCATTGACACCTAGGGACACAGGTGACACAAATGAACATGAAGTCACTGCCCTCTGCTGCCAGAACTTATATTACTGTACAATTGACAATTATCTCCTACCTTGTGTCCACATGTGGACATCACATTTTGGGTTATTTAGAAAAAAATACTCAATTTTGCTTTACAAGAGCCTGATATCCACTTACGAGGACATTATACTGCTACTGTTCTATTGAAATGTTAAATGAACATCCTCATACGTGGCTCTCATTTTTTGCAGAAACAAAAATAAGGTTAAAAAGAATCAGGTAATTCTTTGTTTTTACATTCATCGGGCCCCAAACAGCCCAAATATCATACAGAAATTAAAAATGCATGCTTTGGAAGAGTTTGGATCTTAGGAGGTTAACAGTGGCCTTACCAAAAGAAAGTGACTTTCAGTATAAATTAAAATGGGGGGCTACTAATTTCATCTCTTCTTCTTTTTCATAGTGCCACATAGACATGACACATGAGCTTGACAAAGTGGACGATGTTGTTTGATGTGTTGAAATCTAGTGGATTTCAACACATTAACTTAATTAAACACAACAAACTGTGAAGGTGGAATGTTTCAATGATGGACCTCAATGAAAACGATTTCCTTTTCAGCTCCAGAAATTTGGTTGTCCCCAAAAACGAGGCTTCACCTAAGCACCAGACATTGTTGTTAAGGCTGATTTAATTCTCAGTGACTTCATCATGAAGTTTTATTGTCTAAATTGTTTTTTAATCTTCTGCTGTTAATAGTGGGTGTTTTTCCAAAACAGGAAATATGACCACAGAGCTGCTGGAAACTTGTAATGTTGGGTTGTGTTCAGTGGTTGAGAGGAGGACGTATAAACCTTAGCAGGGTAGTAGGAACAATACACGATCACACTGGTACTGGGAATTCCACAGCGCATCCTTAAATGCACCATCTCTTCATCAACCAAACCATACCGGTTGAATGGCTGCTGCTTATCAAGCATGACAGACAGTGTTCATACAACCTGGAGGGGTAAAACGTATAAAGTCCGTCTCTCTCCATGTATTCGCATGCAAGCAAGTTGCTCCCATAAATCACAGAGGGGGCAGTGGCGCACACTAATGATATGATAAACCCCGACTTATGTTACATTAAAGAGACACCACATATTGTGACTGTTACAAACTGTTGACAGTTTTTAACAAGTTGTTTAAAAAAAACAACACAGCGCAGGCATGCAAGCCATCAGAAACATGCTGCTGCCCTCGCAGCTCACCCAGCTCCAGCCAGACTGAAATAAATGCATCTTTGACAATAGTCCACTGTTGCCACAAGATGGCAGGAATGTAAAAGCTGGATGGACATTAATTGGCAGGTGATGAGCTTTATGACAGCAATGTCTGTGATGAAATGAAGCAGATTGCTTTTCTTTAGTACATTTTAAATTTATTTCTAATTTTGATTTGACCTTGACTGATGAAACGCCACTCAGTGAATGAACGCTAGTAGGAAGCCACTCTGCCATCGATCAGCAGTTGTGCTACCTATCTGGCTTCATTGGACTTACCTGGCTGAAAATACTGCTTTTTCTGTACCAGCAATATCGTGCAGAAGGCTATGTTATAAAAGAACACCAACAGGGAGGTGTTAATGCAGCTGGTGCAGCTGGTTTTGATGAGCAGGATGACTAAAACAGTTCAAGATAACATCAAAGAGCAGCAAAGAAGGAATGTAGTACTGATCCCCAAGCCTTTAGAAAAATATGCAGTATAGATAAATCAAAGATCCACATCCCCGAAAAGTTCAGACAGATTTTCATGGAGGTGCAAATGCTCTGTGCTGCTGCTTTGCTTCCAGATTGCATGTTTTGAATTTTACATCTTGTTGAAGACTTATTGCTATAAGTTATCAGAAAAAAGTGCAGACACATGACTGATAAGAAAAAAGATGCGTCTGTTTCCTGTGAATACAAAGCTGTAAACACAAAGAGGAAATGATTGCATGTTAGAAGTGTGATCACTGTGTGTTTCATGATCTGCAAGAATATCATTAGACTGAGAGGACATACAAGCAGCTTGTCCTGCTCACTGAAAACTGCAGAAATACAGGTGAGTCTTGCTTGTCGCTCTGTGCACACAGGTGTTTCTTCCAAAAACTTCACGTACACTTACCTGAACAGTGGAACTAAAATCTCTGCTCACATGTTCTGAGGAAAGATGTGCAAAACTTTTTAACAGCTGATCTACAAACATGAGTGCTACAGACATAAAATCTGAAAATGAACATTTGATACTTCATACGATAATAATCATAATGTTCATCTTTTTGGCATGCTTTGTGAAGCCAAGCACAGCATCTGTGACAAGATATATCACATGGAAATATTCAACATTCACTGTTTTCTTTATTTTTCCACCCAACAACATGAATATTTACTTAATGTAAAATACAAATGTTTCCTTGATTCAGTGTAGGGCATGACAATCTGAACCAGTGTGAAACTTGATGCATTATATGTGACAGCAGACAGATCTCAATGAAGAGGATTAATTTTTCAGCTTCAGGAACATGGTTGACCCAAAAAACATGACTTCACCTTTGAACGAGACCTGTGATCCTGTCGGCACATCAGTCAACCCTTTCTTTATGCTGGTCTACAGTCTGTTGTTTCTGGTAAGTTTCAAATCTTCTGTGCACTGTTAGAAATTTGACAAAAGATCTTTGTGCATGTGCTAAATTCCTGTTCTCCATGCTCCGTGTCTGTTCAGGTGGGTTTACTCCTCAATGGCTTGATGCTGAAGTTTTACTTTTGTGGAGCTCAGCAGCAGGCATCAAGCAGCTTGATGGTGTACATGAAGAACCTGACAGCTGCTGACTTCCTGCTCTCTCTGCCACTGCGCATCAGCCACTATGGTGGCACATCAGTCATCGTTTGGCAGCTCTACTGCAGCTTTGGAGCTTCTGCCCTGTTTCTCAACATGTACGCCAGCATCATATTCATGAGTTATGTAGCTGCCAACAGGTAAGAAGCCTTTACTGCTATTGACTACAAAAAGTGTTAATGACCACAAACCCTTCCTGACTAAATTATCAATGTGTATGCACTGTTGCACCCAATGTGACCCTGTGTCCTGTATTGAGGTTTACCAGCTAAACTCTCTCTTGCATCACTTCCTCCAAGGAACAGGCACATGTTGTATTTTGACAGGATGTGTGAAACTCAAATGATACAATATACAGAAATGTCACATAAACTCAAGCTTCTTTCTATTGACATATAAAACACATCATACATTTCAAATCACTTTAATAATATCATATACCCTGTCTGATAATTGAACACAAGTAAGAAACTTAATCATATTGCCACTCAAAGGGATTTAATACAGTGGACGGCTTTAGATTGGAAGGAACAACCATGTCTTGCTTCACTCATGAGCAAGCAACTTCCTATCACACTTCTAATAACTAACAGTTCCTGAAAGCAGCAACTCAGTGATATTAGTTTCAGTATGATAATCTCAGGCACTGTGTTGCAGCGCCCCCGTGAAGATGAATGTTGGTTGAGAAAACAGACAGTGAGTGTGATGGAGTTCTACAGAAAACAAGCATTTATTCAGGCATTTGGAATTTTTTTTTTAAAATACTGTTTTTCTTTGTTTTTTATTGTGTGCAGTTTTTTTTTTTGTCTGTGTTATTTGCAGAGATTACTTTAACGAACGAACAGTTGGAATTTTTCAATCGTGCCGATGGTTGAAAGTTGTGGTAATTTGACCTAAAATGACAGATTTGGCTCCACTGTGACTAATTAGTGAAGTTGGACGCTGTCTGCTTTGTCTTCTCTATCCAGGTATCTGAAGATCGTCCGACCTTCAGGAACTCATGTCCTGCAGTCAGTACGAACTGCCAACATTGTCTCCATGGTCACCTGGATTTGTCTCCTGGCTCCATCAGTTACTTACGGCATCATGTTTTTAATCACCCAGAAACCTCTGACCTCTATCCCCAACCACTGTGGGCTCCTCTTTAGTGCATCAGTTAGTCTGATGTTTAAAATCATGCACACCTTCTCTGCTATCATCTTCTTGTTGTTGTCCATATCCCTGGTCTTCTTCTACTACAGCACCTCCCGCAGGGTGTTGCAGGCACAGCAGACACAGCTGGCCTCCTCCAGTGCTGAGAAGCTGGTGAAGTCTCGCAGGAACATGTTGGTGCTGGTCAGCATCTTCTGTGTTTGTTTTGTCCCACATCACCTCGTTCGAGTTCTATTTGTTTTTCTGTGGAACAGCTGCTCTATGGATCCAGTGTTGTTCTACCTGAAGGAGGTGGCCGCCATGCTGTCAGTTTTCAATGTCTGTCTGGACCCTCTTGTTTACTATTAGTACAATGTTGGATTTAACATGAATGAACTGAACCAGTCTATGATAAACATCATACAAACAATGCATGGTGTCAACACAGTACCCCATAAATGCCAAAGATGGCCACCTTGAGTTTTCCTCTACCAAGTGTTTGTTTCTTTAAAAAACTATTTTTGTACACACTATATTTTAACATATTTTGCTGAAATGAAGACAATAAAGCAATAAGTAAGGAATAAAGTAGAAATGTGACAATTAAATATTTTCTGAGTTTTTACTTTTTTACCCCTGAGTCACCTCAAACACACCAGCATTCATCTACAGGCAGTCAGATCTTTGTTTATCTCATAATACCAGGTGAAACATTCGCAGCTATTTCCTCTGAAGGAAGTTGTAACTCATTTTCACCAGTGGTTGGAGATGGGAGGTCTAATCTGCTGAAAATCAGTAATTGTTACAATATAGGACGGGATTCAACTTTATTGCCATTACAGATGTATAAATGCAGGGTCATGAAATACAGTTTGCTGGTTTTAATCTGCAGGGTCCTGTAGCGTCTTCTGGAGGGGAGGAGCTGGAAAAGTTTATTGTCAGGATGAGAAGAGTCCCTGAGAATGATGCGTGCTCGCGTATACCTCTCTTCTTGTGCACATCCTCAATAACAGGAAGTGGAGTCCCTGTGATGTTTTGGGCGTTGTTGGCCGCTGCAGTGCCGTGCGGTCAGCAACAGAGCAGTTCCCATACTAGACGGTGACACAGTTGGTCAGGATGCACACCGGTAGAAGTTTGCCAGTATGTCAGTAGACAGGTGGTTCTGCTTCAATGTCTTCAAGAAAAAGAGGCACTGATGGGCAATGTTCCCTCTAATTTTTCACGTGTCTGAGCGAACACACAAACTCCCTGAGCGGTACCTTGGACCACTGTGAGCGACATCAGACGTGTGCACTGTGGTCACGCCAGCATCTAATCCATCCAAGTTACATGTTTTATTAAAATAATCAAATTACAGCATTTACATTTATGTTAGACTACTTTTAATTAACTGCTTTAGCCCACTTACAATGAAAATGTTAAAAAATCTTGTTCATAACCTGTGTAGTATGTTAACACTATTGGAAGTAAAAATAACTTGAACTCAAATTTCGAAAACACAACTTTTTTTCTTTTTTTTTTTTATAAAGCTCTGACTTGTATTATGAGTCTGTGGTCTGGGAGAGAGTCCTGTAACTCTCTCTCTGCAAAAATACAGTATATAATGACCAATGTTGGGCAATTAATTATATAGTTACTTCTTCAAAAAAGTAACTCAGTTTGGTAAACAACAAAGTTTTTTGCAGCTATTTTTTTAAATGCAGCCAATGCATTTTTAAATAAACATTTACAGAACAATCAGCTGTTCTGCATCAAATCTGATGCCACACAAATTATTTGTGCCACTCCAAAAAATAATTTCTGTCCACTATGAGATAAAGTAGAACAGCAGCCTGATACCTGCAGGCCTGACAACAGGAGATGTATCACTCCTGTAACACCTGTAACATTCAGCAGTCGTCTCATTGTTCTGACGCACACAACAAAACTATTGACTACACTACACACTAACTACACAAGATTTGCGCTAAACGTCTCAAATCTCTCACATCACGTCACTCGTTACTCTTAAAACTTCCCCCAGTTTCTTAACAACTAGATGTCATGTTGCCATATCATTTTTGGATTGGTCGACATGGTAGTTTTTTGGACGAATAGGAAACGGAGAGGAGGGTGGGGTTTGTTTTTGCTCACAGGCTGAGAGCGCTTTCGAGCGTTTTCCTTATAAAACGCCGTTTTTACCGTTTCTTCCCGCAGTAAATATAAACAACGATAGTATTCAGGAAGAAAACCAAACATTGCATATATTTTATCACAACTCTGGTTTTACGTGGCCTATCAACACAATTTAAAAACTGCTATAAAGTCCACACTTTTTCTGTCAATTGTTCCGTCTGTCCTGCTCACATCTCCAACGTTTGTACACGTTGTCATTAACGTGGCTTCACTCCACATCAGCCACGCCGCTTTGCTAGCTAAAACACAGGTGTCGGCACATAAGGACGCTGTCATAGCCTGTCAACGACGTTGATTGGCTGCGTATATACGCATTATTGGGTGGACTATGGGATAAGGTGGCATGGTTCTAATCCCATATGGGAGCAGCCAGTCACTCACTGACTAACACTGCAAAACAGGATTGTTGAAGTATTAATTTTAATTTCAATTCAGGTTAGATTTTTTTTGTGCGCAACGCAGATTTTCTGTGCGCAGAGACCGTGCCAGCAGTGCGCAATTGCGCACGTGCGCAGCTTAGAGGGAACACTGCTGATGGGCCTTCTTGATCAGGCTGGAGGTGTTAATTGACCAGGACAGATTCTCAGACATGTGGGTTCCCAAGAACTTAAGCTGGAGACTCGTTCAACAGCTGTGCTATTTATGTTGGAATATTAGGAAAAATCCTCATGTTTGTGCACAGTTTTGTGTGTTAGAGCATTCTTCCAGTGAAGGAAATTAGGCTTGAGGTGAAGAGACAGATTATGATGCTGAAACAACATGACAATACAACAAAAATCACCTCATGGCACTTTTTTATTGTTAGGTAAAGCTGAGAGGCGAGTTACACCCTGGACAGGTCTGCAGTCTGTCACAGGGCTAGCACAGGGAGATGGACAACCGTTCACACTCACATCTACACCTATGGGAAATTTAGAATCATCAATTAAGGTAACCTGGATTGGACTCTCCTTTACTTGTCTTAAGAAAAATCCTACATTAGTACCAAGAGAGTGTTGGCATGCCAACAGGAAGATGAAACCAAAAAAACATTTTTTTAAGCAGCTCAGTGATGTGTTATCAGTAACACTGGGCCTGTGTGTGACAGACTCAGGGCTTGCTTTGCTGAGACTTGTCTTTAACATAGTTTACCACATTATGTTTACACATAATGCAGGGTCTCCTTCACAATAAAAGCTTTTTTGCATCAATTTGGATTGCAAGAGGAAGTTTTATAGACATGATTGCTACCATGTGGCTACCTACCTGTGGAGGAAAGCAGTGAGCCTCTACAAAAGCCAGTGTCATGCAGGCCAAGAACCAAACAGCCTTGATTGAAAATGACTCACCCTTTATTGACCCAGATGTCCAAGAAAGGCAACTTCCATCTGAGGAGGCTGGCACCAGAGGTGCAAATCCTGAGGAGAGAATGGAGGCGACAGTCCCAGTGGATACAGGGGAAACCACAGATGCAAATGATTCTGTCAGGAGATCTGAGAGAAAACGTCGCCCCCCACGATGGCTTGACTATAGGGAGCTAGGCAATCCCCTGGTTACAGCAGCAAAATCATTCCTGCAAGGACTGTCTTCAGCTTGGGCAGATGTCATCAGTGATGGTGAAGAGCCTGTTCCACCCCCTTCCTTGACCCCTCGAATAATCATCATCTAACTGTCTACCATGCACAGGGACGTGCATGAGTTCAGGAGGGGAGGGTGTAGCCCAGATGAAAAAATAGCACATTCATACCAATGATAGAGAAGAGAGAGTATTCTCTTTGTTTTAACTGTCCAGATCAACAAAGCGTCATATTTCCTATGACCGTTGAGTGCACCTCTCAGTTTACCCCATGTGAGGGCACCTAGCTCAGCGACCAATCAGAGCCTACCCAGGCTGCATTGACCCTGTCAGCCAGCAAGTGAGGTGAAGGCGCATGGCTCTCCCGGGTTTTCTCATCTCAGCAACAGGAGTGGAGGTAATGCTACTCAAACTGAGAAATCCAGGGACAAAAGAGAGGAAAAATTCAGAATTGAGAAGAAGGAAAGCCAGCATACTTACCTGCTAGAAGTCCAGTGTCGAGTGGCTGGATGAAGGAGAGAAGCAACGTCGGCTAACCACTTGCCTTTCATCCGGAGAGCTGCTGCAATTCCAACACCAGTGTGTGTTGGGCTTTTGAGAAACAGAGCAACAGTCAGGTTTTTGGAGAGGACAGAAAAGTCCAAGGACCAGGACGAAATTCCGCTTGTGATAGATGGCGAGCCAACCACTTTGAGGACGATCCGCCCCAAAGAAGATACACACCCACACACTCATACATTCCAATTACACTCACAAGGATCTTTAAAGTTGGCTGTTGCCGACTTAACTCTAAATTCTTAAAGGGCCCCAATGAGTACTTTTATTTTGTTTGAGTGTGCACACTATTTATTTTATTTTATACTTTTTCTGTACAAATTGGACAAATATCTGTTATACCTTGTAAAAATACAAGAGTGGCTACTCAAAAGTTACCATTGTGTCCAGGTCATTATTGCTGCTCAATACTTTAGCTCCCTACGAATTTGATGTCTTTTGATACTGGCCAGGGCCTCATTACGGGCCCAAGTAGTTATTGTGCTGTAATTCACCTTTATACCTTAAAGTTGGTTACAGTCAGGTCATAAATCTGTCTTTTACGTCACTGACACAAGACAGATGCCAATTATCAGCGCCGGAGAAGACATCGTGAACGTTTCCTGGCCATCCAGTGTAGATGTTAGTGAAACTCTTTGGAAGACAAAGCTGGAGAAATGTGAACATTTTATTTGTACTGTATGATCTGCAGATTCTGACAGAAATCTGCAACTATCCTTTGAAGCACCGCTCCTCTAAAACAGCAATAAGGATAATTATTAGGCCACTTGTAAATATCAAAAAAACTTCCCATACGGTAAAAAAATATATTTTAAAATACATTTTGAAACATATTTCAAAATATACAAAAAATGGCCAAAAAATATATGTGCTAAAATATATTTTAAAATATATTTATATATTTTGAAATATATTTTAGCACATATATTTTTTGGCCATTTTTTGTATATTTTGAAATATATTTCAAAATGTATTTTAAAATATATTTAAAAAATATATTTATAATATATTTTGAAATGTGTTTTAACACATATATTTTTTGGCTGTTTTTTTATATTTTGAAATATATTTATAAAATATATTTCAAAATACAATTTAAACTTATTTAAAATCATTCAAAAATATATAAAATTAACCCTTCATATATTTCTAAGAAACCACATTCACATGTAACAGCTGAAAGAAATCTTTATTTGATGTTTAAAACATGCATATAAATCAAGCAAGGAATATTCATTTTATAATTTTATTCTCATTACATACTTAAACATTCTAAAAGAAACACACACATACACATATATGTGTGTGTGTATATATATATACATATATATACACATATACACACACATATGTGTGTGTATATGTGTGTGTGATTGTATGAACATAAGTCAACATACTTAAAATGTAATTTCTTTTCCTTTTCCAGCAGTCTCAGTTCCCCCAGCTTTCACTGCAATCCTCAAAGCCCTTCTGCACAAATTGGGAAACCTCTTCCTGACTGCCACTGTAACAAACAAAAGTCACAGTTCTATTACTTTTATCAGAGTTAAAATAAAAATATGATTTATGTTAGCTAGCTTCATTTAGCAAACAGATATTTCTGTTTATATAGATACAGATATTAATACAGATATATTTTACACATAATTTTACCTCTTTTTTTTTCCTAGATGGAAAGTCTATCCAGTTCACATTACAGTAATGCTAACACCCCTTTTGGTCGTCTCTCCTTACCCTCCAGCATTCATAAATCTGTTGACCTTCTTTGTCTGAGACCAACCACTACAATGCATCATCACCTATTTGTATTGGTAACTTACTTTGCAACCTATTGTAATGGTTGCAAAGTAAGTTACTTGTGCTGTATGCAATTTTAGATACACAGAAAGTCTTCACTTACTATATATGGCTGTCATAGTGTCCTTATGAAGGGCAGTTCTTCACTCTGCGCCGATGTCCGTTTTGCTTTGTCCTCCTATAAAAAGCATGAACATTTGAGTGTTTGACTAGTTTTAGATTTCCAAAAATCTGATATTTGTACAACTAAACATTTGAGCTACAATGATATGCTATTGAGAGATACTTTTATGGGTACTTTTTGGTAAAGAAACTGGTGACAGAGTTGTAGGCTTTTTAGAATACTATTAGCTAACCATTTGAACTGACTTTCAAAGCTGTTTACCTTTTAAATTGCTGTGGATCAAAACCTCCAGTGGGAAGGCGGCCATTAGAAGAACACGCACCATTGAACCTGAAAATAACAAAAACAAACAAAAAACAGAACAATATATAAGAGTCAGGTAATAAATCTCTTCTGAAACAATATAGTTCATTTTGGGTGAAAAACAAAACATTCCTCTAAAACATATATACTGACATCAGCAATCAACATCATGATTGTAATTATTTCCTTTTTAGTACATCTACTGGTGTGTGCATGTGTCAAGCACATACGACTGTATCTATGCATATAAGTTCACCATATATATCCTGCAAAAATGTTTTGTTATAGTCAAAAAAGGCAAACAAACAAAGGCATTCAATCAGAGGTGAGAAATTAATTGGGAATATCAATTATAGGTGAACTATTCTTTACCTACTAGCAATCATATTTGAATGTAAAATAAAATAAATAAATAAATAATAATAAAAATAACATGATGTAATTAAAATGCACAACCTACATTAAGGAAATCTGCATTTGTATCCACAGGCTAAAAGTAAAACAGTAAATGTGTTAGTAATAGTACAGGTATTTGTAAAAAAAAAAAAAAAAGAGGCAGTTACTGTGACTTTTCTAGTGGGATGCTAAATGTAGAGATTTATATTTACAGTATAATACAGCATGTACAGGTATCTGTGTTGTGAACTGTAACTGAATATTAGAGAATCTCGGAGAAATTACATGTATTTATTTTTTGAATTTATCAATCATAAAACCGTCTGTTTTGAAGGCCTGTTACGATAACAACTTTTTGTTGGTTTGTATATTGCCCCATAAACAATTGCGACAAGTTATGTCATTGTCATTTTAAGACCATTTTATGTCTTTGAATGTATAATCATAATATAACACCATAATAATGCAAGATCTACACACTTTCAATTGACAAACCAACATCTAATTCTAAAAATATTTAGATCATGGAAATTAGGTATCAAAATATTAGATACCATAAAAACTAGAATAAATAGTAAATTGTCTTGCAAATAGAAAACAATCTAATTTAATGTTATTGTGTTATTGTGTTGTTATTATTATATTTTATTTTTGTAAATATAATGACAGATAATTTGCATCATCAACAATTATTGAGGTCATGTACATGTATTGTGTGTTAAGTCGATATATTGATTATTGTGATAGGCGTACTGTTTTGGTATCATAACAAGCTTGTCAAACATGCATGACCACTAAGCAATGTCTAAGCAGTAGTATTAGTCTGAATGACAACAAACATAACTAGTGTTTTGGAAAATCTGTTAGAAAACAGTTATTTCAATAATTATGATTAGCATGTGACACAGACACTGCATAAAAACTACAACAACAAATACTTACTTTAGGAGGATGGGGGAGGGCAGCATGAGGTTGAGACTTTGACATCTGTAAGAAACAAATTCATGTATTACAAACAAGTCACTTAAAAATACAATAATGTGGCAGACTGTTCCCTGTTCAGATGCAGTGTATAAGTACAATCAGGGCTGTCACAACAATGGGGTGGGGCCAAGTGGCTGCAACCCTAGGTAGAATGTGCAGGTATATATAATTACATATAATATATGTGAATAAAGCAAGAATCTGTTTAGGTTAGTCACTGTGCTGACTGATGCTTGCTAGGTTTATATGATTGCAAACTGCACAAAAACAACAACAGCAACAACATTAATGACAATGACAAACAAAATTACTTACATTTATGTAAATCTCACATCAGGAAGATCTGCATTCGATTTCATGGGCTGAAATAAATAGGCAGAAACATTACTACTAAAAAAACAAAAACTCTAAAAAGCCTAAAAATGACTTAAAAAGCAAGGAAATGTGGAACATTGTAATTAGCGAACATTAATAAAGCATAACTGTGCTTTGTTTCTAACTTTGGTAAGTAAGTACTCTGTAGCCAGAAGGAGAGGTGGGATTTCTGTGAAAGCCAAATTAAATGTGAATAGGTTTTGATAGTTATTGTATATAACAAGTGTAAACAGTTTTATTTGTAATTTTTTCCTTTCTGAGAAGGTAGAATAATAAGAAAAGGCAAAAGTACATCACAATAAAATTAATTAAGTTACATATTTTGATTACCAAATTATGGAAGCGTGGAGCTGCCACCCAGGCAAAAGAAAAATAGAGCTATATCACGTTATAACTTGAATGTTTATTGTTCTAACATTATGCTTTTCATGTTTGTATAATATAATATCACGTTATTACAATATACATAATTGTCACGTTCGCACAATATTGTACGGACGTGATAATTATGTACATTGTTCGTACAATGTTGTTCAAACATGAAAAGTATATTGTACTAACATGATAGTATATTGTTAGAACGATAACCTTTTCACGTTATAACGTGATATACTTATATTTCTCTTTTGCCTGGGTGGCAGCTCTACGCTTCCGTGCCAAATAAGCGAGAATAAAGTAATATTATATGAGAAAAGGCACCTGCTAGCTTGATGATGGAGGCTTCATAGACCGGCCACCCGCCTTTTGGCTTCTTGTCACCACTCCACCAAATAAAGGTCCGTTTCCTCCATGCCGGCTAATTATTCATCCTCATTAAAATCTCGTATATGTTCAGTTGGCAGAATTGAGAATTTTACATCTTCCAACCACCTAATTAACGCGAACATAATCGGCTTGTTTCTTCCCGTCTCCTGTATCCGGCCGTTCCTCTCACTGTCGGAATTCGCGCCTCAGAGACGTCGTTATTTTTCAAAAAAAAAAAGAAAGAAAGAAAGAAAGAAAGAAACAGCAACAACTAATAAAGAGAGTTTTTGCACGTTCATTGCACATTTGTGGGAATGTTTAAATATTTAATTTTTATTAATTACTTTTCATTATAGCTTTATTTTTTAAACCACCATGGCAATGCGCATGCGCATACTCTCCTGCACGCAAAGGGCTTTGGCGTTGACGTAATGTCGCAATGCATTGTGGGAGCGCAGCACCATCTTGGCTGGTCACGAATCAAAACAAGATTGCTACGAACCATTCTGAAACGTAGCTGAAAAGAAAAATGACGGTATAGAGACAGATTGTGTCCAGATGCAAAGAGACGGTACTTGATTGTTGAAATGTGGACCCGTATGAAATACAGCCGTGGAGTAGAAACCCTGAAGACCAAACCGCTATTGACTTAGCATGATCTACTCTCATACCTTGTCTGTGGAGTCAGCGCATACACGGCGCACCAGTTTTGCAATTATAAATCTCTGGAGGCGCACATCTTATTCACCAAGGACTGGGTACAAGATTTGGCTATTTTTAAGCCTCCACGTTGTGCGTACGCCGTCATTCAAGCAAAGGTAAGTCAGCTTGAGTACTGCGAGTAAAATGCGTTTGATTCCCCCCGAACATTCAAATTAGTGCAGCATAAATTCATTCATGAGGGGAAATTACAGTGAGAACATGTGGAGGCTCTGTTAGAGGGATAACATAGTGAGTTCAGTGCATTGATGTGACATTGTCCTGAAGGATTTAGTTATTCTTTATGGTTAAAGAAATTGCCCTAATTAATTCATATTTATTATAAATAATCCTAATTACACATCTTGCTTCCTTGTTTGTGTCCTGTGTCACTAAAAATACATTCTGTTTTAGTTTTATACATTGATTAATGACCTGCAGAATCTCCTTATCATATTAGGTGTCCATAATTGTCATTTAAAGTCGAACATTATGTTTTCTCCCTCTTGAAAGTGATTACATCCTTGCATTACATACTTTAGGTTCATTTTTTGCTGATAGGTTTCTAAAAAGAAACAGGCAGATTTAGAATATAACATGCAGCGTTCTATAGATGGATACATAAAAACACTTTATTTGTTACATTTATGATAAATGGATTTGAAAGTAGATAAAGCACATTTGTGTCGGCCTTGGCTTATTAAAGCTCTTGTCTTTAAATGAACTTTGTCTGTGTGTGTTTCAGGTACTGCACTCTTAAAGACTGAATTGCAGCATTGCAGCCACAGGTCATTGTGAGCATCACAGGGAAGGTTGAAGCCGCCCACTGCACCTGTATGGCCGGAGTCGTGGAGACCTGCACCCATGTTGCTGCTCTTCTGTTTAATGTAGAAGCAACAGTGTTGATCTGTGGCACAAGGACTTTTACAGATGAACCTGCATACTGGGTTTTGCCTGGTAATATGACCAAGATACAGCCAGAGGTTGGCCATAAGATAGACTTCTCCTCTTCAGCTGCCCAAAAAAAGGTTCTTGATCAAAACATAAACAGACCATTTGTTGTGACAGGTAAAAGAAGCCGTCCTCAAAAAAGAAAAGTTCATCCTGCTACTGTGGAGGAGTTGGATCAACTGATGGGACAATATTTTTCCAAGCATAGTTCTGTTCTGAATAACCCATAATGTTTAATTTAGGGGGCCATGTAAATACTTTGCATTTACTGAATATGTACTTACTAAGTACCACTGTTCAAAAGTTGAATAAAGAAACAAAGAAATGTTTGCCTATTTTTAATTAAAAGCACTTTGTAGAACATCAAATCAGTTAAAATGTAGAATCAATGTTATGTATAGTTTACAAATGACAAAATGTTCACATAAAAAAATGACAGCATGTAAATAATATCACCCACTACTAGCATTCTGTAATTTACTGTCTCTTTTGAAAACGTATCAATACATAAACAGCACAAGACTTAAAAGTATTTAACAAGAGCATTTTTCCCTGGATTTACTACCACACTGGGGCACATGTTCACCAAAACGCAGCAAACCTTTGCCATCTTATCCAGGAGGTTCACCTTTTCACCCTCACATGGAAAAAGTAATCTCATTGGCATGGTGGTATGTAGCATGTAGTTTGAAGCAGGGATTTCGTAGTGCCCCATGTGTAGTGTTGGAACCCAGTCAGGATGTGTTTCATTCATTTCATAGGCTGGTTTGCTGCAATAATGCCAAATAATTAGCAACTCTATAAATAGAAGGTAGTTCTGCATGTTTGATCTAAGTTTGTGCTATGATCTCAGAGCGCATTGAAAATGAAACTAACAGGATATAAAGAATAATATGAACTTATTTAGAACTTACCTGAATGAAAATACTGGAGCACACCAACAGATATCTGGGGATGGTAGAGAACTGAATATCAGCTCGTCTCACAGCTGCTATCCAGGCTAGACGCCTTCTTTTGGTAACATCCAACACATAAGCTCCCTCATGATGCTTCCAGGTGAGGAAACAATGAAAAGAGAGCCTGTTTTCAAGCTTATTCCTTTGCCGGTAGTGCAATCTAACATTACAACCGGCCACACAGCAAGCATTTGTTTGGCCTGCTAGTATGGCGCCTCGACCAAAAATCCTGGCTACGCCCCATCCCATAAGATCACGCTCCAGAGTCCTATTAACGTGCTGCATTTTTAACTCTGACGGAGATGGAGAATGAGCCTATTTCCAAAAAAAGTAGAGTGTGTTCCTTTAAGTACTATATTGTAAATATTGTCAACAACTAAAGTGTACATAGCAGTTGTTGTATCTTGTTTACTGTATCACTGACAGATAATTTCAAAGTCAATGAACGCTACATTATAGTGAGATATTGTGTAATGTGAAATACTGTAAGCAAATGAATAAACAACCTAATTCGTGATAGACCTTTGACTCTGTTTTGTTTGAATCCAACTGTTTTTTGCAGCTGTGCATAAAACATGTTACTTTTAGTATTATTATCATTATCATCATTATTGCACTAAATACATTTTAAATAAAGGTTGGAAATGTATTTTCTTCACCCTAAAATATGTTTTGAAATGTATTTTGGTTTGAAAGAAATATATTTTCAATTTCAAAAATATATTTTTTTGGAGCATCACAAATACAAAATATATTTACCATATATTTTGGCCAGGAAAAATGTATTTTTTTACCGTATGGGTTTATAACTTAAAACAAAATTGGGAAATGTAAAGTCCAAAACAGCTCTTTATATTAAGGCCATCAGTCAAACAATACTGTTTGGTCTGGGTCTAAGCAGAGCATGTTGTGTGTGACATCTTCTTTTGCTTTGAGGACCGTGAACAGTTCACACTAGAGAGTGTTTGGTGTCACATTTTATTTGTAGTGTGAACAACCAGACAAAAAAAATCGGATTCGATCAAAAAAGCGGAATTAAGCATTATGACCTGCAGTGTGAACGTAGCCTTAGACACCTTTATCCGACAATCACTGGGTGTAGTCAATCAGTAATTACACTCAGGTAACCTCTGAAGACTACTGCACTGCCACTGCAAGGTGACAAGTAAATTGGTCGACTGCATGTCCAGTGAGAGCAGCAAACTCCAGGAAAGACAAATGAATGAATCAATGAGCACAGGAGACCAGTTCAATTATAGCAGAGAGAGGAACCACCAGTAATCAACCTGCAATGTAGCACCTAACACCAGTGCAACAGAACGAGGAAGAGATAATGTACAGGGTGACACTGTGAGCTGATCGGCTACAGTAACAAAATAGCAACAGTAACACTGATGCTGTCTATGTGGGAGTGTGTATGTATTAATTTAACTCTCATATAGATCTTCATGAAGACTGAGATCTATGGCACTGACTTTAAATCTCACCCAAAAGCCAGAGGGGCCTCTGCCACTGCTGTGCCAGCAACATCCTGCAAAATGTGTGTTTTAGTAAAAAAAGACAGATATAAGGATCAGAAGGAAGATGATGATGGAGCTGGTGTGGACGGTTTAGATGGATGACTGATGCAGTTAAAATAGAAGATAATATCAAACTGTTATGGTCTGGAGTCTAGTGACTCCGTGGTTATGTTTGTGTTTATTAATATTCACAATTTTATCTTGTTTCCTGGTTATTTGTTAACTATTTCCAGTGTTTAGGTGTTCTCTCTGCCTCCCCTGTGTTTCTTGTGTTGTGTCTAGTGTCCCTGGTGTGATGTTTGTGCTTATTTTCCTTTGACAGTTCTGTGCCCTGCATCAGTGTATTGTTTTGCTTCTTCCTTCTCGTGTCTGATTTGTGTCAGCTGTGTCTCCCTCCCATTTCCTCATTTTCCCTTAGAGTGTATTTCTTGTGTGTGCTTACCTCTGTTCTTCATCTTCATCTGTGTTTCCTTTATGTTTCATGTCTCATTACTTTCTAGTGTTGTGTCAAGCCATTAATAATGGCTCGCTTTTTTAAACATACACCTTCACACCCTTTTGTGTGTGCTTTGGTCCTCATTCTCATCATGAGGTCATCTGAGAAAAATGACATATATATCAACTAATAAGAAAATTGCATGCCTGTATTAATAACATGTTGGCCCTGTTTAGGTTCAAGGTTCTTTATTTGTCACATGCATAGTTATACAAGTATAACACACAGTGAAATGTAACCTGACAAGCTCCTTGACTTGTGCAAAAAAGTAGCATGTATGCAGCAAGCGTGTGAATTCTGTTTAGCAGGGAAGACAAGCAGGAAATAAGTCAGGGTGCCTGTTAGTGGTGTGATCACTGTGTGTTTCCTGATGTGCAGCAATACTGTTAAAACAAATGGGCATAACTACTCAAGCAGCTTTTCTTGCTCACTGAAAACTGCAGAAACACAGGTGAGTCTTGCTGGTTGATCATCCTTAAATTGTTTGTACTTCTACATATTTCATGCGTAGCTTAAAAGATCACTTTTAGCGACTACTGACAACTGACACCCGGAATCGAAATACTCTTCACAGCTGCATCAGCATTACAAGTGGCCTCTGCCAATGTGCAAAATTAAAATCTAAGATCTAATAAACTAATATTTGGTATTTCTTGAGGAAATCACAGAGGAGATACAGCTACTGGTTTCACCTTCCTCTTCTTGGCATGCTTTCTGATCATCATAAATATTTGGATACAACTTTTGTTTACACTTCTGGGTGAAACACAAATGAAATGCCAGTATGAAATTTTGTCCAACATATGTGACTACTTAACACCTCCTTGCTCCGATTCTGTCCCATATGTGAAAGTGACTGTATCATGTATATACACACGCTTTATATATCATCACATAGACTTTGCAGCAATCCCATGTTACAAGCTCTTGATAAGAAGAACATGTTGTAGACCTGGATATATGCAGACAGGACTATAACCAGTTATATGTTGTTATACATGATAGCTTGTAATGCTCAGAGTAAAGAATTGTGGATTGCTACCACTCCCACATCTTGGTCCATGTTGAAATGATTGTTATGATTAGACTCGTGAGAGGAAGTGATTCATTTTTGCTTCCATAAATATAAACTGTACATGAAAGATGACATCAATAATGATTTCTATCCTTGCATGTTAAGCTCTCAACTTTGCTTTTAATGCTGCAATACTCTCCGTGAATCACTACCTTATCATGTTGGAGGGGTTTGTGTGTCCCAGGGATCCCAGGGGCTATGTTGTCTGGGGGCTTTTGCCCCCTGGTAGGGTCTCCCATGGCAAATTGGTCCTAGGTGAGGGACCAGACAAAGAGCGATACAGAAGACCCTTATGAAGAGAACGTTGAAGGAACAGTTTACCCTGCCCGGCATAGGGTTACCGGGGCCCCGCCCTGGAGCCAGTCACGGGGAGGGTGCCCGAGGGCGAGCGTCTGGTGGCTGGGCCTTAGTCCATGGTGCCCAGCCAGGCACAGCCCGAAGAGGAGACATGGGCCCATCCTCCCGCAGGCCCACCACCCGCAGGAGGCGCCATAGGGGTCGGGTGCATTGTGTGCCTGGCAGTGGCCAGGAGCGGAGGCCCTGACGGACTCATCCCCAGCTGCCAAGACTGGCAATAGGGACATGGAATGTCACCTCTCTGGTGGGGAAGGAGCCTGAGTTAATGTGTGAGGTTGAGAGGTACCGGCTAGATATAGTCGGGCTCACCTCTGTCTCAGTCTGGAGTTTCCCCTGGTGAGAGGCGGCGGGCTGGGGTGGGTATTCTAATATTCCCTCGGCTTGCTGCCGGTACGTTGGGGTTTTTCCTGGTTGATGAGAGGGTTTGTTCCCTGCGCCTTAGGGTCGGGGAACGGGTCCTGACTGTCATCTGTGCTTATGCGCCGAGTGGCAGTTCAGAGTACCCAGCCTTCGTAGAGTCCCTGCGGGGGGTGCTGGAAGGTGCTCCACCTGGAGACTCTGTTGTCCTGCTGGGAGACTTCAATGCTCACGTGGGTAACGACAGCGAGACCTGGAGGGGTGTGATTAGGAGGAATGGCCTCCCTGATCTGAACCCGAGCGGTGTTTTGTTATTGGACTTCTGTGCAAATTGCAGTTTGACCATAACGAACACCTTGTTCGAACACAAGAGTGTCCATAAGTGGCACGTGGCACCAGGACGCTCTAGGCCGCAGGTCGATGATCGATTTTGTAATCGTATCACCAGACCTGCGACCATATGTTTTGGACACTTGGGTAAAGAGAGGGGCTGAGCTGTCAACTGATCACCACCTGGTGGTGAGTTGGATCATGTAGCGGGGGAGGACGCTGGACAGACCCGGTGCACCTAAACGCGTAGTGAGGGTGTGCTGGGAACGTCTAGCAGAGGCCCCAGTCCACGAGATCTTCAACGCACACCTCCGGCAGAGCTTCAACAGCATTCCGAGGGAGACTGGGGACATTGAGTCTGAATGGACCATGTTCAGCATCTCCATTGCTGAAGCTGCTGCATTGAGCTGTGGCCGCAAGGTGGTTGGTGCCTGCCGTGGTGGTAATCCCCGAACCAAATGGTGGACACCAGAGGTGAGGGGAGCCACTAGGCTGAAGAAGGAGTGTTATCGTGCTTGGTTAGCCTGTGGGACTCCGGAGGCAGCCGACAGGTGTCAACAGGCCAAGCGGAATGCGGCTCGGGCAGTGGCTGAAGCAAAAAACTCGGGTGTGGGAAGAGTTTGGAGAGGCCATGGAAAAAGACTTTCGGACTGCTTCGAAGAGATTCTGGCAAACCATCAGGCGTCTCATGAGGGGAAAGCGGTGCTCCACCTACACTGTGTATAGTGCTGGCGGAGCGCTGCTGACGTCGACTGAGAAAATTGTCAGGCGGTGGAAGGAATACTTCGAGGACCTCCTTAATCCCACTGACACGTCTTCCGAGGAGGAAGCAGAGTCTGGGGATGAGGGGAATGACCTGCCAATTTCCGGGGGCGAGGTCACTGAGGCAGTTAAACAACTCCTTGGTGGCAGAGCCCCTGGTGTTGATGAGGTCTGCCCCGAGTTCCTGAAGGCTCTGGACGTTGTAGGGCTGTCCTGGTTGACACGCCTCTACAATGTTGCGTGGAGATTAGGGGCAGTACCCATGGACTGGCAGACCGGGGTGGTGGTCCCCATCTTTAAGAAGGGAGACCGGAGGGTGTGTTCCAACTACAGGAGGATCACACTCCTCAGCCTCCCTCGGAAAGTCTATGCCAGGGTGCTGGAAAGGAGAGTTTGTCCGCTAGTCAAACCTCGGACACAGGAGGAACAATGCGGTTTTCGTCCTGGTCGTGGACAGTGTTGGTCAAGTTACTTGAAAAAAGAAATCAGTAACTAATTACTGATTACTTCCCCAAAAAAGTAATCCCTTTACTTTACTGATTACTTATTTTCAAAAGTAATTAATTACTTAGTTACTTAGTTACTTTTCAAAAACACGATTTACAACCTGAACAGGTGATAAAGCGATAGATCTTTCAGCCCAATTCTACTTTTTCTGCATAATCCATCATACAAAATGTAATCAAATGAAAAAGTTTCTTTTTAAAACGTGTTTAAATCTTTTAACTTTATGCATCAAGCAAAAATTTAATTATATGCAACATTCTCTGACTGGAAGAAATTCGTTTAACATTTAAACCTATTTTCTGCACATTCCAGCACATAAAATAAAATATTTTTTTGTGTTTACACTCACTCTTTCAAATAGATGCAAGTAAAACACAGCAGAAAATAAATAACATCAAAGACTAGCGGTCCTGTTGCTCTATTTTCACCTGTAAAGCAGGAGTGGGGTAGGCGGAGGTTTGCCCTGGTGCAGGTGTGTCACAGCGATCAGTTGAAGAATCCGCAAATTTCTCTGTGAATTTCCCATTACGTGGTACACAGCAAACTTAAAAGTGTTAAATATATTGTTGTTAGTAGTCTTCTTGCAAAAGTAGAGTTAATTTTACTCTTAGTAGAGTCACATTCCTTTAATGTAACTATGTGGTGTAAAATTGTAGTAGTTAAAACCGAGTGTTAAAAATGAGTGTTTCTATGTCAAATCTGGAGGTGTTACAATGGAAACATTAACTCTTGAGCACTTAACTCCAAAATCCTAGAGGGGCTATGACACTAATAGAGTCAATTCACAGACTCTGCCCCCAGCACCATAGGCTCCAATCGAAGCTGAAGTGAAGGTTTCAGAACATTTTGCTCTACATATTTGAGTTGTTTGCCATGCTTTGTAAGTCATTTTTTCAAAGATTGTTTCAATTATTATTATTAGCTTTTACTTCTGTGGCTTTTTGGAGTTGAGACAAAGCTGTGTGAAAGGCATTAGCCATGTTGCTCAGTGATAGCATAATATTCTGTTTTAGCTAGCTGAAATGTATTGTTTGCGGGCAAATACTACAGGCTTGAAAAAAAAGCTTGCATGTGAATTTTCAGTCAAATTTTTGGTCAACTTAAATACACCTAAAGCAATGTCTAGAATGTGAAATGTTGGTATAATGGTGCTACTTGAAGCCTGAAAATGATCTCCTATAAAAAAAACCCACAACAAGCAAACAGCAGCTACTGCTGTTTTTTTCTATATATGTCCTGACTGGGTTCTACGTTAGCATTTAGATCCCTCCAGAGTTTTGTGCACACGGTTTAGGTAAAAATGAAAAAGGTGAGGTTTTAAATTTAGTTCAGTATTACCTGTTGTCTGTGTCCTTGTCTTTTGGGAAAATACTTTACACAAGTAATGGCTCAAAAATGATTCCTTTTTTTACTGTGCTGCAATTGATTACCGGATTAATTGTGCAATTAATTAGTGTCAACTAATTTTTAATCAATTTTAATCAATCTCCACACAGAATATGCTGTGAATATGAAGGTGGAATATGGGGGAGAGCAGAAGTGCGTTGAAGTTCTACAAAGTGATGAATGAAGGACGTGCATATTGTATTGAAGAAATAAGTGATGAGAATGCTGTTATTAATTTGCATTTACCAGCTCACCTATGTCAGACCTTTTGATAAACAAAATTCTAATGAAAGTGAGAACATGTACATTGTTACATCTTTTAGAAAATGTTTTGAAATTGTGGTGCACAGTTCAGAATAAATGTTTTTCAGAAACCTTTGCATCTTTTTAATGTTTATTTCCAAAGGAATTTCAGACAGTAGAATTTCCACTTTTTAGAATTAATTAGAAGAAAACTCTTATGTAGTTAAACTAAAATACTCTTTGAGAGTTAATATATAAACTCTTAACACCTAGTTAGCATTAGTAAGTGTTAAATTATCAACTCCAGATAGATTTGGTGTTTAACACTAAATCAGCGTTAACTTACCAACTCTCCAAAAAGAGTTAAATTAACACTGTCTGGTGTGGACCCATATAGCACTTTAATAGTGTTGAAATCAAATCTGACAGTGTTAATTTTGACATGCTGGATTTGCTGTGTACCGCACTCCCGGTGCTTGCTTGGAAGTTTAGGGGGCTTTTTGGCTGTAAAAATAACTTTTCTTCCTACGCACAACGGACACTAATCTTTTTGTCACTTTTTATGGAATCAAACTCAAAGTAAGGTCAGTTCTTCCACGCTTTAAACGCTGCACGCTCATACTCTCTCCCGCACTCGATATAATATCCATTGTTTATCTGCAGAAGGCTGTTGTCACAAACGTTGCACTTGCTTACCTCATTGTCATGAGACATTCTCGCAAAAAACTCACGGTTTTAGTAACGCAGTAACTCAGGAAAGTAACTGTAATCTAATTACCGTTTTTGCAATAGTAATCCCTTACTTTACTCGTTACTTGAAAAAAGTAATCAGATTACAGTTACTGCCCATCTCTGGTCACGGAACACTGGACCAGCTCTTTATCCTCTTAAGGATACTTGAGGGTGCATGGGAGTTTGCCCAACCAGTCTACATGTGTTTTGTCGACTTGGAGAAGGCATTTGACCCTGTCCCTCGGGGTGTCCTGTGGGAGGTGCTGCGGGAGTATGGGGTGTCTGGCCCATTGCTACGGGCCATTCGATCCCTATACCACCGTTGCAAGAGCTTGGTTCGCATTGCCGGCAATAAGTCAGACTCGTTCCCGGTGGGTAATGGGCTCCGCCATGGCTGCACTTACTCACTGGTTCTGTTCATAATTTTTATGGACAGGATTTCTAGGCGCAGCCAAGTGGCGGAGGGCTTTCACTTCGGTGGCCTCAGAATCTCATCTCTGCTTTTTGCAGATGATGTGGTTCTGAGGCCTGGAACTGGAACGGTTCGCAGCCGAGTCTGAAGCAGTGGGAATGAGGATCAGCACCTCCAAATCTGAGGCCATGGTTCTCAGCTGGAAAAGGGTGGAGTGCCCACTCCGAGTCGGGGATGAGTTCCTGCCCCAAGTGGACGAGTTCAAGTATCTCGGGGTCTTGTTTGCGAGTGATGGGAGAAGGAAGCCGGAGATTGACAGACGGATTGGGGCTGCGGCTGCAGTGATGCGAACGCTGCACCGGTCCGTCGTGGTGAAGAGGGAGCTGAGTGTAAAAGCGAAGCTCTCAATTTACCGGTCGATCTACGTCCCTACCCTCACCTATGGCCACGAGCTGTGGGTAGTGACCGAAAGAACGAGATCGCGGATACAAGTGGCAGAAATAAGCTTCCTCCGAAGGGTGGCTGGCCTCTCCCTTAGAGATAGGGTGAGAAGTTCGGCCATCCGGGAGGGGCTCAGAGTAGAGCCGTTGCTCCTTCACATCGAAAGGAGTCAGCTGAGGTGGTTCGAGCATCTGACAAGGATGCCTCCCGGGCGCCTTTTGGCTGAGGTGTTCTGGGCATGTCCCACCGGGAGGAGGCCCTGGGGCAGACCCAGGACACACTGGAGAGATAATATCTCTCGGCTGGCCTGGGAACACCATGGTGTTTCCCTGGATAAGCTGGAGGAGGTGGCTGGGGAGAGGGAGGTCTGGGCTTCTCTGCTTAGGCTGCTGCCCACGCGACCCGGCCGAATAAAGTGGATGAAGATGGATGGATGGATAGTTTGACTTTGTTTTGTTTAACAATAAAATTAGACTATGATGGTAAATCCATTCAAAGAGCGAATAAAGTGGATTTGTTTTTCAGCTCAAGAAACATGGCTGACTCAACAAATGGGACTTCATCTTTCAACCAGACCTGTGATCCAGTTGTCCCATCAGTCAACCCTTTCTTTGTACTGGTCTACAGTCTGGTGTTTCTGGTAAGTTTCTAATCTTCAGTGCTGTGTTAGAAATTGCTTTAAGGTTCTCCATGTACTGTATGTACCAAAGCGATGTTCTCCCCATCCTTTCTGTGTCATATTCAGGTAGGTTTACTCCTCAATGGCTTCATCCTAAAATTTTACATTGGTCAAGCTCAGCAGCAGGCATCAAACAGTTTGATGGTCTACCTGAAGAACCTGACAGCTGCTGACTTTTTGCTCTGCCTTTCTCTGCCACTGCGCATCGCCAACTATGGTAGCAAGTCATTCATCATTCAAAAGGTCTACTGCAGCTTTGGAGCTTCTGCCTTCTACATGAACATGTATGCCAGCATCATATTCATGTGTTATATCGCTGCCAACAGGTGAGGAACCTTTACCTATTTCCAACTACAGTTCATGACAGTGTTAAAAACTAAAAACCCTGCATTCCTGATCAAGGTGTAGACATATTATTTTAACTTGATAATGACCTTTGCAAATATGGTACCACTGTGACTGCTTTGTGAAGTTATTTACTGTCTCCTCTGTCTTCTCTCTTCAGGTATCTGAAGATCATCCATCCTTCAGGAACTCATGTCCTGCAGTCACTGCGAACTGCGCACATCATCTCCATGGTCACCTGGGTTTGTCTCCTGGCTCCATCAATTACATACGCCATCCTCTTTTTCATCACCCAGAAACCCCTGACTTTTACCCCCAGCCGATGTGGGCCCCTCTTCAGTGCATCAATCAGCCTATTCTTCAAAATCCTCCACACCATCTGTGCCATCATCTTCCTCTTGGTTTTCATGTCCCTGGTCTTCTTCTACCACGGCATCTCCCACAGGGTGTTGCAGGCACAGCAGAGTCAGCTGGCCTCCTCCAATGCTGAGAAGCTGGTGAAGTCTCGCAGGAACATGTTGGTGCTGGTCAGCATCTTCTGTGTTTGTTTTGTCCCCTATCACCTGGTTCGTCTTCCTGCCACTTTTCTGTGGACCAGTTGCTCTGCGGGTCCAGTATTGTTCTACTTGGAGGAGGTGGCCACCATGGTGTCAGTTTTCAACATCTGTCTGGACCCTCTTGTTTACTTTTTCCTCTGTAAGTCTTTTTGGGCTCAGGTGAGCCAGAGGATTGTATCAATGGGGACCAACATCTAACAGGCAAACAAGAATAGCAAGAGCAGGAGCAAGAGAGCAAGTGGACATTGTTACAGCAACAAGTTAAATCAATGAGCTTTAAGGAAAAGTTTGACATTTTAGTTCAGTGAAACCAGTGTCATGGATCCCAAGCAATGTTCCCTCTAAGCTGCGCACGTGCGCAATTGCGCACTGCTGGCACGGTCTCTGCGCACAGAAAATCTGCGTTGCGCACAAAAAAAATCTAACCTGAATTGAAATTAAAATTAATACTTTGACAATTCTGTTTTGCAGTGTTAGTCAGTGAGTGACTGGCTGCTCCCATATGGGATTAGTACGATGCCACCTTATCCCATAGTTCAGCCAATAATGCGTATATACGCAGCCAATCAACGTCGTTGACAGGCTATGACAGCGTCCTTATGTGCCGACACCTGTGTTTTAGCTAGCAAAGCGGCGTGGCTGATGTGGAGTGAAGCCACATTAATGAAACGTGTACAACCATTGGAGATGTGAGCAGGACAGACGGAACAATTGACGGAAAAAGTGTGGACTTTATGCCAGTTTTTAAATTGTGTTGATAGGCCACGTAAAACCAGAGTTATGATAAAAAATATGCAATGTTTGGTTTTCTTCCTGAATACTGTCGTTATTTATATTTACTGCGGGAAGAAACGGTAAAAACGGCGTTTTATAAGAAAAAAGGCTCGAAAGCACTCTCCACCTGTGAGCAAAAACAAACCCCACCCCCTGTCCCTTACCTATTCGTCCAAAAAAGTACCATGTCGACCAATCAAGAAATGATATGGCAACACGGTATCTAGTTGTTAAGAAACAGGGGGAAGTTTTAGGGGTGACGGCGGTGTTTTGAGATGTGAGAGATTTGCGATGTTTAGCGCAAATCTTGTGTAGTTAGTGTGTAGTGTAGTCAATAGTTTTGTTGTGTGTGTCAGAACAATGAGGCGACTGCTGAATGTTACAGGTGTTACAGGAGTGATGCATCTCCTGTTGTCAGGGTTGTGATGTTCTCCTTTATCTCATAGTGGACAGAAATGATTTTCTGGAGTGGCACAAATAATTTGTGTGGCATCAGATTTGATGCAGAACAGCTGATTGTTCTGTAAATAGTTTGAAATGTTTATTTAAAAACGTCTTGGCTGCATTTAAAAAAATAGCTGCAAAAAACTTTGTTGTTTGCCAAACTGAGTTACTTTTTTGAAGAAGTAACTATATAATTAATTGCCCAACATTGGTCATTTTATACTGTATTTTGCAGACAGAGAGTTACAGGACTCTCTGCCAGACCACAGACTCATACTCATAATAGAAGTCAGAGTTTTATAAAAAAAAAAAATTAAAAAAAAGAAAGTTGTGTTTTCGAAATTGGAGTTCAAGTTATTTTTACTTCCAATAGTGTTAACATACTACACAGGTCAATGACTAGATTTTTTTTAATTTTCATTGTAAGTGGGCTAAAGCAGTTAATTAAGAGTAGTCTAACATAAATGTAAATGCTGTAATTTGATGATTTTAATAAACCATGTAACTTGGATGGATTAGATGCCAGCGTGACCACAGTGCACACGTTTGATGTCGCTCACAGTGGTCCAAGGGATCGCTCAGGGAGTTTGTGTGTTCGCTCAGACACATGAAAAATTAGAGGGAACATTGATCCCAAGTCCTCATGAACCACAGGAGTTTGTACTGAGCTCAGAGATCATTAGAAGGCTGATCTCAGCACAAACCCACTCCCACACAAACAACATCAGTGTTCATGTGTCAGCTTTTGTCTATTCAGCCTTTAGGGCGTTCTCATATCCTGCTGATGTAACACAAAATCAAAAATCATTTTTCTCATTAAAATCACGTCAATTAAATCTGATCAAATGCACTTTACATCATCATTACTATGTAATAATGCAAAGATAAGCTGTGGCCTCTACATGTCTGCCTCCACCCAACCAGATTCATAGTGGTGCATTAGAGCATTAGAGAATGCATTAAGATAAGATAAGATAAGATAACCTTTATTAGTCCCACACGTGGGAAATTTGTTTTGTCACAGCAGGAAGTGGACAGTGCAAAAGTTATGAAGCAAAAATTAGAATAAAATAAAATAAGAATAAATACAGTATACAACTGTACAGAATAGAATAAAATAAAATACTATATACAGTAGAATAAAATAGAATAAAATATGCAATAAGATAAAAATAGAATACAAGTGCTATATACAACTCAGTAAAAATACAACGATGCCAGAAAAGATTATTGCACATTAGTGTTATTGCACATGTGTGAATGTGTGTGTTGATCAGTTGGAGTCTTTGTTGTGCAGTCTGACAGCAGTGGGGAGGAAAGACCTGCGAAATCTCTCCGTCCCACACCGTGGGTGCCGCAGTCTCCCACTGAAGGAGCTGCTCAGTGCTGTCACAGTCTCATGCATGGGGTGGGAGATGTTGTCCAACAGGGATGACAGCTTAGCCACCATTCTCCTGTCACTCACCACCTCCACTGGGTCCAGAGGGCATCCTAGAACAGAGCTGGCCCTGCAGATCAGCCTGTTCAGTCTCTTCATGTCCCCAGAAGAGATGCTGCCGCCCCAGCAGACCACACCATAAAAGATGGCTGAGGCCACCACAGAGTCATAGAAGGTCTTCAGGAGTGGGCCCTCCACTCCAAACGACCTGAGTCTCCGCAGCAGGTACAGTCTGCTCTGCCCTTTCCTGTAGAGGGCGTCTGAGTTATGAGTCCAGTCCAGTTTGCTGTTCAGATGAACACCAAGGTACCTGTAGCTGTCCACAGCCTCAATGTCCATACCTTGGATGTTCAGTGGTTGCAGTGGAGGATGTTTGTGCCTGCGGAAGTCTACCACCAGCTCCTTTGTTTTACTGGCATTGATCTGGCATTAGAGTATCTATATTAGAGTATCTATTTACATGTTTGTATGAAGTGCACATATAACCACAGCAGCTACTTCCTGCTCCTGCTACAGCAAGATTTCTCATCGCAGAGCTAATAATAAAGTGTTTCTAGTGTTACAAAGTGTGTGTCTGTTTGGTACCTTGTGTTTTAACATCTGTTGTTATTTATGAACAGGAAAGATGATCATAGAGCTTGTGGTGGATTATTGTTTGATATGTATAACTATGTAACTATATACACTATATATCTATCTGCACTGAACATATATATTTTAACTTTCATGTGGAGTCTTAAGCACAAGACATTTTTGCTTCACCGAGGTTTATTAAGTTGGTACATTAACAGGGCAGTTAATGTAAGGGGAGAGTTCTCCTGAATAATTTACTCTCCGGTAACTAACCTTCCCTAATACACACTCAACGTCTTTAACGCAGCACAACCAAAACAGTAACATTGTAATAGAGATCCTGAACACATCACGATAAAATATCATACAAAATAATCACACACACAAACACACACACACACACACACACACACACACACACACACACACACACACACACACACACACACACACACACACACACACACACATACTTTGAATCCACACTGAAGTGTTTTTATATATGAGAAAGCATGTAACCTATGTAGTTATAAGATTATATGTTATAAGATTGTGCCACTTGCTGTATAAGATTTAATAATTAGGTTTAATGTGTGACCTTTGACCGTGTCATGACCTATTTTGATAAGCCAGAGCAAGGAGTAGTCAGAGTCCTGACTGGCCTTTGGCCAAGACCTTGGCCGCTACCTGACCCCAGCAGCTGTGCTGGGCGTGTGGGAAAGTTACCCAGCAGCAGGGGGCGGGGATACTAGTCCCTATATTAGGGGACCAGAGGACAACCCCAGAGCTTTTTTCCTCCTGCTGCTGCTACCTGTCCGTCTCTGTGTTGCTCTGCTGTCTGTGCTTAAGGCTGTACACCCCGGGGTTTTGCTTTGCTTGTTTTCTGCTCTGTAATTTTCTTGCTAAATGTCTGTATGTATTTTTCCTGCTGTTCATATGATTCAGTGTATTAAACTCTGTTCCAAGAATTCTACTCTTTTACAGAGCATCTTTTTGAGTGTCTTGATTTTAATTGGATTTGGATCACCACATTGTTGGTGGAAGAAGGTTAGCGGGATGGCTTCAAAATTTGCGACCACAACTGGCGACCACGAAGGGACATGGAATTAAGGTGATTGCTGGGAGCCTTGGGGAATGCCAAAGCCTTGCACATCAGAGAACACCAAGCGGCCGCTACAATAAGGTAAGCAGAGGTTTTTTTTCTTCTCAATGTTGGTGTTGTCTGAGTGCAGAAGGGAGGTTCCACCTTGGCTCCTAGTAGATTTCACCTAACCTTGAAAAGGATTTTAATCAAATGGTCGCTGTTATTCTAAGTGATAAAGTGTTACACTGTAAAAATAATGCTAGTTGCGGATGCTGAAGGAGTGGAGTTTAATACTGCATCATATGTGTGTGTGTTATTCCTGTAACTTGTGTGACCCGCGGGGGGAGTGTGAGTGAGCGCTGTGTGTGTGCGTATTTGGGGTTTGTGTGTGTGTGAGGCTGCTCTGCCCTGTGCTGGAGTATGACTCCAGGGCTGTGTTGGGGGAGTTTGGGTTTATTTTTCCACTATTCTTTAGTGCATCTGAAGAATAGGCGTAAGTTGCGCAGAAGTAAAAAGTTGTAGTGATGAAAGTGATGAAAAGTGATAAAAGTGATGAAAAGTGATGAAAAGTGAAATATATGTTGGCACCCTCAAGGTGGTTACCGCTGGAAACCTAGTTATCCATTTAGGTAGATAAGGTGACACAGGCTAACTAGGTTAACCATTTAATTGGTTAACCTAGTTAACCCAAGTGAATTGCTAGGTAGTCAGGACTGCTCGGGCTTTGGGGGATATTTGGAGATAAGAACTCAGCACGTAACGCGGGGACTTGGGGCTCACAGTGGGATTCTGAGGGCCTTCGAGTCCACCGGTCTGGACACGCTGGGTAACTGCGCGCGTCGCTGTATGAAAGGCGACACCTTCGGCCAAAGTGTAAATATGTAAATAGCTGTTACTAACCCTTAAGTATAATCACTGCTGTAAATATTGCTAAGTAGTATTCTAGAGTATAACCATGTATTGCTGTAAATATTGCTTAAAATAACTCTTGCTGTAAATAAGAGTTAGAGGAATACGCGTAAGGGGTGGGTTTTGATAAATAAATACGGAAAAGGGAAGTTAGTAGGTAGATAAGTAAAAAGTTATAGAGGGACTGATTTGAGAGACTAAAAAACTGAGCTCTCTGTGCTGCAGAGCGCTGTGACTGCAGGCAGTTTGTGAATCATCCCTAAGGTATGTGGAGGAGTGAGAGGAGCATCAGAGCAGTGAAAAGAGATAAGTCTGCAAAAATTAAGAGTTGTTGAATATAAAGAGGAAGACAGACACTGCTGCTGAAATAATATGTTGTTGTTTAAGGAATTTAAACAGAAAGATCTGCAGAAATAATATTTGTTAAGCAGCAACATGAAGTACGGTGGGAAATTTGTGGGTAAATTTGAGTAAAAGAAGATATTAATTGCCAAAATAGGGATAATGAGTAAACAGGGATTGCAGGCACGTTTTTTGGATTATTAGCTTAATGAAGGTATGACCAAAAGTTAAATAAATCGCAAATAGAGCTGCTTGACTAAAGTAAAAAAAAAAGGATAACCTAACCTAGAGCTAAATTGTAACATATCCGAACTAATAACAGTAAGAATTAGAACTATAAACTAATTCTAATAATAAAACATAGCTGGGATAAAACCCAGGCCTAAAATAATTAGAGGGAAAGTAAATAAATCACACAAACAAATAATAAATGAAATAGGGAGGCTTTTGCTGTGTTTGGAGAAATATAGAAGGTAGTGGTGATGATCTAAGAACATCTGAACATCTTAGTACGGAACGAGAGATAGAGACCAAATAAATAAAGAACATGTTTGGGCTACAATGAAGATAAGAGAGTCAAAACAGCATCCATAAATCGATCTCAGTAAAATGCAGGAGTTGTAAAATAATCTAATAAATGTCTCAGAGTTTGCATGAAGTTTTGCCTTTGTTAGAAAGTTCTGCAGAGGGCTCATAAACTCACCCAAAAGCATACAGAGAGTGCAAGAGGCACCTGACTAATACGATGTGAAATGAATGATTGTTGGCAGAATAAACAGGCTGACATGTGGGGTGAAGTGGTAATGAGGACAAATATGAACAAATTAACAATAAGAGACACCTGCTAGAAATCTGTTTAAACTGCTGCCGTCACAAATAAGTAGTTGGGAAGAGAAAAGAAGGTAGAAAGGGTTTAAATGCAACTAACTGATGTATTAAACCCAGAGCATAATAGCTAAAATCACTAGATGGATAATAGTGAAGTGAAATAGAAGAGATTTGTTGGAAATGGTTGTTTAATAAGTCAGAGATTGTGACTTAACAATTTAAAGTAAGTAAAGTAAGTTTAGCGCCTGTTGAGTGTGGCAGAGGGAGACAGTAGCAGAAAAAAAGGAAAAGTGTTGTACTGAGAGAGCTCACATCAACTGAGCCCCTGCTACAGGAGGCGGCCCGTAAACAGCGTTACAGGGTGTAGCTGGGTTAAGTTGCTCTGACTGTGGAGTGTGTGGGGTGGGCCCCGACATCCTGCCAAGAGTGTCCTTGACCAGTGCACAGGCTTTCAAATGATTTAAGCCAAATGCAATTGTGTGAGAAGAAGAGTAAAAGAATGACCTGCATGTCTCAAAGAGGTTATTGTTATGGTGAGCTTGTGCGAAGCTCAGAGGAGTCACCTGAGACAGGAAGCAACATTGTTTGCTTAAAAAAGAAAAAAAAAAGATGTAACTTGTTTGCAAAGTTTAGGGCCCACATCAGTGAAGATGCTTAAACAAGTGATCAAATGCTGAGTACTATGAACAAAAAACAACAAAAAAATGTAAAGAATAGTGCCCATTAGAGTGAGGAATGGTAAGAAAGAAGCTCTAAATTTGAGAATAAAATATTAGAAGAAACACCTGGGAGGAAAATGATAAGGCCAATAAACTGGTTCTCATGTAAATTAAAAATAAATATAACAAACTATTAAAATAAGAACAGGAGAACTGAATGACAGAGGGGTATAAGACATAACAGTAGAGAAGTAGTGGAAAGAATTGAGAATAATATAATTCAGTGAGTAAACAAAAAGCCTAAATACAATGACAACTGATTAGAGTGTAATGGTAACAATAATAAAACAGTAATTAGAAAGATGTAATAAATAATGCCATTAAGTGTAATAGTAAAATGAGAGGAAGAGTAGGTAAGAATGTAAAGTGATTACACTCAAGCACTGTAGAGATTGAAAAAAAGGTTAAATCTAAAGAAAAAGATTATTTGGCTGGGAAAAGAAACAACAGAAATAAAGGTTAACCTGCAGCTTTGGATTATTAGAATTGCTGATCAATAAATAAAAAGCATGATTAGATATTGTATGGGGGAAGGGATTATTAAAGGGATCATTGGTATCTAACACACTCGCCTTGATGCTGGTCAGACTGTGTAATTCTTCTTCTATAGCTATAAGAGAAATAATATTTAGACGAGCTTCAGAGGTGCGTGACATAAGAGGGCCTTAACCCTTTAATGCCTCGAGTGTCAGGCTTGAATCAGGAAGTATTTAAGTTTTACGAGTCCCAAAACATCAGAGTGATTTTTACCATCCAAGAAAGTAAATAAATAAATAAATTGCACTTTATACATTTAACTTGCAAAATGCTGTCTTTAGCAAATGCAATATGGTAATTCTTACATATGCAAAATTACTATTGTTTTTAATTTGTCAAGTTTAATAGGTATTGTGACAAATTTGGGGGTAATTGTTTCAGGAATCAGGGTTTTAAATAGTGACCGGGTTAATGCCACAGCTGCATCTTGTCACTTACAGGAAAGTTGAGCAGAAAAACATAAAAACTGTTGTGTATGATAATAAAGCCCCTATGATCTTGTTTTAGTTTTACAAGAAAAATAAAGAAGCAAATATAGATAAATTTGTGCTGCCAGTAGGAAATAGAAAGCTCCCTGAATAAGCAGTGTGCATCATGCAGGTGGAGATACACAGGAGCAGGGTTTGGAGGGGATGACAGAGCCTTTGTTCCAGCAAAAGCTGGTAATTAGAAATAAAACACATTAACCTAAAATGCAATAAGGAGAAATCAAAAGTTAAGCCTTTGTACTCAAAAAACTAAACAAAAACCCTGATAAAAGTGATTATGGCTTAGAAGAGGAGAGGTAAACACGAGAAAGTTTGAGATGTAGGAAGTTAGATAAAGGAGCTGAAGAGTGAAGAGTGATTAGAGAGGTGGGACAAAGAAAGTTGTGAGTCAGAGGAAAGGAAGCTAAATAGGAGAATTCAAAGACCAGGAGTAAGATAATGGAGAGTAACATGAGGTCGAGCTCACAGGCAAAAGAAAAAAAAAAAGTGGAGCAAATGAAAACAGTTACTAGCTAACTGATGTATGCACATACTCGAAACAATGACTCTCCTGCTATGAAAAAAAAAAGAAATACCTCCTTACAGATGAAGGAGCTCACCAACTGAAGGGGAGAAACACAGATCACCAGTGAAAGACGGCAGGCCATGAGCCTGTGAAGAAGAGTAACACTGGCACTGCGAAGGCCTACGTCACTAATGAGGCCTGCACAAGGGTGGAGAGGAGGAGTCCGCTGCATGACGACATCCAATGGCTGGCACATGTGAAAGTCCAGGAACTCCAGAGAGGAGTGTCCAAGTGAAGATCCACAAATCATGAAACTGAGTCTCCTCGAGTCTAATGAAAGACTGTATCTGCAGAGGGCTGAAAAAGTGTATTAAAACACACTTTTAGTCAGCTGACATTCTCATCAATCTGCTGAGGACTGACAATCGGTGGCCTCTAAGAGCCAACATCGTCTGCATCTGGGATGTTCTTTGTGTGGATGTTCCTGGAGAACTCCGAGAGGAATGTGGGCAGCACCGTAACAACAAGGAAGTTACTGCCAAGAGAAATCTTCAGTACATGGACTGTGACTGATACCAGAGTACCTAACTATCCATGATATCTGCAGTGAACAACATGAAGCAGCTGCATCAGTAATGCTCCCAGCAAACTAATAAGTTTAAAGCCCTGGGCTCCACTCCTTGTGTTACTCTCCCAGTAATAAAGAACACAAATAATAAGAACTAGGCCACATGAAAGCGTTAGATAGGAGATTATTAGAAATATATTCATTAGTAACACTCTTACATTAGAATATTATTGAAGGTTAGGAATACATAAAGGGTGCAGACATGACTCCCATTGACACTAGAACAGATACACACAGAGCATTAGAACCCCAGTAGGGCATGGGACAGATAGGTAAACTTAGAGAAGTTATTAATCGCCTTATGAGCATTGCAGTATTGAAGGGATGAAACTTACACATGGGGATTTACTAAAAGTTGGGGTACTGATGAAACTCAGGATCCCTGGTAACACGAAATGAGAAATTTAAACATCTGCTGTTTCTGACCCTGGTACACTGCTCTTGGGTATCCTCCTGACATGTATGTAACTGTGTGGGTGCAAATGTGTACATATGTGCAAATCTGTATACAGATATGACAAATAATCTGTCTTTTATCTTTTTTAGTGCGGCTACGTATAGACCAGTGGCAGCTACTTCTGTTCATGTGTTGAAGCTAATAGTAAGATGCTAGCTCTAAACATGCAGCACTAAACTATCCACAGTGCTATGATTCAGTGTGTGAGCAACTTGTAGTTCCTTTCAAACGGAAGAAAGATAAAAATGAATGCAGTGTGGAGGAGAAAGCAGCGAAGGATTCTGTCATAATCTTAACTGTATTGGCAAAGGGGGGCATGTAGCTTAGCAGAGCTAAATTATTAACTCTCCCAAAGAATTAACAAAAAAAAAATAATTAAAAAAAAACAATTTAGGAGAAAATCTAAATTATCAGATATTTTGGAGGGAAAGAGGCTAAAGCCTGATCCCCTATAAAAATTAGCAAACCTCGAATTAGAAAAACGGGGCATTAATTATCTTTCCTGTGTGTTGCAGGGTCCAGTTGTCTGTGGATCGACATATTTAAATTACTCAAATGCATACTCTAGCAAAAACTGCAGAGCTAAATGACTCTATTCTAGTTCTAGTCTAGTTACAGTGTGCAAAGGTAGAGTTTAAAGCACTGAGGAGGGACATGCAGTCTGACCGGGCACTTGGCAACCAAAAGGAAAGACAAGAACATTTCATTGGTATGGGGCAAACTGAGAAAATTAAGGTAAGGCAGAGTTGAGTCAGCATGATTAAACCTTCATAGGTGAGCAACTATTGACCTAGTCCTGTACAAATTGACAAACTGTTGAAGTAGACCTTTTACCCTGCAACTAGAACTGTTTGTTTTTCAGGAGGTCTCAATGTTCATCATGGCCATCCAGGTGTATTATAAACATAATACCAGTTACATGTATTATTTACGGTCCAAAATTTACTATCACTCAAGTTAAGGAAAATGGGGTGTGAAGTAATTGTCTGCCTCAGAGTCCGCCACCAAAATGTGTAACAAGATCCAATTAGAGAATTTCTTATGATTACTGCCTATAAACAATTCATGCACGAAAATTTGTATGATTAGTCGAATACACCTGTTTTAGCTTTTCAATGGCTACTTTTCTATAAGAACAAAGGCTGTCAAGGCTGATCCCCTTTTAGCAAGAAGTTTGGAGAAGAGGAAATGCCCAGTAGAACTGGGCACAGGCGGGAGTGGTCATCTGCTGTGACCAGCTGAGTAAGGAGAAGGAGACAGGATTAAAAACATGCTGTGTAGGAGAGCCAGAGATTGATAATAACTAAAAATAACTCCAAAGAGAGACCTAAAAACTGGAGGCCCAGCTTCCCATTCTACTTTTAAATATTCTAGTAAGCTTAAAGTTTGAGAGTCAAGTGGGGAGATACAGCACTACAGGAGCAGGACGGTAATTAAAAAAACAGATTTAACAAGGAACTGTTACGGGTTCGAAATTGAGGACGAGAGTAAAACAATGATGGTCCAGAAGAGGTCGGTCAAACAATTGATTTTAATGAATGCACGCAGCGTGGAGAGGTGCAAACTGCAAAACATCAGTTGTACATCTCTGCCCAAAATACACTCTAGATTGCTTTTATCCCATCAGGGTATTGTAACGCCCCCTCTTGCGTTTACAGTCACATAATTTGCATGTACAGAACATTCATGTATTTTAAGAGATAACTGCAGACACAGAAGTTCCCCATCCATCCAAATATGGTGAAGATCTCAGGCCTTTGAGGTCCCCATGGACTTGACATCCTTTCGTCACCTGTAACTAAGCAAACTCAAATACCACAAGAAGCTGAATACATTCAGGCCTTTGCTCAGCTACTATTTTACTGTAACCATATACTCAGGCTCTGAGTTATGATATATATATATTAACTCAATCATTTTAAAGTAGTTATAACTGCACCTGTAATAAACATGTTAATATTTGATTATGATAACCCCTGTAATACTAATTATAACATAATGCCAGCAGCTTCAATAAACACTTTGATGAAATGATAATTAATGTAATGTTAAGGATGATGGTTAAATACAGTTCAGCAGTGACCTAATTTCTTTAAATATTACAATTCCCTCTCTTGATGTCTCTCCAGAGACATCACCACACCATTTCCTTGGGTCACTCCTCGACCCACTCTGTCACCTCTAGATCCATTAATGGTATCATGGGCCCCGAAACCACCATTCCCAGGTCCACTGCCTTCGCTCTGACCCTCTCTAGCCGTGCTCTGACTCAGCAAATCAGATAACCACCTCATGTCCTCCAGGTGGTCCAGTAATAAAACACCAGCTCCCACTTGAAAACACTTCATGCTTAAGTGGTCCCTGCTCCTTTTCTGGGTCCCTCTCTAGTGGAAATCTTCTCCTGTTAAGGGATAAAAAACAAACAGCCTCTCTCTGCTACACCTTACTAACCTACTGTGTTCATCTAAGGTTCCTGTCATTATTCAAAGTTGGTTCACAACATCATGTTCTGGGCTCTATCCATTATATTAACTTTACCTAATCTCAATACTCTTTATGTGTGTGAGCAACGCTTTTAGTTCTATTTAAAAACACCCCGGGTAAAATATACACCATCCCTATGTCAGCCTAAATGTCCGCTAGAAAACACACTTCAAAATTTTCTATCATCATTTACTCCTCTTTTTGCTTCATGCATATACATAACATGCAAAAGTTACTGTTCATACCAGTTAGACAAGTTTCTATTATCTACAACATTTTGTTTCACCCGACTCAGTAGTTGCTAAGCAGAAACAAAGCACCATGTGTTCCACCTTTACCCTACAAAATAAATCCATAACATGTTTGTGTCTGTAATCATGTTTTGCATTCATTCATTACAGTCCACGCCATTCCTGCAAGTTAGGAGCTGTAAATTTAAAGCTACATAAAGTCCAGACCTTCGGCCTGGCCTATATTTAAATCATGTGTGTTTGTAAGCGTGCATGCAATTAACCTGCTATGTTCTCATCTTCCCTCAACATGTATCACCTGGACACTCTCACCCGTGAAGCTTAAAACCCTTTTGGACGGAACATCAACTCTAAACAAGCACAGTTATGCTTTGTGTATGAAATCAACTCAACCTGTAAATAGAGACATCACTGTTATCACAAACATATTCAATACTATTAAAATTATACTGTACAACCTGTTATTAATGCAGTCATCATAAGGCACATTATATAGTAGCAATAAAAATCTCTAAATCCCCAATCCCAACAGGTCCTGTTTTTAAATCTTCCCTGACTTTCCCTTCAAGTTCTGCTTTCTTAGTACAATAATTAGGTCCTCCTAATCCCATTACATCTGCCATATTGATTCCTTCATGTGTAAGTGTCAGATTTCGAGCATCTAAAACTTTACTCAGTCTCTGTTGTGCTAATGATGTCATAGTTAAAACCTGCAAGTTCACATAAGCCACCACACTATGTTAGTCAGAACTTTTAGTGAGTGTTCTCTCCCTACGTGTGCTGTTTCCTATATTATTTTGGCCACCCCTGCTGCATGCTGTGCACATTTAGGGTGCCTTGCTTCTGTTGGACTCAACCTTATGTTAACCTACATAAGTACCTGTCTTAAGAGCGACCTCTGCACAGCTCAGACGCCAGTTGCAAGAGCTCTCTAACATTAGAATCATCAGCTGTGACTTATATAGTGTTATTTCGGTACTTTATACTTCACTCATTTGAATGTTGTTTATATGGGGAGTTCCTCTTTTTGTGTCTATATCTATTAATATGCCTTGTGCACTAAAACTTCCTGTTTTTTCAGTCTGGCTGAGCACTTGTTTGTGAGTAAAAGGTGGCCTTGCTCTACAAGCCAGCCTTCATTATTAAAGTACATAAAACAAGATCATAACCAGATTCATATTAAAAATATAGCTTTTTATTCCTAACACCAGTCCCCGTTTTTTCTCCCCTGAGAAATGAACTAATTCCTAGTTTATGACATTTAAGTTTACTTCAATACATTCCCATTTAATTTTATTTATATAGCGCCAAATTACAACAAAAATTGCCTCAAGGTGCTTCATATATACAGAGAAAAACCCAACAATCTTGTGACCCCCTATCGAGCAAGCACTTTGGCAACAGTGGTAAGCAAAAACTCCCTTTTAACAGGAAGAAACCTCCGGCAGAACCATGCTCAGGTACGGGCAGCCATCTGCTG
Source organism: Pelmatolapia mariae (assembly GCF_036321145.2). Classification (NCBI taxonomy): domain Eukaryota; kingdom Metazoa; phylum Chordata; class Actinopteri; order Cichliformes; family Cichlidae; genus Pelmatolapia; species Pelmatolapia mariae. The sequence goes on from NC_086229.1 coordinate 74,168,414, forward strand.
CGACCGCTTGGCGTCAGCTAACAGAGACTTCTTAACAGAGAGACCTAATATTTAATAATCCACATTTCATTATTTTATTCTTCGGTTCAAATTTTTATTCTGTATTGTTCTTTATTTGTTATTATTTATGTTTAAATTGTTTATTGCTAGTCTTGGTTTGTTGTTGTCTGTTTGGGAGCTGACATAGTCTCTATGGATAAGCGTCTTTTGGTGGGGTAGCATCAGGAGAGAAGCTCCAGAGAGGCATCTTCCATGTTAAACACTAAAATATAACAAAAGAGATCTCCTCAACGTGTTGTATATTTTTAATGTTTCCTTATTATTTTGTCATAGACTAACTCAACCAAATCACTTAAGCTGTGTGACAGCACCTTGCGTTTACGCCGGGCTGTGAACTGCCCTGAAGCTACGCCCCCTTTTACCCCATTTAATTTCTCAATCTTACTTTAAACTATTCCTGACCTTCTCCTTCTCTCATCTAATCATCTCAAGTACGTCCTGTACCAAATTTGCTTCCTCTTTTCAAGTCCCACATTTAATTACAAGCTCTAATACATTTGCCCTATATGGCTATTCCGACGTGTTTCCTGTCAACTTAACAGAGTTATTCTCAAAACTCAGAGCTGAGGTTCCCCTTTCCTAAGTCTGTATGTTCTACAAGAGAGCAAGTCGGTAAACAAGTTTATCATCACCAAGGTTGTTAGGTAAAGGTCACGTAGACATTTGCTTAGTAACCCTAAAAGAGCACATTTCATGTAGCTAATCGCATATATTAAGACCCCCCTTTTTGTGACACATCTCATGTGTTACAAACTCAAAATCCTTCACTCAGGTTAGGGAATTAAAAGAAAAGGTTAATCATATCATATTAGGTATAGTTGCTCCGGGCCTTCAAACCTGTTTTTAAGGAATGAAATCAAATTAATCATCATGTCAAAATCCCTTCTTGGCTCCATCCACAGCCTGCATCCTTGAAACGTCCTATAAACAAAAGCCTTTCTATTAACTAGAACATCACCTTTTATACTCACTTTCTCCACTTATGATCCAACCTGTGTTATAAAGGAAAAGTTAAAACAGAACAATTATCAGTCATGTGTCCAACCTTAGTCCAGTCTTTTGTCAGTGTCCAGTCGGTAGTCATTTATTTTCTTTTTAGTTGTTTCTAGTAAAATAGTTCTTTATACGTTTGGACTGGATTGGCTCGCTGCAATCCTCTTAGACAGGGACCCACAATCTGACCCATTGTAATTCGGAAAAGGTCACCTTACTTTTTGTTTTCCTGAGACTATTGTCGGCGCCGTTATTCATTGTTTTCTTTTGCAGGCCTGCTTAGAACAAAAATGAGAAAAAAGAGAGCTGAGTATTAGCTCATCAAAGTACAAAACAAAATCACCTGACAGGTTTTTTCTTTATAAGTGCACTGTTACAAAACCCCTTAAACATGTCCATGTTTATTAAAACTCCCTCTTTAAAAATAAAACAACAACCTCAAAAATCTTCAACAATCTTAAATTTCACCCATAGAACACACCCAAAACGTAAAAAGCTACACCGTTTCGTACACAATATCCCCCTTTAAGCACTTTACCAAACTCACATTCAACCTAACATATAAGCACGTTCTCACAATATGTCAACACTAATTTATAAACCTCTTAATCAAATTGGCACCTCTGAACTGTCTACTTCTCCTTGAAGGCCTCAATCACACACACACAGCAAGCTCCTCTGTCATCACTCACATTAGCTCTCCAACTAATTTTCATACTCAGTCACAAGATAAATACGTGTTTAAACCTTATCACATTATTCAATTATTTTCATTTTCTTTCTATACTAATCACTTGTTTTTATCAATCAGTGCAACAGCGCTCCTAAGTCACCCTTCTTAAACTACTTTAATCACTTCTCTTTTGTTTTTTGTTTTTTTTTTTGTTTTGTTTTGTTTTTTCCATAACTCACTCCCTTGTCATACAGCTTCGTTTCAGTTATTCCACAACTCTATTTTATCCAAGTGTGTTTTAAGTGTATTTTCTTCAACATTCACACTAGTTTAACAGTCATAAAATTAGCAAGCTCATTTAATTACATATGTTTGTGTTCTTAGCCAGGTTTTAATCACTATCTATGCATTACTCTTCACGAGCTTATCTCTGTAAGGTTAGTGCATTTTCTGTTTGTATGTGTGATTTTTATAAATGTTTATTCGTGATCTTTGTGATCTCGTAAATGTTTCTTTTGCAGTGTTTCAGACTCCTTTTGACAGGGTGTGTTTTCTCTCTCTGGCTCATCACTGGTCATTGTTAGTGGCATTTCCCCTTCGCCTGTACCCAGCAGCTTTACCCATTGAAGTCCCGTCTCCTCCAGTGACTCCAAGGTCACTCCGGGACTTAGGTACAAGCAATCGTGACTGCGCCTTGCCTTAAGTTGTCCCAGGGTTTCGAGGTGGGATCTTACCCGTCATGGGCTGTCCAGCCTTCCATGCTCGCCTGATACGGGGGCCAACTGGGCAAGGGTGTTATCAGGTCTGGGGGACACACTGGTTCTGGAAATTAAAGGAGTGTAAACTGCTTTCTTTATTTCATGTGTGTATTAAGCTTTCCAACAATAATTTCACATGTAACAGTTTGTGTACGTGCGTTTTCACTTCCTTAATGTAATTGTTAGTTCATGCATTTATTTCTCTCGGTCTGTCTCTTTTCTAAAACCTGTAATTAATATAATTTTATGACTTTATTACTTTTCTTAAAACATGCATTCGCTTAATCTTCTTAGAATTTAAGGTCTGTCTATTTCTCTGGGTGCTCCCCTCACATCATCAATCACTCACACACCTTCCTCTCACACACACAGCAGCACAGTATTTCCTGTTTCTACAGCTTCTGCAGAGACTTTTTTTTTTTTTTTTAATTTCACAGTCTACAAATAATCAGTAATTCTACTAAATCTTTATTTAAAAGCAATATGCCTTCATTTCACTCACACACATTTTAATAGCGCTCTTTCACATATCAGGACAACTAACACTTCTCCACACACATCACCATTCTTTAGGTCAGTTTTGTAGCATCAGTCACACAATCATTTCTTGAGTGGGTGTACTAAGTGCATATACTTATGTGTTTTCAATCAGCGTCGGTGGGATTTAGATTTCTATCCTGCCTACAGTATAATTCCAGGGCCCGAAATATAACAATACTACTACATGCAAAATGTAATAATGCTTCTTCTGATCGCCTTATTACTGAAGTTACTAAAAAGCCGTAATAAGTATCTGAAACCACAGCGTGACATCGACAGGTTACGTCATAAACATCTCCTGTCCATGTATATTCAACTACACAATACCCTGAATCCAACATGTGTATTTACACAAACTGTTATAAAATGTTAGTCAAAAAACACGGTGTCAGTACAAAGAGTCAATAAAACACAAGTCCTATTGCTTTCAACAAGTATTACGTCGTTCAAGGACGTGTTAAAGCAAAACCCATACTCCAATTCTACATGTATCATAAAGTAGTCATCGTATCTAACAACCGTAGTGCCAACAAAGTAGAAATAAAAGCAATTCTTCCCTTAAAACACCAATTCAAGTCGTCCTTAACCCAGGCTCTGCAGTCAGTCATTAGCCACTCATTAGTAAACAGGAAATGTGACTCCAAATAAGTCAGAGGCATCTCATTTACATAGACACAGACACACAGAGTGTAAAAATAACCAGCTTGCTGCGATGCCCTTGGCAGACAGACAATATATACAAACCGAAAATTGCAGTAAAAACATCACACACAGACGTCTTATACAAGGCCTTAGAAGTGCGTACCCTACACAATTTAGACAAATTTTAAATTAACCCTCCAAGGGACAAACTCCAAGTTTTTGATAATCAATGACAGTATCAGGTCCAACCTGTATCTGTTCTAATTGCTAAGGTTCCTAAGTCAATTTAAAAGCGTCCAACGCCCAAGGTCCAACCTTTGCTACCCAAAAAAGCGCAAGTACCGTTCCAAACGGTAAAGTGGTCCAACCACTAGCTATTTTGGAGGTTCCCAAGTTCTCCACGATCGCTAATCGGACTATCCCTTCCAAAGGAAAATCCCAAGCGTCCCCAGGAAATTTGGAGCGTCACCTCCGAGAAATGCGCTTCCTAGAACATCCCACAGTTCCGTTCTACATAAATTTAATTATATTTTTAAAGACATCCTATGAAACCACCAAACCGACTTTACTGATGTCCAAGCCCAGCTTTATATTCAATTCTGACTGTATTACCATACACAGTTTCCAAATTACCTATATTCTAAATTCAGTAGTCCAACTACTGTAACTTATCCTTTTCCTATTTCCGTTACTTTTTACTTATTCATATTCAGTAGTCCAACTACTTAAATCCTTGTAGCAGTCCAACTGCTTTTCCTTTAATCAGTACTGTCACTTAACCTTACATTATCATTACTTCAACTTCAATTCTCATGAGATTTTCACCAAAATCAAAACAGACCTTTACCAGTAATTTCAGTGAGTAGACTTTCAATTTTGTAATCGTCAATCTGGCACAGTTTGGAAATAATTCAACAGGTAGTGCCTTACCTTTAGATAAGCCGGCTTATGTCAACTCACTTCGACCACTGACTCCTGTCTGCCTGTTTGAGCACCTTGGACCCTCTCGGTCTCAATCTCCAACTCTCTCCCTCTCTCAACCCTCGGCCAATGCACCAAATGTTACGGGTTCGAAATTGAGGACGAGAGTAAAACAATGATGGTCCAGAAGAGGTCGGTCAAACAATTGATTTTAATGAATGCACGCAGCGTGGAGAGGTGCAAACTGCAAAACATCAGTTGTACATCTCTGCCCAAAATACACTCTAGATTGCTTTTATCCCATCAGGGTATTGTAACGCCCCCTCTTGCGTTTACAGTCACATAATTTGCATGTACAGAACATTCATGTATTTTAAGAGATAACTGCAGACACAGAAGTTCCCCATCCATCCAAATATGGTGAAGATCTCAGGCCTTTGAGGTCCCCATGGACTTGACATCCTTTCGTCACCTGTAACTAAGCAAACTCAAATACCACAAGAAGCTGAATACATTCAGGCCTTTGCTCAGCTACTATTTTACTGTAACCATATACTCAGGCTCTGAGTTATGATATATATATATTAACTCAATCATTTTAAAGTAGTTATAACTGCACCTGTAATAAACATGTTAATATTTGATTATGATAACCCCTATAATATAACTTATAACATAATGCCAGCAGCTTCAATAAACACTTTGATGAAATGATAATTAATGTAATGTTAAGGATGATGGTTAAATACAGTTCAGCAGTGACCTAATTTCTTTAAATATCACAGAACCTATGAAGAGAAGTCAATAAAAGAAATGTACTCTGTCATTCTAGTCCCTTTCAGTATTCATGTTGCAACATTTTGATGTAGATGGATGGTTTTTAAGGAGTTACAATGTCTACAACATCCTGATAATAACAAATTACAGTGGGCCAGCCTGGAAGTAATAAATGTATGAACTTGTCTTCCAGCATCACTCTGGGACAGGACTTTAGAGATATTGCAGAAATTGAAGAAAGCAGTCCTTAATATTCGCATATTAGCATATATTGGGATAAAAAAAAATGACTCCAAGAAACCTCACAGTGTTGGTGGAGACCAAGGTAATGCCATTCATAGCATTCCTTTGGGTTGACTGACAGGTGTGTGTTGCCTGGCTTCATGGATGGATGAGAGAGAGGGTGTCAACAGCACGGCATGGTATGTTGTGTCTTTTGTAGTGTTACCTGAAGGAGGCATGTGTTATGCAAACAGAGACAAATCCTGGTGTGAAGCTATACTGTGATGTGCTCTGAAACCTGACTGAAACTCTTTGAATAAGGCATTCCTCTGTGACTATTTTACAGCATCTCCTGTGGGGATTTTTTTTTAATAAAGGAAAGTTGGAGGCCTATAATTGGCTAGGACAGCTGGGTCAAGTGATGATTTTTGAGTGATGGTTTAACTACTGTCAACATGAAGAACTGTGTGGTCAATGTGGCACTGTCTAACTTAGCTTTGAAAATTCCAGTTCGGCGGCTATAGAGGTGTGGGAAGTTTGATCAGCCATATAGCCAGCAACACTAAGTCTAGGGCTAAAAGCACTAATAATGAATTGTGAATTGGCAGCCGGTAAAAGAGTTAATGTTTATCTAAATTCAGCATATAAATGTAACATGTGCTCAAATAGTGTTTAAGAACAAAGAGGATCTTAGAGAAGCCAACAGATCCCCAATAGTGTATGAAGAGGCAATAACCCAGCTAGTAGTCGCCCTAAAGCTCCCTGGTGCTGTGGCTGTGATTAGATGTCTTGGTCACCAGAAAACAGACACATGAATAGCTAAATGAAACAACTTGTGGCAGCTTTACTATGCGCTTCCTAAATTGATAGCTAGGTCTTTATAACAGCATTTGAGACAAACATTTCAAAGTACTCCACAAAATAAAGCAATGAATTGGAATTTGTTAAGGAAGAGGTCAACTGGGTACAAATATTAACTCTAGTACTAAGGTGCATGCAGTTGTGAACTAACAAGACTAAAACAACTAACATTGCATGGCGCACTCAAAAAGGTCCATAGATAAGTCCTCATAAAGGGCCTGTATTGGTAACTGTGAACACAACTAATGCACTCTGCAAAGCTATCTTTCTGCAGGAGATGGCTTCTGGATGGCAGATGGAGATGCAGAGGTCCTGGAGCAGGTGCTGGCGAGACGAGTGCGAGGGGACAACGGAGTGAAACAGGCTGCTCCAGACAGCTGAGCCATGACCCATCCAGTAGCTGTTGAACCTGCTGCAGAGCCTACAGCCCAGGTGGAGCCGTACAGTGCCCACACCAGCTTCCGAATGATGGATGTGCAAGATCAACTACTACCCATCGCCGACCCTGACTTCAATCAAGAGTAGGACCAAGTCGTCTCGAGTATTCTTAGAAGCTATGCAAGATCCAGCAGTCAAGAAGTACCAAGAGAGACTTTTCACGGACTCATAAATTGGTTGAAATATGGGACTGAAAAAGGGACACAAGTTGAGTAAAGGTTGAAGCTGCTGCAGAGAAATGTCAACCTTGAAGCTAACAAAGGACATTTCAAAGCCCACACTGAGAAGTCTGTTCAGAAAAAGAAGATGCACCTGACCAAGATGAAATCCAAATTGGGAATTAATTGTTTAATTGTATTATTTTTAATTTCACATAAGGTGTTGTGTAATCCATGTATGTATTATGTGTCTCTGCTGATGTGTTTTATGCCTTACTTTCATTTTCCTGTAATTAGGCTGGTTTTTAAGTTTCTTGAGTATTCTGTTAAGGATACTGTGTAGCATGATTTGCAAATTAAGAGGAATCAATTTGTCTTAAATCGGTTAACCAAGAGAATTGGAGACTTGGAAAATGTTATGTTGATAACTATGAGGTTTTTGGTGGAAGGAAGGGCTTATTCATTTGAGCAATAACTGTGTGGGATCTTTATACAAATTCTTATGTTCTATTTAGAGCTTGCTTTCAAGTATGTTAGCAAAAAAACAGCGCACGCATTAGTTTTCACGATTTTTGTTGTTCTTTAGTCGTGGGGTCTTTTAGGTGGTACCTCTAGGTACCACAGGGGGGAATGTGGTGGATTATTGTTTGATATGTATAACTATGTAACTATATACACTATATATCTATCTGCACTGAACATATATATTTTAACTTTCATGTAGAGTCTTAAGCACAAGACATTTTTGCTTCACCGTGGTTTATTAAGTTGGTACATTAACAGGGCAGTTAATGTAGGGGAAGAGTTCTCCTGAATAATTTACTCTCTGGTAACTAACCTTCCCTAATACACACTCAACGTCTTTAACGCAGCACAACCAAAACAGTAACATTGTAATAGAGATCCTGAACACATCACGATAAAATATCATACAAAATAATCACACACACACACACACACACACACACACACACACACACACACACACACACACACACACACACATACTTTGAATCCACACTGAAGTGTTTTTATATATGAGAAAGCATGTAACCTATCTAGTTATAAGATTATATGTTATAAGATTGTGCCACTTGCTGTATAAGATTTAATAATTAGGTTTAATGTGTGACCTTTGACCGTGTCATGACCTATTTTGATAAGCCAGAGCAAGGGGTACTCAGAGTCCTGACTGGCCTTTGGCCAAGACCTTGGCCGCTACCTGACCCCAGCAGCTGTGCTGGGCGTGTGGGAAAGTTACCCAGCAGCAGGGGGCGGGGATACTGGTCCCTATATTAGGGGACCAGAGGACAACCTCAGAGCTTTTTTCCTCCTGCTGCTGCTACCTGTCCGTCTCTGTGTTGCTCTGCTGTCTGTGCTTAAGGCTGTACACCCCGGGGTTTTGCTTTGCTTGTTTTCTGCTCTGTAATTTTCTTGCTAAATGTCTGTATGTATTTTTCCTGCTGTTCATATGATTCAGTGTATTAAACTCTGTTCCAAGAATTCTACTCTTTTACAGAGCATCTTTTTGAGTGTCTTGATTTTAATTGGATTTGGATCACCACATTGTTGGTGGAAGAAGGTTAGCGGGATGGCTTCAAAATTTGCGACCACAAGCTGCAGGAACCTGGTGACACTTACTAACATTTAGTTTTTTTTTAAATGATGCTTCATGGGACGTCTGTGCTGTATTATCTCAGCCAGGGTTTTATTCACATAAATAAACAAAGCAAAACAAAATTAAACCTCATCTGAAAAATATCAGCTAAAATAAATACAGAAATAATCAGAAATCACACTGCATGTATCTAATAACATTGCTCTGTAATACTGTACTGAGCTGGTGTATTTAGTGTTGACATGTACTGATTTTTTCTGTGGATCATATTTAGGCTACTTTGTGGTATCACTCCACTAAATTCTCACGCTCTTTTTCATCATACGATTTTTATCATCATATGATCTGTAACGACGTTCAGTGTGAGCTCAGGAAGTGGTTTGAAAGTTTAAGATCTCGGAGCGTCATGAAGGAGGTCAGAGTTCTCTTCCTTCCTGTGATTTGCAGCTTTTTTCTGATTGGCTGCTGTTTAAGTGAAGAACTTTTCGAATTGCTGATTAATTTTTTTTTTTAGATTTGGTTTGTAATATCATTGGGCTTCCACTTTAACACAAAACAAGACATATGCATATGTTACCTTTTGAAAACAATAGTATGTGAGTGTGTGACCAATGCTTATGAAAATCCACATACACACCCATTCATTGATTTGTTCAATGCTCACTAGGCCTATGTTTCATAGACAGACCACTAAGTAAGGGAGGAAGCAGTTCTATTCATGGTAATGTGACATTGTGGACCAGCTGATGTGATCTTTTTTTCTCATAAACTGGGGAAGTCAACAGTTAAGACAGAACAAAATGGAGGAATTACTGAGTTTGAATCCACTACAATATGTCCTTTCATCAATATAAAACTGTCCCCAAAATGACCTTTTAATGAATTTAAATGTGATCGATCTAATGCGTTTATTAACTTTTCCTCATTCTATCATTTGCATTCATTTAAACAAAACACACAGCCCATGGTTCTGGATTTGGGTTTACAGATCTGTAAGCCAAACTTTGTCTTTGCCTCACTGAAGGAGTCTACCTGTCCAAGCACTGGTGTCCAGTGAGTGGTCTCTAACTGGTCCCTCAAGGCCCCAGACCTGAGTGCATATATACAATGTGTATTTTGTATATCGTGTTATCAAAAAAATAACAAAAACAAACAAAAAACAACTAGGCATTCATGGAAAAGGGATGAGAACAGGTCGCTGTTTAAATGCTACAATCCAAGTAACCCCAGTGGAGGCGGTTCCATGAACAGGATCTGGACCTTATGGATTTTTTGACACCCAACATCTGGACTAACCTTGACTAACTAGTAGCTCAGTATACCAACAAGAAGTTCCAAGAAGTAACTGCTATCACAATTGGAGCTTTATAAAGTACAAAACAAATGCCAGGGCATGGGGGACCCAGGATATCATGTAAGGGGGAGCTGTGATCATGCTCTCTGAGAGAATAGTGGTTCAGACACTCACCAGTCTTTGGCCTCCATCCTTTTGCTTAACATAATCTTAGGTCATCGTAGTTCAGTGGCTCCCAAACTTTTTTTGCTAGGACCCCCTTTGTTTTACAAGAAAAATGTTTGTGGCCCCCACCACCTAAACACCCCCCTAAACCAGACTTCTTGTGGTTTGAGGCTTTTTTCTGATTGGCTGCTGTTCAAGTGAAGTACTTTCAGATTTCAACTTTGGGGTCAGCATTTATAGAGTGCTTTCTGCTCTATCTGAACACTCAAAGCACTTTTAACTACAAGCCTCATTTAGCCAGTCACACACAAATTCATACGTTTTTTAATCTAAGCGTCTTATCTAACATTCAATCGGATCCACATACATTACAATTGCTAGAAAACCTGCTCTTCCTCTGAGCCTGTATGTTTATAAGAGACAAATGTTAAATACTCCTCAGTGGCGTAGTCCCCTGGTCCAACCACTAGAGCCCCTCAGCCACTTTAGTATGTTATACATTTATATCTGTCTCTCTTCCACAGCATGTCTTTATCCTGTTTTCCTTCTCTCACCCCAACCGGTCGCAGCAGATGGCCGCCCCTCCCTGAGCCTGGTTCTGCTGGAGGTTTCTTCCTGTTAAAATGGAGTTTTTCCTTCCCACTGTCGCCAAAGTGCTTGCTCATAGGGGGTCATATGATTGTTGGGTTTTTCTCTGTATCTATAAAGCGCCTTGAGGCGACTTTTGTTGTGATTTGGCGCTATATAAATAAAATTGAATTGAATTGAATTGAAAACCAGTGACATTTGTGCCTGTGACTCTTGCGATTTTCTGAGTTCTATATATAGTGTGTACATTAGTTATCATTGTAAATAGCACTGGAACAGAAGGGGTGAGCTGCCTTATTGTTTTTCCTTGCAATGTTTATTTCAGTTAGGGAGTTAGGTGTACCGCTTGTCTTATGTTTGGTTTTTGATTTCACATAGGGTTTTAGATAGCACCTCCTCCTGACTTAGCTTGTTTTGTTTGTTATTTTGGCCTTTGTTCACCCCGGAGCTTCATTTTGCAGTGTAGAAAAATAATCCACCATTCACTAAGAAATTGGTTTTCCCTCTGTGAATGGTTTTGGGGACCAGGGTGGGGCAATCTTTTCAAACTTATGTTGCGTTCCCGGGGGTCATATGATTGTTGGGTTTTTCTCTGTACCCATGGAGCGCCTTGAGGTGACTCTTGTTGTGATTTGGTGCTATATAAATAAAATTAAATTGAATTGAATTAAATTATCAAGCTTATAAGTAAACTTTTATTTTTGACTTTTAAATGTGTCCTTAACAGGAAGCATGTAATCATACTCTTAGTCCTCTGTCGGGTTGGGGTTTCATAGTTTCAGTGAGCCTAACCAATTCTGCAGGTGTGCTGCCACCTGCTGGCTGCTTCCAGTTGCTGCTCAGGCTGTTCATCTCTGAGAGGACACTGAAAACATAGCACTAAAATGAAGCTGTGTAATATTAAAGATGAATGTTTATTAAAAGTACCACCAGATCTTAATTATGACTTCAGTGTTGTTCACAGTCAGAAAGTGGCTTTGTTTGGTAAATCAGCTTCAGAGACTGAATAATTGGGGTTTAAACTACATTATTTATAGTCACTCAGTCTCCAGTTTACACCTGACATTATCTCCAGTACTTGTAGTGTTTCTGAACCAGCAAGTTCAGGTTATACTCCCTGTGTTCCTTCTGACCCAGTCAATGTGGATGTTCAAGAAACTGCACAGTGTTTGCGAGCTGGCTAATGCTACACTTCCTGTGACTGAGCATGAGTTGTCTCACCCTGTGTTATCTGAGTTGGTGTCCACAATAAATGTTTGCAAGCCTGGTAAAACCCCTGAGTCAACTGTGTGTGATCCTGCTAATTTAATGATGAGACTCAGTCATGGGGACTCTCTAATCCATAAACTAAATATCCATGAAGCTAATCTTCCTGTGTTTCGCGCTCCACAGAGGCAAAGCCTGCAACTGTATAAGTGTTTTTTTTCTAAAGCCACCCCTGTACCATCTTCTCTGCCTGTTCCTGCTCTGAGGGTGGCTATGGTCCTGCACATTCTCTGGTTGTCAAGCCATTGCTAGCCACCTGCCAAGCACTGAGCCACTGGCCCCACGGTCGGCCTCCAGACCAGCTCCATTGCTGCAGCTGGCCCCGTTTTGTTGCATCTCAGACACCTTCATCTGAAAATCACTGGGTGTACTCAATCAGTAATTAAACTGAAGTAACCCCTGAAGACTACTGCATTGCCACTGCAAGGTGACAAGTAAATTGGTCGACTGCATGTCCAGTGAGAGCAGCAAACTCCAGGAAAAACAAATGAATCATTGAGCACAGGAGACCATTTCAATTATAGCAGAGAGAAGAACCACCAATGCAACCTGCAATGTAGCACCTAACACCAGTGCAACAGAACAAGGAAGAGATAATATACAGGGTGACACTGTGAGCTGATCGACTACAGTAACAAAATAGCAACAGTAACACTGATGCTGTCTATGTGGGAGAGTGTATGTATTGATTTAACTCTCATGTAGATCTTCATGAAGACTGACATCTATGGCACTGATTTTAAATCTCACCCAAAAGCCAGAGGAGTCTCAACACCTGCTGTGCCAGCAACATCCTGCAAAATGTGTGTTTTAGTAAAAACAGACAGATATAAGGATCACAAGGAAGAAGATCTTGTGTTGTGTCTAGTGTCCCTGGTTTGATGTTTGTGCTTATTCCGCTTTTACTGTGTCTCCCTCCCATTTCCGCATTTTCCCTTCGTGTGTATTTATTATGTGTGTTTACCTCTGTTCTTCGTCTGATCATCTGTGTTTCCTTCATGTTTCATGTCTCAGGCTCCATGTTCTTGCTTCAGGTTTTAGTTATGTTTCTTCTTTTTTAAACATACACCTTCACACCATGTTTTGTGTGCTAAGGTCCTCATTCTCATCATGAGGTCATCTGAGAAAAATAGACCAAACACATGACACAAGTAATATTTAGACAACCTGTTTATAACAACTGATCAGAAAATTGCATAGCTGTATTAGAAACATGTTGGCTCTGTTTAGCAGGGAAGACAAGCAGGAAATAAGTCAGAGTGCCTGTTAGTGGTGTGATCACTGTGTGTTTCCTGATGTGCAGCAATACTGTTAAACCAGATGGGCATAACTACTCAAGCAACTTTTCTTGCTCACTGAAAACTGCAGAAGCACAGGTGAGTCTTGCTGGTTGATCATCCTTAAATTGTTTGTACTTCTACATATTTCATGCTTAGCTTAAAAGATCACTTTTAGTGAATACTGACACTCGGAATCGAAATACTCTACACAGCTGCATCAGCATTACAAGTGGCCAGTGTTCAACATTAAAATCTAACATCTAATAATCTAATGTTTGGTATTTCCTGAGGAAATCACAGAGGAGATACAGCTACTGGTTTCACTTTCCTCTTCTTGGCATGCTTTCTGATCATCATAAATATTTGGATACAACTTTTGTTTACACTTCTGGGTGAAACACAAAAGAAATGCCAGTATGAAACTTCGTCCAACATATGTGACTACTTAACTCTCATTGCTCCGATTCTGTCCCATATGTGAAAGTGACTGTATCATGTATATACACACGCTTTATATATCATCACACAGACAATCCCATGTTACAAGCTCTTGATAAGAAGAACATGTTGTAGACCTGGATACATGCAGACAGGATTATAACCAGTTATATGTTGTTATACATGATAGCTTGTAATGCTCAGAGTAAAGAATTGTGGATTGCTACCACTCCCACATCTTGGTCCATGTTGAAATGATTGTTATGATTAGACTCGTGAGAGGAAGTGATTCATTTTTGCTTCCATAAATATAAACTGTACATGAAAGATGACATCAATAATGATTTCTATACTTGCATGTTAAGCTCTCAACTCTGCATTTATTGCTGCAAGACTGTAGGGTGCATCATGTGAAATGAATTTAGTCAAACTGTCAGCAAACTCCTCCAGAAAGCTCCATGTGTTAACAAACGGCTTTGATGCTTGTTCCCTCCTGGAGAACAAGGTGGGTCTGGGCTCGCGCTGGAATAATAGCGCAGGGCAGGATGGCTGCTGTGTTTACTTCTGATTACTCCTCACCCCCTACCCAACCCTGTTGCTTGTCACGTGCTCCATAATGTTGTGCAGTGGACATTTGTGTGCTCTCTGTGGAGAGGAGTTTTTTTGTTTCCTGTTCTCATGCTGTCCACCCACAGGAGCCCAGCATGAGTAGAGGTCCCTTTTCGTACTTTCCCATTGTAGTGTATATTTCAGTGTTTTTCTGTAATGCTACCAATCTCCGACCTGTATCCCCATGTGATGTCTGTGTTGTGTGTGTAAGGTCGGGGGGGGGGGGGGGGGCAACCTGCATGCGGCGAATAAAGCCTTGATTGGCGTCAAAGGAGTTTGCAAAGAAAAGCGTCTGGACTTCTTTAAGTTGCTTGAAGACGTTTCACCTCTCATCCGAGAAGCTTCTTCAGTTCTAAGGTCAAATGGCCGAGAGTCCCAGATTTAAACCAAGTGGGAGTATTCCCCCAAAGAGGGACAAAGGACCCCCTGGTGATCCTCTAATCACATGAGCCAAGGTGTGAAAGTGGGTGTGGGACCTAATCAGCCAGGGTTTCGGGTGAGCTCATTGTGAAACCTGGCCCCACCTTGTCGTGTGAATTCCTGAGGTCAGATGGCCCAGGATGTGAGTGGGCGTTAAGGCGTCTGGGGAGGGAACTCAAAACTGGATTATAGATGGCAGACAGTTGGTGACAGTTGGTGTCGTAAACCACCGCCTCTGTTCAAAGCCTCTGTTCAAAGATGGTCGTAGATGGCCTCTGAGAGGCCATCTACGTCCACTGTGACCATCAGAGGCGGTGGTTTACGACACCAACTGTCTGCCATCTATAATCCAGTTTTGAGTTCCCTCCCCAGACGCCTTAACGCCCACTCACATCCTGGGCCATCTGACCTCAGGAATTCACACGACAAGGTGGGGCCAGGTTTCACAATGAGCTCACCCGAAACCCTGGCTGATTAGGTCCCACACCCACTTTCACACCTTGGCTCATGTGATTAGAGGATCACCAGGGGGTCCTTTGTCCCTCTTTGGGGGAATACTCCCACTTGGTTTAAATCTGGGACTCTCGGCCATTTGACCTTAGAACTGAAGAAGCTTCTCGGATGAGAGGTGAAACGTCTTCAAGCAACTTTAAGAAGTCCAGACGCTTTTCTTTGCAAACTCCTTTGACTACGATGACCTGGATGACTGAGAACCTTCACAGACAAAGCCTTGATTGATTGATTGATTGATTGATGGTAAATCCATTCAAAGAGAGAATAAAGTGGATTTGTTTTTCAGCTGAAGAAGCATGGCTGACTCAACAAATGGGACTCAAATGTGAATGTCTTTCAACCAGACCTGTGATCCAGTTGTCCCATCACTCAACACTTTCTTTGTACTGGTCTACAGTCTGGTGTTTCTGGTAAGTTTCTAATCTTCAGTGCTGTGTTAGAAATTGCTTTAAGGTTCTCAAAGTAATGTATGTACCGAAGTGATGTTCTCCCCATCCTTTCTGTGTCATATTCAGGTGGGTTTACTCCTCAATGGCTTCATCCTAAAGTTTTACATTGGTCAAGCTCAGCAGCAGGCATCAAGCAGTTTGATGGTCTACCTGAAGAACCTGACAGCTGCTGACTTCTTGCTCTGCCTCTCTCTGCCACTGCGCATCGCCCACTGTGGTAGCAAGTCATTCATCATTCAAAGGCTCTACTGCAGCTTTGGAGCTTCAACTGTCTATGTCAACATTTATGCCAGCATCATATTCATGTGTTATATCGCTGCCAATAGGTGAGGAACCACCTATTTCCCTCTACAGTTCATGACAATGTTAAAAACTAAAAACCCTGCATTCCTGATCAAGGTGTAGACATATCATTTTAACTTGATAATGACCTTTGCAAATTTTGTACCACTGTGACTGCTTCGTGAAGTTATCTACTGTCTCCTCTGTCTTATCTATTCAGGTATCTGGAGATCGTCCATCCTTCAGGAACTCATGTCCTGCAGTCACTGCGAACTGTGCACATCATCTCCATCGTCACCTGGGTTTGTCTCCTGGCTCCATCAATTACATATGCCATCCTCTTTTTCATCACCCAGAAACCCCTGACTTTTACCCCAAGCCGATGTTGGCCCCTCTTTAGTACATCAGTTAGTCTGATGTTTAAGATCCTCCACACCCTGTGCACCATCATCTTCCTCTTGGTCTTCATATCCCTGGTCTTCTTCTACTACAGCACCTCCCGCAGGGTGTTGCAGGCACAGCAGACACAGCTGGCCTCCTCCAATGCTGAGAAGCTGGTGAAGTCTCGCAGGAACATGTTGGTGCTGGTCAGCATCTTCTGTGTTTGTTTTGTCCCCTATCACCTCGTTCGACTTCCCTATGTTTTTCTGTTGAACAGCTGCTCTCTTGGTTCAGTGTTGTACTACCTGAAGGAGGCAGCCATCATGCTGTCAGTTTTCAACATCTGTCTGGACCCTGTTGTTTACTTTTTCCTCTGTAAGACTTTTCGGGCCCAGGTGAGAAAGATGTCCAGGAGAGTTGATGATCCAAACGAACAAACAAACAGACAAGAAGAGAGAGAGGAGCAACAGCAACAAGGCAAACCTTGTAAAGAAAAGAGCTCAGACATCAATTTGATGCTCAACTCAACATTTCATGGAGTGTAAGACTTTACAGGATCAGGTGAGCCAGAGAATTGTATAAGTGGGGACCAGCATCCAACAATCAAAAAATAATAGCAAGAGAAGGAAGGAGAAAGTGGATGCTGTTACAGCAACAAGTTCAATGAGCTTTAAGGAAAAGTTTGACAGTTTATAAAAAGTTTAAGATTTACATTTGTTTTGAGAGTCAGATGAGTTCAGTGTAACCAGTGTCAGGGATCCCAGGTCCTCATGAACCACAGGAGTTTGTACTGAGCTCAGAGATCAATAGAAGGCTGACCTCAGCACAAACCCACTTCTACACAAACAACATCAGTGTTCATGTTGTCTGTGTCAGCATTTGTCTATTCAGCTTTTAGGTCGTTCATCCTGCTGATGTAACACAAAATCAAAAATAATGTAATAATGTAATAATACAGAGATGCCGCACAGTTTCATCAGTTGGGAAGCTCTAATACTCATCTGAGGGTCGGAGAAAAGAAACTATTTAATCTGATGGTCTCAAAATCAGAGCAAAAAAAGGAAAAGCATAATAAAAGACCCAGACAGAGGTTAAAAAGAGGAGCTGTTTAAGAGCATAAAAATTCAGGTTTAAATAATCTAATCATTTTACATTTTAGACTCAGTTTTTTCAGAAATCATCATAAAATTAAAGCAGATTCATTTTAAATATTACAATTTTTACTTTCATTTTATTTTTTGTTTCTGTGTGTCATAAATAAAATTTTGCAACCACCCAGACTTTTCAGGCATGACTTAATTCTGTTTACACCTCTGGATCCACAATCAGCCCTGAACAATATGGCCGCTGTGCTCACACGTTATTCTAATAGCAGCAGTCACCACTGTGACTACACTGAAGAGGGCATAAACTGTGGCCTCTACATGTCTGCCTCCATGAACATGATTCACAGTTCAAACTAAGTGAGCTCATGAGCTAATCAGTCCTCACGGGACATTTAGTATCTGTATAAAACTCTTTAACTTTACTTCATCAGTTACATAGACAGGACAACAGTAATGCATTAGAGCATCTATTTATATGTTTGTATGAAGTGCACATATAACCACAGCAGCTACTTCCTGCTCCTGCTACAGCAAGATTTCTCATCGCAGAGCTAATAATAAAGTGTTTCTAGTGTTACAAAGTGTGTGTCTGTTTGGTACCTTGGTATTTAACATCTGTTGTTATTTATGAACAGGAAAGATGATCATAGAGCTGCAGGAACCTGGTGACACTTACTAACATTTAGTTTTTTAAATGATGCTTCATGGGACGTCTGTGCTGTATTATCTCAGCCAGGGTTTTATTCACATAAATAAACAAAGCAAAGCAACAAAATTAAACCTAATCTGAAAAATATCAGCTAAAATAAACACAGTGGCTGAAGCAGCTCAACACAGAAATGACCAGAAATCACACTGCATGTATCTAATAACATGAGCTGGTGTATTTTAGTGTCGACCATGACTTGACAAGATTTTTTTTCTGTGGATCATATTTAGGCTACTTTGTGGTATCACTCCACTAAATGCTCACGCTAAGAGATCTTTTTTAAAAAGGTGTTCTATTTTTATCATCATATGATCTGTAATGACGTGCATTGTGAGCTCAGGAAGTGGTTTGAAAGTCTAAGACCTCGGAGCGTCATGAAGGAGGTCAGAGTTCTCAGCCTTCCTGTGGTTTCCAGCTTTTTGTGATTTGCTGCTGTTTAAGTGAAGAACTTTTTGAACTGCTGATTAAAATTATTTTTACATTTGGTCTGTAATATCTTTGGCCTTACACTTTAACACAAAACTAGACATATGCATTTGTTACCTTTTGAAAACAAAGGTAAGTGAGTGTGTGACCGATGCTTATGAAAATCCACATACCCACCCATTCATTGATTTGTTCCTCCAACATTAAACACGTCCATAAACCAGATGTGAGCAGAGGAGAGAGTCGTAGGATGAGTTCTGAAGATAAATGGATCATCTCAGCAAGAGGTTTACTTCCTTCAACCTTCTGAGATCTCCGCTCTTCCTCCCTCCTTATTTATGAAACAGTCTGCACCACCTATAGAAACACAGAGAAAACCTGGACTGGAACACTGGCCTGACTGGAGTCAACGCTCTACTGAGTAAAAGAGAAAAGAAGAAGAAGAGAAATGGCTTGATGTTTTGTTTTAGGAGAATGTGGTTAGAGGGGTTTAACGGAAGAATCTGACAATAAATATAATAAATACATAAATAAATAAATAAAATCAAGTCATATATGTCAGTAGCTGGCTGGTTATGAGAAAAACAACTAACAAACCTAAACATTAAATCAAAGTGCCACAAGTGCAGCTCAGTGATGTTTTATTTTTAACACTAGGCCTATGTTTCATAGACAGACCGCTCTATCAAACTGCACACTTCCTGCTGGGTCTCTTTCACAAAATGTTTAATTTGAAACTAAGGAAGGAAACAGTTTTATTCATGATACTGTGACATTGCAGAGCAGCTGATGTGATTTTTTTCTCATAAACTGGGGAAGTCAACACTTAGGACAGAACAAAATGGAGGAATTATTGAGTTTGAGTCCACTACAAAATTTCCTTACATCAATATAAAACTGTCCCCAAAAACCTTTTTATGAGTTTAAATGTGATCGATCTAATGCGTTTATTAACTTTTCCTCATTCTATCATTTGTATTTGTTTTAACAAAACACACAGCCCATGGTTCTGGATTAATAGGGTTTATAGATCTGTAAGCCAAAAGTTGTCTTTGCCTCACTGAAGGAGTCTACCTGTCCAAGCACTGGTGTCCAGTGAGTGGTCTCTAACTGGTCCATCCAGGCCCCAGACCTGAGTACATATATACAGCATATATTTTGTATATTGTGTTATCATAAAAATAACAAAAACAAACAAAAAATAAGTAGGCATTCATGGAAAAGGGATGAGAACAGGTCGCTGTTTGAATGCTACACGTGACAGCTAGACAGCCAGCAAACAAAATAGACGAGATCTCCACACAAGGCTTGCTTTTCTTGGTTTTACTGAAGATATTTTTAAGCCTTATCCTTTCTCAAGGCTTGTCTTTGCTATTTCTTAATTTTAACTGAAATATATAGAAAGTGAAAATAAATTGCTAGCTAATACACATCTTAATGACGAACTTAATGATTAGCCTAGCTTAACACGTGCGTTACAGTTGTAACGTGTATGCACTAACTACTGACTTTTGACCAAAAGGCATAACAGCCTTTCTTCCTCTCCTAACTCCCAACCAGAGCCTCCCTGAGCCTGGTTCAGCTGGAGGTTTCTTCCTGTTAATTTTTTCCTTCCCACTGTTGCCAAGTGCTTTTTCAAAAAGGGTTTTGTCTGCATTACTGTTGGGTCATTATCTTACAATATAAAGCAGGTGAGGTGACTGTATGTCAGGACTGCATGTTTTGTCTGTTTTTGTATGTTTACATGTTGTGTATGTAAAACCACAGCAACTCCTTCCTCCACCGATTTCCACTGATCTGACGTCTTGACACTTCAGTGACATTTCTCAGCACAAAGCTAATAAGAGTGTGTATCGACTGTGACAAAGTGTGAATCTCTTTATACCTTGTGGGGGTTTTTTTAATACCTCAAGGGAAATGAGAACACTCTAATACCCTGAACAGTAACAGCAGTGCTATAATCTGCAGTGACATCCTGAAAATTGTCTTTTGCAATGACATCTGGACATCATACTTTATTACCAGACTGACAGCATGCCCAAAGTGATCCCTGCCCCTCTCCTATTGCAAAACAAAAGCCAAACTACAAGCCTAGTTGGATAAGTGGTCAGAAAAAATAAGAAAAGGTATGCAAGCCAGTAGATAGGATGTTAAATCCTCAGAGTGTAACTAAACAACTCAAAGAAAGCTTAGAGTAACAGTTGAAAGAAAATGATATATTTTCTGCACTTTTTCTCTCATGTGGCGAAATGTAAACTGCTGTTCAAAACATTTAGTGTTAAAATCATACATACACAACCATAGCACTTAGACAACACTGAAATGAAAAACACTGAATAAAAAAGTGATGTGGAGTGGGTTAGACACCCACACCAATTTAGTAATTCTCATAAATGCCAATCTGAAAGTGCTGCTGAGCCTGAACCTGATTAACACGCATGTTTTATAATCAGAGATGGTGAGAGCTGCTGTCTCTAACAGTGCGTTCATAATAAGTTAGTGATTTACAGCACAGCAGTGAAAGCTGAGGCAGCAGAGCACCTCCAATGCTACTCTTCCATCAGTTTCCATCAGCTGGTGCAGCTGGTTTTGATGAGCAGGATGACTAAAACAGTTCAAGATAACATCAAAGAGCAGCAAAGAAGGAATGTAGTACTGATCCCCAAGCCTTTAGAAAAAATATGCAGTATAGATAAATCAAAGATCCACACCCCCAAAAGTTCAGATCAAATACAGATTTTCATGGAGGTGGAAATGCTCTGTGCTGCTGTTTTGCTTTGCTTCCAGATTGCATGTGTTTAATTTTACATCTTGTTGAAGAGTTATTGCTATAAGTTATAAGAAAAAAGTGCAGACACATGACTGGTAAGAAAAAGACGTCTCTGTTTCCTGTGGATACAAAGCTGTAAACACAAAGAGGAAATGGTTGCATGTTAGAAGTGTGATCACTGTGTGTTTCAGGATTTGCAAGAATATCATTAGACTGAGAGGACATAACGACTCAAGCAGCTTTCCCTGCTCATTGAAAACTGCAGAAATACTGGTGAGTCTTGCTAGCTGCTCTGTGCACACAGGTGTTTCTTCTACAAACTTCATGTACAGTTATCTGAACAGTTTAACTAAAAGCTCTGCTCATATGTTCTGAGGAAAGATGTACAAAACTAAATTAAACTAACAGCTAAACTGCAGTATTATAAAAACGTGAATGCTACAGACATAAAATCTGAAACTGAACATTTGATACTTCATACAAAAATAACCGTAGTTTCACATAAAAAATGTTCCTCATTTTCATGATCTGTGATAACACATAAATATTAAACATTCACAGTTTTCTTTATTTTTCCACCCAACAACATGAATATTTACTTAATGTAAAATACAAATGTTTCCTTGATTTTCAGTGTAAGGCATTAAGATCTGAACCAGTGTGAAACTTGATGCATTATATGTGACAGCTTAACACCTTGCTCAGATTCAGATATCATTACATGGACTATGGAGCAATGCCATGTTACAATCTCTTTGTAAAACAACAGGAGGAAGTGAATCATTGGTCTTTGATTAACACTAGACTCTATCGAGCCAGATACTTTGAAAGACGGATATGAATGAAAAGGATTAATTTTTCAGCTTCAGGAACATGGTTGACCCAAAAAACATGACTTTCCCTTTGAACGAGACCTGTGATCTTGTTGGCACATCAGTCAACCCTTTCTTTATGCTGGTCTACAGTCTGTTGTTTCTGGTAAGTTTCAAATCTTCTGTGCACTGTTAGAAATTTGACAAAAGACCTTTGTGCATCCACTAAATTCCTGTTCTCCATGCTCCGTGTATGTTCAGGTGGGTTTACTCCTCAATGGCTTGATCCTGAAGTTTTACTTTTGTGGAGCTCGGCAGCAGGCATCAAGCAGTTTGATGGTGTACATGAAGAACCTGACAGCTGCTGACTTCCTGCTCTGCCTCTCTCTGCCACTGCGCATCAGCCACTATGGTAGCACATCAGTCATCGTTTGGCAGCTCTACTGCAGCTTTGGGGCTTCTGCCCTCTTCCTCAACATGTACGCCAGCATCTTATTCATGTGTTATGTAGCTGCCAACAGGTAAGGACCCTTTACTGCTATTGACTACAAAAGGTGTTAATGACCACAAACGCTGTGTCCCTGACTAAATTATCAATGTGTATGCACTGTTGCACCCACTGTGACCCTGTGTTCTGTATTCAGATTTACTGCCAGCTAAACTCTCTCTTGCATCACTTCCTCCAAGGAACAGGCACATGTTGTATTTGGACAGGATTTAATGCAAAAAAGTGTGAAACTCAAACGATACAAAATACAGAAATGTCACATAAACTCAAGCTTGGATTTGAATTCTTTCTATTGACATATAAAACACATCATACATTTCAAATCAAATCAAATCAAATCACTTTTATTGTCACGTCACATGTGCAGGTACACTGGTACAGTACATGTGAGTGAAATTCTTGTGTGCGAGCTTCACAAGCAACAGAGTTGTGCAAAATACAATAACGTAAAACAAGCAAAATATAAAAATGGCTAATCTAAAAAGTAATAAATATATGTACAATATGTAAAGGTATATACATTACTGAATGTGTATACTAAATATGTTTTTCTACGTGTGTGTGTGTGTGTGAGTGTGTATATAGTGTGTATATACATGTTTTACAAATGAAATAAAGTAAACAATAAAATAAGATATAAGGTGAGGTTTCTATGAAATGTTCAGCAGTCTGATGGCCTGGTGAAAAAAGCTGTCTCTCAGTCCGCTGGTACGGGACCGGATGCTGCAGAACCTCCTTCCTGATGGAAGTAGTCTGAAGAGTTTATGGCTGGGGTGACTGGAGTCCTTGATGATCCTCCCCGCTTTCCTCAGGCACCGCTTCCTGTAGATGTCTTGGAGGGAGGGAAGCTCACCTCCAATTATTCTTTCAGCACACCGCACTACTCTCTGGAGAGCTTTGCGGTTGTAAGCGGTGCTGTTGCCGTACCAGGTGGTGATGCATCCAGTGAGGATGCTCTCAATTTCAAATCACTTTAATAATATCATATACCCTGTTTGATAATTGAACAC
Organism: Pelmatolapia mariae; assembly: GCF_036321145.2. Taxonomy (NCBI): domain Eukaryota; kingdom Metazoa; phylum Chordata; class Actinopteri; order Cichliformes; family Cichlidae; genus Pelmatolapia; species Pelmatolapia mariae. The sequence continues at coordinate 74,192,101 of NC_086229.1, forward strand.
AAGTAAGAAACTTACTCATATTGCCACTCAAAGGGATTTAATACAGTGGACGGCTTTAGATTGTAAGGAACAACCATGTCTTGCTTCACTCATGAGCAAGCAACTTCCTATCACACTTCTAATAACTAACAGTTCCTGAAAGCAGCAACTCAGTGATACTAGTTTCAGTATGGTAATCTCAGGCACTGTGTTGCAGCCAGTAATGGGAATAACGGCGTTACAAGTAACGGCGTTACTAACGGCGTTACTTTTTTCAGTAACGAGTAATCTAACTAATTACTACTCCTATCGTTACAACGGCGTTACAGTTACTAACAAGAAAACACGGTCCGTTACTATTTTTCAACAAACAGACGGTTGAAGCTGTGTTCAGCTTACTGCATTTTATATCAGCTGCACGGAAGTAGCTGTAAGTAATCTGGACGCTACAGCTTTAAGCAGCTGCGCGCTCCCGCGGACGGCAATCACGATCACTGTCTAGCACAACACCTGGAGCTCAGGGGGCAAAACAATCGCATGAGTGCTGCTGTTTGACTGAGGAAGAATAAAGTAGTCGTGGTAAGTCAATCGCATGACCACTTAAAGACAAAGCAACAAGGTGATATATACCAGTTTATAAATTGTGTCGATAGGCCACGTAAAACCAGAGTCATGATAAACAATATATACGCGGCGTTTTTTCCTCAATAGTTTCGCCACGTTAGCGCTAGCAAGCACTCTCTGCTTATGAGCAAAAAAACAATGGGGGAAGTTTTAGGAGTGACGGCGAGAGAGAGAGAGACAGAGAGAGAAAGAGAAAGAGAGAGAGAGAAAGAGAAAGCGCGAGTTTTGAGATGTGAGATTTGTGACGTTTAGCGTGTTTGGGGTGTTTAGTTAATGTGTTGTCTTGTGTAGTTAGTGTGTAGTGTTGTGGATAGTTTTGTGTTGTGTGTCAGAAAAATGAGGCGACTGCTGTCTCCAGGTAGAAACAGGAGTGATACACCTGCTGCTGTCAGACCTGCAGGTATCAGGCTGTGATGTTCTCCTTTATAGTGGACAGAAATTATTTTTTTGGAGTGGCACAAATAATTTGTGTGGCATCTTATTAAAGAACAGCTGATTGTTCTGTAAATAGTTTGAAATGGTTATTTTTTTTAAAAAAAGGGTAAAAGGTAAATGGATGCAAATAACTTTGTTGTTTGCAAAACTTGTGCAAAAGATTTTAAAAATTGACAATTTATATTTGCATTTAAAGTTATGAAATATGATTCATTAAAGATGTTTGTGGTTGTTATAAAAATATAACTTTTTCTACTCTGATTTTATGTTTTTTGTCTGATTTTAGATCAATTGTGTTAATACAGTATGTCAAAATGAAAACATGACTGTAAATTCAGACACGTGAGGTTGTGCTGAAAAGAATGATACCAAACAAGGCAAAGCAAATAGTTTTTAAAGGTAAAATGTGGAGGGAAAATCAAAAGTAGTTAAAAATGGCCAATTATACCCTGGACCCCAGAGGGTTAAACGTTTTTTTTTAAAGTAACGCAATAGTTACTTTTTAAGTAATTAATTACTTTTAGAATATTGTAATTCAGTTACTAACTCAGTTACTTTTTTGAAGAAGTAACTAGTAACTATATTTGAATTACTTTTTCAAAGTAACTTGCCCAACACTGGTTGCAGCACCCCCATGAAGATGAATGTTGGTTGAGAAAACAGACAGTGAGTGTGATGGAGTTCTACAGAAAACAACCATTTATTCAGGCATTTGGAATTTTTTTAAACACTTTTTTGTTTTGTTTTTTACTGTTTGCAGTTTTTTTTTTGTCTGTGTTATTTGCCGAGATTACTTTAATGATCCTAATATCACTGAAAAAGCACGGAGTTGATACTTTCAGGAACAGTTGGAATTTTTCAATTGTGCCGATGGTTGAAAGTTGTGGTAATTTGACCAAAAATGACAGATTTGGCTCCACTGTGGCTGATAAGTGAAGTTGGATGCTTTGTCTTCTCTATTCAGGTATCTGAAGATCGTCCGACCTTCAGGAAGTCATGTCCTGCAGTCAGTACGAACTGCCAACATTGTCTCCATGGTCACCTGGATTTGTCTCCTGGCTCCATCAGTTACTTACGGCATCATGTTTTTAATCACCCAGAAACCTCTGACCTCTATCCCCAACCACTGTGGGCTCCTCTTTAGTGCATCAGTTAGTCTGATGTTTAAAATCATGCACACCTTCTCTGCTATCATTTTCTTGCTGGTGTCCATATCCCTGGTCTTCTTCTACTACAGCACCTCCCGCAGGGTGTTGCAGGCACAGCAGACACAGCTGGCCTCCTCCAATGCTGAGAAGCTTGTGAAGTCTCGCAGGAACATGTTGGTGCTGGTCAGCATCTTCTGTGTTTGTTTTGTCCCCCATCACCTGGTTCGAGTTCTGTTTGTTTTTCTGTTGAACAGCTGCTCTGTGGATCTTGTGTTGTTCTACCTGAAGGAGGCTGCCACCATGCTGTCAGTTTTCAACGTCTGTCTGGACCCTCTGGTTTACTTTTTCCTCTGTAAGACTTTTCGGCCCCAGGTGAGAAAGGCGTCCAGGATAGCCAACATTCAACAAGCGAACACAGAGAGTCAGAGCACCATGGAGAAACTGAGCATCATTAAAGGAAGAGCAGCAAGTCAAACCAGTGAGCTGTAAGGAAATAATCAACTTATCACAAAGGTAGGAATAGATTTTATTCTGCTTTTCTTTTTGTTTTAAGGATCAAATGAGTAATCTCAATTTTTATATAGCACAGGAGTTTCTGCTGAGCTGCAGTAAATGGCTGAAGTCAGCCAAACCCACCTATTAGTACAACATGTGATTTAACATGAATAAACTGAACCAGTCTATGATAAAGATCATACAAACAGTGCATGGTGTCAACACAGTACCCCATAAATGCCAAAGCTGGCCACCTTGAGTTTTCCTTTACCAGGTGTCTGTTTCTGTAAAAAAATACTTTTGTAGACACTATATTTTAACATATTTTGCTGATATAAAGACTTGGCAATAAGTAAGGAATAAAGTAGAAATGTGACAATTAAATATTTTCCGAGTTTTTACTTTTTTACCCCTGAGTCACCTCAAACACTGTGACCAGCATTCATCTACAGGCAGTCAGATCGCTGTTTATCTCATAATACCAGGTGTAACATTCACAGCTATTTCCTCTGAAGGACGTTGTAACTCTTTTTCACCAGTGGTTGGAGATGGGAGGTCTAATCTGCTGAAAATCAGTAATTGTAACAATATAGGATAGGATTTAACTTTATTGTCATTACACATATATAAATGCAGGGTGACAAAATACAGTTTGCATCTAATCAGAAGTGCAAGAGTAGTAAGTGCAATAAGACAAATGTACAGATGATCTGTATAGCATATAGATGTTCTATGTTATAGTATAGATGGGCAGATATACAGATGTACCATGAACAATTATACAGATTTTCTATATATATTCAGATGTGCTACTCTTCAGAGAAAATTAAAAGAGGAGGGAAACTTACAATTGACCCCCTTAAATACTCTTTCTCATTATTGGATTCACCTGTGTATGTAGGTCAGGGGTCACTGAGCTTACTAAGCCAATTTGAGTTCCAATAATTAGTTCTAAAGGTTTTGGAATCAATAAAATGACAACAGTGCCCAAATTTATGCACCTGCCTGATTTTGTTTAAACAATTATTCAACACTTTCTGTAAATCCAATAGACTTCATTTCACTTCTCAAATATCACTGTGTGTGTCTCCTATATGATATACTTAACTGACAATTTTTAATGTAACAACGATTTATACAGGAAAATAATGACTATTAACAAGGTTGCCCAAACTTTTGCATCCCACTGTATCCCTGCTGTTGAACAGGTCTCCAGCTTAAGTTCTTGGGGACCCACATCTCTGAGAACCTGTCTTGGTCAACTAACACCTGCATCCTGGTCAAGAAGGCCCATCAGCACCTCATTTTCTTGAGGACACTGAAGAAGAACCACCTGTCTACTGACATACTGGCTAACCTTTACCGCTGAGCATCCTGACCAACTGTGTCATAGTCTAGTATGGGAACTGCGCATCATTCTCAGGGACTCTTCTTTTCCAGCTCCTCCCCTCCAGAAGACGCTACAGGACCCTACAGACTAAAACCAGCTGGTTTAGGAACAGCTTATTACCCACAGCTGTCACCCCACTGAACTCAATCTCCTGCTGAACCTTTCCATCCACACCCCCCTATCCCTCCCAGTGACCATAATCATGACTGTCATTCATTCTCAACATTCACCATATGCTCACAGTGGTTACTGTTATAGTTTAGGACACTGGCATAATATAGTCTCTGTTATGGTGCGTACACTGTTTACTATAATAGTGTGTCGGAGCGCTACGCTTCCACTACTGTAGATATACTCATAGGACTCTGTAGATCTGTTTAACTCACACCGGTACATTGGTCTATATGTAGCACATCTGAATATATTTAGAAAGTCTGTATAATTGTTCATGGTACATCTATTTTAGCACAGCAGTTGTTTGAGTGAAGATCTTATCAAGCTCCTCAGTTGAAAATCCATCTGTTCAACCATGGGGCGGTGGCGGTTGTGGTGGGGTGGGGCGGGGTGGGGGATTGCTTCAGCCTGTCACCGCTGAGAGGCGAGTTGCACCCTGGACAGGTCTGCAGTCAGTCACAGGGCTGGCACAGGGAGACGGACAACCGTTCACACTCACATCTACACCTATGGGCAATTTAGAATCATCAGTTAAGGTATGCTGGATTGGACTTTCCCTTACTTCTGTAAAGAAAAATCCTACCATTCACTCTCTAGTACCAAGAGAGTGTTGGCATGCCAGTAGAAAGATAAAACCAAGAAAACAACTAAGCAGCTCAGTGATATGTTATCAATAACACTGGGCCTGAGTGTGACAGACTAAGGTCTTGCTCTGCTGAGACTCGTCTTTAACATAGATTACCACAGTATGTTTTACTTCCTGCAGGGTCTTGCCAAACTGGCGAAATCCACAGCAGGAAAATGGCCAGAAGGCAAAAGCAAATTAGAGATGTATTAGGAAATTAAAAATTCATAAATAAGTAAATTTAAAAAATAAAGAGGAGACATGGGCGTGTCCTTCTGTGGGACCACCACCTGCAGGTCCCCTGGACTGCGATGTGTGTCAAGCAGGAGTACAAAGATGGAGTCACTGGTGGTCCAATCTCCGGCTATCATGCAAGGATAGTTTTGACAATCTACAACAATTAGTATTAAAATATTAAAAAGATAGTGTTTATCCTCATTGTGTGGGTTAAAATATTATATTTAGTTTTAAACAATTATTACTTGATATACACCTAACAGGAAGTGATTTGGTTTCAGGATGACGTCTTCACCCACTGAAGAAGACGAGGATGATGTCATGGCTGGCGTCACCACTCAGCATAATTTCTAATATAAACTTTCTGTTTCAATTCAATTCAATTTTATTTAAATAGCACCACATCACAACAAAAGTTGCCTCAAGTCGCTTTATAGATACAGAGAAAAACCCAACAATCATATGAGCCCCTATGAGCAAGCACTTTGGCAACAGTGGGAAGGAAAAACTCCCTTTTAACAGGAAGAAACCTCCGGCAGAACCAGGCTCAGGGAGGGGCGGCCATCTGCTGCGACCGGTTGGGGTGAAAGAAGGAAAACAGGATAAAGACATGCTGTGGAAGAAAGACAGAGAATAATAACAGATATGATTCAATGCAGAGAGGTCTATTAACATAGTGAGTGAGAAAGGTGACTGGAAAGCAAAAACTCAATGCATCATGGGAATTCCCAGCAGTCTACACCTATTGCAGCATAACTAAGGGAGGATTCAGGGTCACCTGGTCCAGCCCTAACTATATGCTTTAGCAAAAAGGAAAGTTTTAAGCCTAATCTTAAAAGTAGAGATAGTGTCTGTTTCCCGAATCCAAACTGGAAGCTGGTTCCACAGAAGAGGGGCCTGAAAACTACAGCAAGTAGGCCTGCAGAGCGAGAGCAAAGTGCTCTAATAGGGTGATTTGTTACTACAAGGTCATTAAGATAAGATGGGGCCTGATTATTTTAAGACCTTGTATGTAGAGATGGGTATCGTTTAGGTTTTATCCGATACCAGTACCAAACCGGTACTTTTGAAACGGTGCCGGTGCTTAAACGGTGCTCAAACCGGTGCTTAAAGAATGGAGAACACAAAATTGGTCCAAAAACCTCTAATGTTCAGCTGTTTTTTTGTAAAAAGATAACAATGTTAGCCTTTTCTGCAGCTATAGGGCATATATGGTATCACTCTTGGCAGGAAGCAGTGCTTAAACAATGGAAAAAACACAAACTTTGTCCAAAAACCTCTCATGTTTAGCTGTTTTCCACTTTTTCTTTGGTCATTTTAGCCTTTATGGCCAGGGTGAAGGGAGTATCTGCCATCAAACAAGAAGACAGCCGCATGTAACTACGACGGTGTTTGTTAGTTCACCTTACATGCATTAATTTAATAACGTGGTTACCGTACTCAACGTAAATTACACATGAACAGCATTAAGCTACTCATGCAGAGAAGAACAGCTGCTGCTGCCATCATCATCGTCATCATTTCTGCTACACTGGCAGGGCTAGGGGCCAGGACTCTCCTCTTCGGGTTCTTGGGGGATGTTGCTAACTCCTGGTCCAATAACAGGCACCACACCCGCAGTAGATGTGCACGGTGTGAGGTCTCGCAGCAAGCTATCAAGTACGGCACATTTCTCGACTTTTTAAAAAAAACGCTATGCGTCGCCAGGTATTTCATCAGATTCGAGGTGTTACCTCCTTTGACAGTATCACAGTATCAGCTTAAAGCACTTGTTGCAGGCTGCTGAGTTTGCATCTTTTGCTGTGAAGTACAGCCAGACTTTTGACCCCTTCGCCTTGGGCATTTTTAATCTGTAGCTCTGCTCTAAAAGAACGTACGTACCTGGACCCGCCTACTATCCTCGGAAACGTAAAATGATTGGCTAGAATCTAAAGTTTATCACAGCTCAGGAAAAAAAAAGCACCGAAATAAACTACCAAAATGTGCGCTGCTTTTCGGTCTGGTTACTACCGTTTATGTCAGGACCAGTGCCATGATGGCACCGGAAACCGGTACCCATCCCTACTTGTATGTGAGAAGCAGGATGTTGAATTCAATTCTGGATTTAACAGGAAGCCAATGAAGAGAAGCCAAAACAGGCGAAATATGCTCTCTCTTTCTAGTCCCTGTCAGTACTCTTGCTGCAGCATTTTGGATTAGCTGACGGCTTTTCAGGGAGTTTTTGGACATCCTGATAATAATGAATTACAGTAGTCCAGGTAATAAATAAACGAACTAGTTTTTCAGTGTCACTCTGAGACAGGATATTTCTAATTTTAGAGATTTTGCACAAAGCAGTCTTACATATTTGTTTAATATGTGCGTTGAAGGACATGTCCTTGTCAAAAATGACTCCAAGGTTCCTCACAGCATTACTGGAGGCCAAGGTAATGCCATCCAGAGTAAGAATCTGGTTAGATACCATATTTCTAAGATTTTCAGGGCCGAGTACAATAACCTCAGTTTTATCTGAATTAAGAAGCAGAAAGTTAGCGGCCATCCAGGTCTTTTTGTCTTTAAGACATTCCTGCAGTTTAACTAATTGGTGTGTGTTACCTGGCTTCATGGATAGATAGAGCTGCGTGTCACCTGCATAGCAATGAAAATGTATGCTATGTCTTCTAATGATGCTGCCTATAGGGAAGCATGTATAATGTAAACAGAATTGGTCCTAGCACTGAACCCTGTGGAACACCATAATTGACCTTAGTGTGTGAAGAGGACTCTCCATTTACATGTACAAATTGGAGTCTATTAGTTTCCTGATCGGTTTTCTTTAACAATTTCTAGTTTGGATGTAATGCTTTTCTTTTTTTCAATGTTTTATCAATAAAAAAAGCTCACCTTATAGTATGTTTCATTTAAGATAGAGCAGTATTTGTCCTAGTAATAGAAATAATCAGAGTTTAGGGCGGGTTTTTATTTGTAGACTGTTATGAATTTTAACTGCCCTGTTAACCCTGTACGGGTTTGAGGCTGTTGGTCACAATGTACATAACCACTTATAGTGATATGCTGCCCCCTGCTGCCTGCTTCCTGTCAGTACTCAGGTTATCCATCTCTGAGGATAGGCTGTGGAGCTACATTAGGGAACTGAAGCCATGTGATGTTAAAGATGGAGATTAATTAAAATACTGCCAGACTTTATTTACATGTGGATATGACAGTGAATAGTCACTCTGTTTTAGCCCAATGATGGACTGAGAGCCACCCACTTTAAAAACTGCAAGCACTGACCAAAGTGCTCAGTAAAATCTGACCTTTTCACTTTGTGGGCTGGAAAAGGTCCAAACCAGACCGCGAGTATGTTTGGATAAATGTTTATGAAAAAATAAGACTAAGGACAAACTTGTGAGGTGCTCCAGTTTCCAGGATTACAGCTGATGAGTTGTGGCCTCTATCCTGGCATTTTGGGATCTGTACTCTTCTTGGAAGGCTTTCCATGAGATTTACGAGCAGATTTATTGGAATTTTTCTTATGTAGTTCTGGTCCATTGAGTCCAATCTGTATTCCTGGTTCACTCATGTTTAGTTTACTTCCTATTAACATGCTGATTGGTTTATTTGGAATTTTATTATATTATTATTTGTAGTCTGTTTATATTTTAGTCATCTTCTGAGTTTTGAATTATTGAGGGGTGTTTTTGTGTGATCCCTGCCTGTCCCTCCAGTCTGTCCTAGTCCTCTCTGTGTTCCCTACGGAAATGAATGGTGTCTCCATGCTCGCTAACTTTTCTGTCTCTGTGTCAATCTGTGTTTCTGCCTCTCTGCCCTTACCTCATGTGCAATGTTCCCTCTAATTCTTCATGTGTCTGAGCGAACACACAAACTCCCTGAGCGGTACCTTGGACCACTGTGAGCAACAGCAGACGTGTGCACTGTGGTCACGCCAGCATCGAATCCATCCAAGTTACATGGTTTATTAAAATAATCAAATTACAGCATTTACATTTATGTTCGACTACTTTTAATTAACTGCTTTAGCCCACTTACAATGAAAATGTAAAACAAAAATGTAGTCATTGACCTGTGTAGTATGTTAACACTATTGGAAGTAAAAATAACTTGAACTCGAATTTTGAAAACACAACTTTCCTCTTTTTTTTTTCTTTTTTTTCTTTTTTTTATAAAGCTCTGACTTTTATTATGAGTCTGAGTCTGTGGTCTGGGAGAGAGTCCTGTAACTCTCTGTCTGCCAAATACAGTATATAATGACCAATGTTGGGCAATTAATCATATAGTTACTTCTTCAAAAAAGTAACTCAGTTTGGCAAACAACAAAGTTTTTTGCAGCTATTTTTTTTTAAATGCAGCCAAGGTGTTTTTTTTAAATAAACATTTCAAACTATTTACAGAACAATCAGCTGTTCTGCATCAAATCTGATGCCACACAAATTATTTGTGCCACTCCAAAAAATAATTTCTATCCACTATGAGATAAAGGAGAACAACAGCCTGATACCTGCAGGCCTGACAACAGGAGATGTATCACTCCTGTAACACCTGTAACATTCAGCAGTCGCCTCATTGTTCTGACATACACAACAAAACTATTGACTACACTACACACTAACTACACACTAACTACACAAGATTTGCGCTAAGCGTCGCAAATCTCTCAAAGATGTGTCACTCCTAGAACTTCCCCCTGTTTCTTAACAACTTGCCGTATCATTTTTTCATTGGTTGACAATGGGAAAGGGTGGGAGTGTTTTGGTTTTGTTTTTGCTCACAGGCGGAGAGTGCTTTCGAGCGTTTTCCTTATAAAACGCCATTTTTACAGTTTCTTCCCGCAGTAAATATAAACAACGATTATATTTTAACTCTGGGTTTACATGGCCTATCAACACAAAATCAAAACTGGTATAGAGTCCACACAACGGTTGTACACGTTGTCATTAACGTGGCTTCACTCCACATCAGCCACGCCGCTTTGCTAGCTAAAACTCCGGTGTCGGCACATAAGGAAGCTGTCATAGCCTGTCAACCACGTTGATTAGCTGCGTATATACGAATGTGAATTGCATCATTAGCTGGACTATGGGATAAGGTGGCATTGTTCTAATCCCATACGGGAGCAGCCAGTCACTTACTGACTAACACTGCAAAACAGAATTGTTGAAGTATTAATTTTAATTTCAATTCAGGTTAGATTTTTTCTTTTTGCGCAGAGACCGTGCCAGCAGTGCGCAATTGTGCACGTGCGCAGCTTAGAGGGAACATTACTCATGTGTGTTTTTAAGTCTTCAGTTTTCCTTTGTTCCTTGTCACTTTGTCGTCAAACATCCACTGTGTGTTTAGTGTTTTCCTGCATTGCTTCCTGGCTTGTATTCCTCAGTATCTGCTGAAGTTATTTGTTTTCTGTGACCTGTAAGTCCAACAATAAACTCAACTCAGTCCTGATCGGAGTCCTGCACACAGGGTCGCCAACTGTGCCTGCCACACAGTGCTTCATGACACTGAGCTGACTCATGTCTTTATGGACCTTGCTTTTTCCACTGTGGCAGTCATGTTGGAACAGGAAGAGGCCATCCCGAAGCTGTTCCCACAAAGTTGGGAGCATGAAGGTGTCCAAATTTTTAAGAGTTCATTTCACTGGAACTAAGGGGCCGAGCTCAAATCCTGAAAGACAAACCCAAACCACACACGCCCACCCCTCACCAAACCTTACACATGGCACAATACATTGAAACAAGCACTGTTCCCCTGGCAACCATCAAACCCAGATTCATCCATCAGATTACATCACTGCATATGTCTGCCAGCCTGGATGCTTGTACCAGTAATGATTAAGCATACTGTATTTATATTCCATGTCATTGTGATCAGCTGTGATTTACATGTGAAGCTTTAATTCAAAGCTTAAAAAAAACTTATCATTAATAAGTGTACAATATTAAACCTTGAGGCAACTGTTGTTGTTATGTGGCGCTATAAAAATTGAATTAAAAATCAGACTACATCAGAGGTGTAAACATCACAGCAGATCCATGTGTGTCAAAGTAACTGAGGATGAAACACAGAAGAACATTAAGGACATTTTTCTGGCCTGACTTTTTATAGCAGGTAACCTTAAAAATATTCTGCAGTAGATCAAAAACTGACAAAAACCATGTATCAACATATGAACATTACCTGATGCTGTTGAAGTGAAGTAGAGCAAAGTTATGGAGGTTTTATTAGAAACACATCTAAGAATTTTGCAATTTAAAAAGTTAAAATCTCTTCAGTATTGAACTGGAGAAATTAGACTTTCTTGTCAGAGGTTATTTTTGAGAAAACAACAATAGACTGCAATCGAATAATGCAGAAAACAGAGATTCGAGATGTGAAACTGTTCTTGAAGAACAGAGAGAGAGAGAGAGAGAAAGAGAGAGAGAGAGAGAGCTGTGCAGGAAGTGTGATTTTATTGTGGTGGAAGCAAAACAGCGAAAGTAAGAGGGAATTACAATGTTTGTTAAATGTAAAGTGTAGTTTTGATCTTCTTTTGCTGCAGGTTCGGGGAATTTTGGTTGGAGAGAGACAAAACCTGCAGCATCAGAATCTGTGTGATGTTGGCTTTTGGCACTGATGGTGTGTCCACATATGTGTGTATGTTGGGTGAACGATCCACACTTTGTATTTACGTCTTTGTGTAGAATCTGTTTACCTGCCTACATTTGCTGTTTTAGCTGTTTGGTGGTTGTTGAAATAGTTTTGTGAGCTTTAACCTGAGAATACATTTATATTTAAGAATCAATTTAGGATTTAATGACTTGATATCATGTTATTCAAGCTAAAAACCCTCACCTACTAATAAGTCATCAAAATTGCAACACACACAGCTCTGACCTTCTCATGACCTCATGTGACCACATCTAACAGGATTTAAAAACATCACTGTTAGAGCAAAGTTAAGTATGGTGTTAACCACAGGATCCACTGCTTTCTCTCATCAAGGCTTGAGTATTTTTCATCCTGAGCTTATCTTCAAGTAGTTTCTAGTGTTTTGCATTAGTGTTTGTAATGATGATACAACAAGGTGTGCTTTAGACGAAGCCCACACAGAGTTAATTCACTACAGTATGTCTGGTTTAAAAAAGCAAACATGGCAATATCACATAGATCAGGCATTCATACCAAGACCTCAGAAACCTTTTATTTTTATAAACGGTTCACACCACACTTAACACATTACCACAGGAACCAAAGAGCCAGTGTAGTCTACAGAAGAGGTGAGAAAAACAATCACTCACACATTTTAAGTCCAATATTTCTGTCAAACATTCTTGGGGATCTTGTGTGATACTGGTATCAAACCAATATCACACAGCTACAACAAATGGGTCTCGGCCTTTAATATGTACAGAAACATCCCAGAAACATAGTAATATTATGTAAAAGTGGCAGATGCCGATGAATCCTATGTGTCTCTATACTTGCTGCATTGCTCATAGATATCAATTTCAAGTGAATTCAAGTCAGACTTCAGTCTTATAACACAGAAAGTGTGTGTTTCCTGTTTCTGCTTGTGACCTCGAACAGTACATCCTCAGTCATGACCACAGTTAGTCAGACAAACACCAGTGGAAAGAAAAACCCTTATAAAGTGGAAGTGGTTCTGCTTCTTGAACAGAGGCGCCAATATTAGTTTTAATAGCATTAGCATACTTAATATTGTTTGAGTGAAGTGTGCTGCAAAAAAACAAACAAACCTAAAGTGATTTTCTAAGATTAAACATTAAACTTTTTGATATGTATCAACGTAACTGTAAAGTAGCAAATAAGGTGAATATCATTACATAAAATGCTTCGTATGGTCTTGTTAAGAGCTTCTGGGGATGCCCTTGGTGGTTGAGCTGATATGCTGTCTCAGTCAATGCATCAAGCACAGGTGGTAATGACCAGGTTGACTGACTTATCAACAAACTTAAAAAAAGAGATGAATGAATAAATTAAGATACCATATTCTTTACATACTGTGTTAAATACTTTTGTTTTGCAGCAATGATGCAAACCTGTGGCTATTTTCAGGAAGCAGATGCGTGACTGTGAGGGGAAGACATCTAAAGAGAAAAGTATCACTGAACAGTAATGACACCAGTAGCATTTTGTCCAGACGACCACAAGAAAGAAAGTCCAGACTTGTAAGTTTATTTAACTGTTTAATCTAACTTCTTTCTGTTTGTGTTTTCTGTATTCATTTAACCCTTAGGTTTTATTTGCCGTAAACCAAGTGAGAAAGTATGAGAAAGTATGTGGAATGGACATAGCTGCCAAGACATCTTCACTGAGGTAGAGCAGAAAAGTCCCTGTGACGTTCCTGTATGAAGCCTTGAGCTATATTTACACCACAATCTTGGTATTTTGAAACCACATGAGGTTGGTAAGGGTGGATCTTACTATAGAAGAGAGAAAACTGCACACTCACAAGATAATAACTTGTTATTACCAAATTCTTTACCAATTATAATCATCTCTACAATTGTTTTTTCATCATCATCTTTTCATCATCCTGTATTTATTTGACCTCAGACACCATGTCAATTTGGTATACTGTGTGATCTGAGTGTGTCGTGAAGAACATGTACGCCTGATCTATATGTTTAGTCCAGAGCGTAAGCTTCAGTGACAGTTCTGTGTATCCAAATATAGACTGTATAACAACACAAGTTAATAAACAGATTGGTTCATTTAAAGTGAAAAGTTTAAAATGAAAAACAAAAAAATAAAAACGAAGAAGTCATGTTGTACTCCATCACATCATTTGCTAAATCCATGGCAACATTGTACCATGGTGAACATGGTTTTTGATCAGTTTATAGCTGCTAACACAAGTGAAGGTGCAGTAAAACCCAAGAGCTTCATCAAAACTGGATGCCAGGTTAGTACAATTAACCTGTTCATTTGTTATGAAGGGAGAAATCCATCCATCCATCCATCCATCCATCCATACCAGCCAAGAGGTCTGTTTAGCCCATGGCCTCCTCTTGGTAGGACATGCCCAGAATACCTTACCCAGGAGGTGCCTGGTAGGGATCCTAATCAGATTTCTGAACCACCTGAACCAACTATGAGTATGATTGGCAGCTCTACACTGAGTCCTTCTGATATGAATGAACTCTTCACTCTGTTCCTGGCTCATTCAAATATCTGACGTCACGGGAAGAAACCCTCTGGGTACAGGCAGCAAGCCTACAAGAACACCCACCACGTTCTGCTGTATAAATGACATTTTAACAAGGGAAACTATGAGTATGACTCATGTCTCACTTCTTAAGTGGACATTACAGGAACAGCAGCTTTCGGCAGTTTGGTGTTGTCTTCATGACACTTGATACTAAGCTGTTTAGAAGATGGGTGGAGCAACTTCAAATAGACTTTGTGACTTGGAGTAATGAGCTCTCCCCCTATGGTCCAGGAAGGAGCAAACTTACACCAGGCAGGTAAGAAAGATGTGCTGAAACCTATCAGCTACAACTGGCAGATTATTATATTCATATTATATTAACCACAAAAAAGTCCCCACTTTATTCCTTTTATAAAAGCATTCGATTGCTTGTAATGAACAGCTGGCGGTTTCATGTCTCAGTTCCCTCTTGCATTTATCTTTTGTTTTTTTTCAAAGTTTGGTGTCAGAACAAGAGGCTCTGAATCATGTTTTATTTTTCCGTGTTCCCTCTGTTTACAAACACATTAACATAATGTGCTATACCAGATAAAGGATTTCTTCTTAAATGCCTTTAAAAAATATATTTTATGCTCTTTTTGGTTTGAACTCACATCCTCCTCCCCCTCACCACCGTGTGGTTTCTTTAACAGGATGTTTTCGCCACTTTTGCTACAAAACGGTCAGTGAAACTGCAGCGTGCAGACGCTATGAAGGCAATTCTGCTTCTCCTCTGTAAGTACAGAACAAAAATTAACAATCAAAACTTCTTGTCACACAATACTGCAAAAGTACTGTAGATTAAAATGCACAGAGGTGTGTTTTGAGTTCTTTGTTGATACATAACTCGTTATAACGTATAACGTTGTTTTTGCTACACACAGTTCTGTGACAGACTGAATTGCTGTATTATGAATGTTTAAGGTTATCAGATGTCTTAAAGTTAAGAGTTGCAAATGAAACTTAGTGATTTTATGTTTGTGTCACATGAATGAGAGTTTTTAGAAAACTTACACACTGTGTGGTTTAACTTTGACTTTCATTTCAGTGTTAAGCACCTGCCGGACGTCAGCCCAGAGTCGAGGTAAGGTTCAAGCCCTGTTTATGTCTGCATGTGTGTGTGTCTGCGTGTGTGTGTGTCTGTGTATGTGTCTGCATGTGTGTCTGTGTATGTGTCTGCATGTGTGTCTGCGTGTGTCTGCATGTGTGTGTCTGTGTGTGTGTGTGTGTCTGCGTGTGTCTGCATGTGTGTGTGTGTGTGTGTGTGTCTGCGTGTGTCTGCATGTGTGTGTCTGTGTGTGTGTGTGTGTGTGTGTCTGTGTGTCTGTGTGTGTCTGCATGTGTGTGTCTCTGTGTGTCTGTGTGTCTCTGTGTGTCTGCATGTGTGTCTGTGTGTGTCTGCGTGTGTGTGTGTCTGTGTATGTGTCTGCATGTGTGTCTGCGTGTGTCTGTGTGTGTGTGTGTGTCTGCGTGTGTCTGCATGTGTGTGTGTGTGTGTGTATGTGTCTGCATGTGTGTCTGCGTGTGTCTGTGTGTGTGTGTGTGTCTGCGTGTGTCTGCATGTGTGTGTGTGTGTGTGTCTGTGTGTGTCTGCATGTGTGTGTCTCTGTGTGTCTGTGTGTCTCTGTGTGTCTGCATGTGTGTGTCTGTGTGTCTGCGTGTGTCTGCATGTGTGTGTCTCTGTGTGTCTGCGTGTCTGGGTGTGTTTGCATGTGTGTGTCTGTGTGTCTGCGTGTGTCTGCATGTGTGTGTCTCTGTGTGTCTTTGTGTGTCTCTGTGTGTCTGTGTGTCTGCGTGTGTCTGCATGTGTGTGTCTGTGTCTGTGTCTGCATGTGTGTGTCTCTGTGTGTCTGCGTGTGTGTGTCTGCATGTGTGTGTCTGCGTGTGTGTGTGTCTGCATGTGTGTGTGTGTGTCTGCGTGTGTGTGTCTGCGTGTGTGTGTGTCTGCATGTGTGTGTGTGTGTGTCTGCGTGTGTGTGTCTGCATGTGTGTGTGTCTGCATGTGTGTGTGTGAGTATGTCTGTACGTTTGTGTCTCCGTGTGTGTGTTAGCATTTTATCAGTTTTTTAGACAAAGTGAACTTTTAGAAGTAGTTTTTGACTGAA
The DNA here is from genome assembly GCF_036321145.2 of Pelmatolapia mariae. NCBI lineage: Eukaryota > Metazoa > Chordata > Actinopteri > Cichliformes > Cichlidae > Pelmatolapia > Pelmatolapia mariae. The sequence continues at coordinate 74,208,500 of NC_086229.1, forward strand.
TGCATTGAGATGTTATTGTGAACATTTTCCTCTCTAATCTAAAAATCTTCAAACTGCTCCTCACCAACTGTTTCCTGCCTGCAGAATCAGGTTTTTCTTCGGAATGGCACCAACGCAGGTTCCCAAAGCAAAATGCTAAAGCCCAATGTTTTCATTGTATTTTCTGCTACTTTATGATTCATATTTACACATTGGAAATAACAGTCAATCAATCAAAAACAATCACCAAACAAAATTAAAAAACTCAGTTGCCTCACTGATGAAGGTCCCCTAGCCTTATGTTGAAGTATCTTTTACCAAATCAAGCGTTCTTATCGTAGCCTCAGCTCAACGCAGACGCATGTTTGCCCCTCGGTAACCACATTCATTTTCCACCAGTGATCTGTAAGACAACATGTCACACAGCTGATAAATGTCCGATCAGAGCACAAGAACAAATAACTGCTTTGCTTTACTGTTTATTACTGCCGTGGGGCAACATAACAAATGAGTTCTGTTAATTACATTTCTTCAGTGAGTGTATGAAGTGAAGCACACCATCATCAGATCTCTCAGACTCATTATGATAACGGCAGCAATTGCAAAGCTCAGTTGTAACACTGTTTCATTAACTTGGTAACTCTCTGGGTTTTTGATTGATTCACTGAGTGCATTTATTCACTTTGGTTAACATCTGGTCTCAAATAATAACCCTTCAGAAACAGCACTGAGCTGAAAAATGTCCGCATCCGAATTTGAGCAATTTCAGCCAATGATGTTCGGAAAGCTTAAAAGAACCACATGCTTATTTTATTTAGGCCATTGCATGGGAAGGAAACAGGAAGTGAGTCTACTTAGGTGGCACCGTTCTTATTGGTGCAGGTTGAACAGAGAAAGACGCGTTTTCTTTAGGCCAAAGTTTGCATGAGTTTACATAACACCAGAGTCTGTAGTGGAGGAAGCTTTCTCAGCACGGGGTCGACTGTTCAACTACTGTTCACACGTAGGATGGTAACAATGTAAAGTGCCTTAAAAACCACACTTTTACTGCACTCACCAACTGTTCATGGATCTGAGTGGATTATGTAGAGATGTTGCTGATGATGTGTTTTTCTCTCCAGGTATGATGGTACATTTCTCACTGATTTTTACCAGATCCCAAACACCACTGACAGAAATGCAGATGGCTGTCTCCTGATCTCTTCCATACACACTGCAATAATTTGGATTAATCACTACACACTTTAGCCTTTTGTCCCTTTTCCCTGCCCTAAGAACTGCCTCTTGAAATATGAATTTTTAGCAGGCTGCTAGAAACAGGTGTCTAAACATACAAGCGAGATAGCAGCCAACGTGCACCAAACCTTTGGAATAGCTTGTATTGTCTGTTATTTTGGCCTTTGTTCACCCCAGAGTTAAAGCTTTCAGTTTGGTAGCAATAAAATCACCTTAACTTGTAAATTTGTTTCTTGTGTTGTGCTCCTGTACCCCTAGCCTGGGTCAAAACAAACATTAGGACTGAAAAAAAAGAAACCAATTGTATCTCTGTCTCTCTCAGCTTCTTTGAAGGTCACTCCCAACTGGTCCCAGTTTTTCGAGTACGAGCACATCAGCCTGAGCTGTGAGCGGATCGCCTCCGGTGAATGGACAGTGTGGAGATCTCCAGCGAAAAAGGGGTCAGTTTACTGCTTAAATAACAAAAATCACAAAACTGGCATGTTAAAGGAAGACCACTTTTTATGTTTCACTCAGCTAATTCATCTTTTCAGTTGCTGTTGCTGTTGTGCAGGAAGGCAATCATTTCTAAGTAAACCCAAGAAGGTTTCAGTGTCTAAACCTGATACAGTCATTTTCAATGAATTAACCTAACTGGAGACTGAAAGCAAATTAAGGGGGATGTTAAAGAAAAGCAATCAGCAAAAAACTGCTGACAAACTGATATTTGACTGGTGAATCAGAGCACCAAAGCACTTTATGAGTACAGTGAGAGTCAGCAGGCATCTGGTAAAATGCCTGGTTTGAGAATTTTTTGCATAATTTACAACTTTGAGAATCAGGTTATTCCGCATGTGTAAATGACGAATACAAATGATGTTTCCTCAGATTGAAAGTGTCTGACTGCACATCAGGCTGGGGTATTCAAACTTCCTCTACCTGTGAAATTAAGAGAGTCACACATTCAGACTCCGGGGTTTACTGGTGCCAGTCCACACACGGTCACAGCAGCAACGCCATCAGCATCACTGTCAATGGTAAGATTCATTAAACTGCATTTCAGAATGCCTGAAGGAGAAGCTACATAACTCAGTCCTCCTGCTTCCCGTTTCAGGACAATGGAGCTACTCAAACCGCAGACTTGCTATGAAATTTAATGTGACTCATTCATGTGTGAATCAGCTCTTCTCTCTCCAATAGACTTTTGCAACATCTGCAACTATACACGTCAGTGTTTTACAGGGAACTAGTTTTGATAAAGGGAAGCACATCAATATAAACCAAAAAGGTTCAGTGGACTCATTGTTATACACAACTGGCTTCATTTTCTCCTTAACACAAGCACTATTGACTAACTTAATATTTGACATTCAGACTGGTGCAGTCAGGGATTGAACCACCAACCTTTTGGTTGGTGGTCTGTCTCAGGGCTGCAGCTCCAAAGAAACCACACTTTCGCAGTCTAACATTTAACATGCTAGTCAAAGTCAGTGAGCTGTAGCTCTTTGATGTGTTTCTAATCAGCAGCATCTGCTCTACTTTCTGTACCACAGCCCACGAGAGCTAATGTTGCATGTTATGTCAGTAAGATCACTGCATGTGGAAAAAATTATGTGTGGGGCTGTTCATGATCTGTTTTAGAAATGGATGCCTGATTAGCCTCTATGTGGTTGGTAGCTAACCTGTGCAGTGTTAGGTTACCTAAACTGGGACGCTCAAATAAAATCATTTTTAAAAGCAGCTAAATTACTTTTTCACAATCTCAAAAATGATCCCACTGGGCCTGTTGAATATCAGTTGTGTATAGAGTCCATATGAAGTCTCTGTGTATGTGGACTCTTATAACTTTTTTAAAAATCACACGCAGGCAACACCCCCAGTCCTTCTCTGTAAACCACAGTGACCTAATTTCTTTCCTGCAGAGATTCAGAGTTAGCTGATTTTGTTAGCATAATTGTTTCAGGGCAGTCACCTCTTTGCTGTAGGCCGTCTCCTCACCTGAAATCACACAACAACATTTTTCATTTTTCTGTAGGTTTAGAGAACCCAGTGATCCTACTGAGTCCTGCTGCCCCTGTGGTGGAGGGAGAGAACATCACTCTGCTCTGCAGAACAAAGAATCCCTCCAACCTCCCTGCTAATTTCTTTAAAGATGATCACCCCATCAAAAGTGAAACTGCAAACCACACGACCATCTACCAAGCATCTAAATCTGATCAAGGTTCCTACAAATGTCACATAAGTGCTCGTGGGGAATCCCCATCCAGCTGGCTGCTGATACAAGGTAAGGAACAAAGTCATTTCACTAAATAACAGATCTCCTGCTGCCTGCTTAAGCTGCTGCCTGTGACATGACACAGATAAGTGAACAAAATAGATGAATGGATGCAGACAGCTGTATAAACACACAGTGAGGGTAAAGATGACTAAAGAAGAAACATTCAATGCATCTTGGGAATCCCCCAGCAGCCTACACCTAAATGAAGCTTAACTAAGGGAGGATTCAGGGTAAGAGTGGACAAGCAGCCAAAGTCCACAGAAGTTATAAAGCCAAAGTAACTTGTGTTTTGCCCACATACACTGATGGTGATCTCACAATCTAAATAGATTAACTGGCATTTATCAGGATTCATTCAGTTCTAAATATGAACAGGATGGCTGTGAGTATGCTGAAGGAACATCCTAAAAATCTCTTCTTTACTCTTGGATTTGGTTACCTGACATCATGTATTTATTGGGATTTGTGTGAATTAAAAAAAATCTTATTGTAAAACAAATTGTGTTACCAGTCTCAGTGAGATTCGTAGCACTGCAATACATCATCAAACACGTTGCTTTATAAGGTAACACTGTAACATGTTTCCAGTTGAACTGGGCTTTGCAAAGGTGAAAATATATTGTATATGATTTAAAAATACATATTATATTAATATTAATTGCAAGACACTGCATGAATGGAATTCTGATTGGTGCTCAGCAACATAATAAATACATTAATTGAATTTTGGTCGCATTTTTTTAATGTAAGAAAGTCGTGACATATGTATCATAGAAACAAATTGAATAAGTAAAACAGAAGATGGTCTCAAAACAACAGGAAAATATTAAATACAACATATTTTAACACACTGAGTCTTGTTCTGTCTCCAGATCATTCTGACCTTCCCACTCTCACACCGTCTCCCAACTCAGCTCAGATGTTTGAGTATAAGGACTTGAATCTGAGCTGCGGCGTTCAAGGATGGACAGTCAAGAGATTCAGCACCTTTGATAAACAAGTGTCCGGATGTGAAAACTGGGGAAAAGCTACTTCCTATGGTTGCAGCCTCCACAAAATCAAGGGGCTGGACAGTGCTGTTTACTGGTGTGAATCTCCTACACACCAGCGGAGCAACTCAGTCAACATCACAGTTTATGGTAGGAGCAGTTTAAAAATCTAATTTGAAACAGAAGCCCTCAAAATGTATAGGAATAAGAGAAAACTAAACACGTAATAGTCATGCTTGTAAAACACGTGTCAAAGTTGTTATAGCAAAAATGGTTAAATGAAAACTTTCTGTTTTACACACAAACAGTGGAGGAGTACAGCTTCACAGCTCAGCTTAGATGCTTTACTATGAACAAAAATAGTTGAGATAAACAGACAAAAAATTCATTTCTATTTCACTAATGCTAGTATTGTTTTCTTTTAGTTAACAGAATCCATGATTAATCACAAAGCTTTAGTGCTGCACACGTCCAAAGCGGATAAAGTAATGGTGGAGACAAAGTGCATCATGTTTAATTTCTAAGGTCTAACATACCAGGAAATAAGTATAAAGTAATTAACACAAAACTTAATGCACCATATCAGGACAAAAACTAACTGGAAAAGCAGGCTGTGAAAACCTAAATGCACCTCACAATGCTGCTGCTTGTAGAATTACAGTTAATAGCAGTAAAATAATAGTTTCCAACCTCATGAGAATTGGTTGGCCAACTCTTCTTTACAGCATTGTTTCCATTTATTAATGTGCACAGCTCTCTTAAGCTCTCTTAAGATCCCACAGGATTGCAGTTGGGTTCACTCCTGGACTTTGGATAAGTCATTGATAAATTTGATCACAGTAGATGTCTTTCTTAAAATTCTGTAACTAAGTTTAAGGATGTAAATAGTCCACTTTTATCTTCTCCAATGACATACGCCAACACAATGTAAAACAGCTACCAAGACTCCCACAAGACTGATTATCTTGTTAGTGTTACATTAAACAGCTTTCATTGAAAAAGCAGGCCTCAAATGAGAAGTGCACAAGTCCCTGGTATAACTCACAAAAGTGTCCCTGTAAGCTGTAGAGGAAAAGGCACCTCACTATTCTAGAAGATCCTCGTTTTTGACTCCAAGAAGGGTTTGCTCCTCTATAATAAAAAGTTCTCTGTAAACTTGGACGTCTTAGTATTTGTCACTGAATAAAGACAATGAAAACAACCCCAGGTTTTCTCAGGTGACCACAATATTTTAATACACAGGTACTGCTCTGCAGTGGTCTAAATCATACCATTGATAGCTCTCTTCACACACAAAGTTTTATTATGAAGTTCCACAGGGTTTAGTGGTGGAATCAATTATATTTTTCCCAAATATATATTTTTCCTATCATTAGAAGACATACCATACATTGCATTTCACTGCGGTGCGTGCAGACAATACCCAGCTTTATCTATCCATGATGACACCCAATGATTAGCTAAACTGCAGGACCTGGATGAGCTGTAATTCAGATGAAACTAAGATTATTGTCATTGCACTAAAAATGTTAGAAACATTGTATCTAACCAAAATGCTTACTCTGAGTGGGATTACCTTGGCCTCCAGTAACACTGTGAGGAGTCATTTTTGACCAGGATATGTCCTTCCATGTACATTTTAAACAAATATATATGGAAAGTGCTGCATATCTGCAAAAAACGTTCATGCCAAAAACTAATTCATTCATTTATTACTCAGAATCTGCACTGTTGTAATTTATTATTATCAGGATGTTCAGATGATCCACAATGACAATGACTACTGTTGTAAACTGCTGAAATAAAAATGAAACTAAATTGAACTGCATCTTGTAGAAGTACTCACACTTGCTGATGATCAAATAATCAAGTCCATTTGACCTGTAGCATTTGTCCTCAGCCGTTGTTTCTCTATTCTGGCTTTTTTATATGTCATGTCATGTAGTTCCTCTGAGGTTTTATTTACTTAATTCTAAGAACGTTAAGGAATCAGAATATTTTATGTCCTGATACTTGAAACCTTAGCAACTAAAAAAGGTTTACTTTCTTTATTGATTTTATCTGCCTCTCATCAGACAGGGCTAGATAAATAAAGCTGAAGAGCATGTTCTGCCAACTGTTTCTTTCCTGTATTGACCCAGCCATTCATTAACCTTTGATGGCATGTACTCGTGTATTCAAACATTTTTTTTTTATCTCTCAGAACGAGAATATACTCCAGTAATCCTGCAGAGCCCTGTCCTCCCCGTGATGAAGGGAGATAATGTTACTCTGCTCTGTGAATCAAAGAACAGTCAATCCAACATCCCAGCAACTTTCTATAAAAATGAATCTATTATTGGGACTGAGCCTACAGGTCACATGATCATCTATAATGTCAGAAAGTCTCATGAAGGCATCTACAAGTGTAACATGAGTGTGGGAGTGTCTCCATTCAGCTGGCTGTTCATCATAGGTAAGCCAGGACTGAAAATCCAAGGAATCACATGACTCGTGACTTTGGTCTTTTTTCTTTGATGTGTATTAGCCATTGTTAATCTGTGGTTTAGAGAGAAGATAAAAAGAGCTTTATTCCAGCAAGATCTTTGTTGTTTGCTTCTAGATCCTGAAGATCCTGATGCCCCAACCTCAGATCCTCACAAAAACCTGTCTTCTCTGGGAATACTGCGCTACATCTTGGTGTACTTCCCATATGTAATTTCCACATTCCTCATGGCTTCTATATATCGCATGTCTGCAGGTAACACTCATCATTATGTTCAAATATCACCCATCCATCTCGTAGTGTTGGATCTACTGCTATAACCTTTACCAGAATAGAAAAACACTGGTTACTGAACATGAATATTTTGTCATAAACCAGAGTTATTATGTAAAAATCAGAGAATAACCAAAGTTATTGCATTTTTGATGGAGGAAATCAAAATGCCTGAGCCACATTTACATACAGTTTACATAACAGTTGATAAGAAAAGCAGGAAAAAAGCAACATCTGCAGAGACATGTTTTTAGGGCTCTTAATCTACCAGTTCTGAGAAAACTGGGATGATGTGTAGAACAGCATCAAAAACAGAAATTCATTATTAGCGTATAACTGCACCTATATTTATTCTGTTTTTCATATCAAAATTATTTGTATTTAAACAAGGATAGCAAAAGACTAAGAAATCTCATTGTGATTAAATTCTCACTACTAATCGGGTTATTTAGTGACATGATCGATATATTAGATGATTGTGTTTCAGAAGCAACCCTTGGTAACCTCCAGTCTGTTTATTCTCAAACCAGCTGCTGAGTGGTTGTGAGGTGAGATCAGTCACATAAAGGGTGCTGCATCAAAAACCTTCTTGTGATTGCTTTGGACACTTGTAGATTGCAGTGGTCGCCCAGATGCATGGAAGATGCAGACTTTGCCTTAAAAGTAGAAGTTACACATCATCTGGTTTTTGTGACACTTTTACTACAGTTTGACAAGTATTTGGCATTTATTTGCAGAAAGGTTAGTGTTTTCCCTTCAAATTATAGGCAACTTTTGCAATGTGCTAGTGGCCAAATTAAATACAAGAAGGTCTTCAATGTATAGCTTTTTGCAACCAGTTTCATGTTATGGACTGCCAGCAACTTCTAGCAACCACTCATCATTGGGTTAAAGAATACACATTATTCCAGAGGGCGTCAGTGACTGGATTAATGGGAACAATGGGCTAATGGCTTTTCAAAATCAATATACATGAGGGGATGAATGAAAGCTTAAATTTAAAAGATCTTCAGGCCCTCAGGCAGCACTGCAGTAACGTCTTGCTATTGACCTGTCCAGGGTTAGGTTTGGAAGTTGTTTTAGCCACATGTTAGTTTTAGTCACTACAATCTGCAATTCAAATAAGTCTAATACACTTTGGCAGTGCAGTTTTTCTGTCTTAACCCTTTCCATCCCACTTTCTGTTGGCCCCAAATTATTTAAGATGGAGACAAATAGAAGCTCAAATCTATCGTCAGACAAGAATAAGTAAACATCTGCAGTCAATGTCAAATTAAGTTCAAATTAAGAATGTATTATTCAAAAGAAAAATGACGTGAATATTCTTTATATTGACAGTTTGTTTCATCACTATTATCATTTCTTACTTTGCGCCTATCAGGAAGGAGCTCACATTTTTCCATAACGATGCCTCCACCCACCGAGGAAGATGAGGACCAGTCATATGATGATGTCATGGCTGACGTCACCACTGAGCATAATTTCTAACTTAAACTCTCTGTCATGTGTTGAAGTCTTGGTTTTACATGAATTTTATTGCATGTTGTTTTAAATTTTTGTATCAATAAAGTTTTAATGTTTGCTTTTTTGTAAATTCATTGCTGTGTGTTTTCTTTAGTTTAAATCTTCAACCTCGTAACATGAGAAATGAAGCAGTGCTTTCCTGGCAACAAAATTTATCAGGGTTAGAGGTGAGAGTTTATTTATAGGATCTGTTTTTAGGGCAAAGGGACAATTTAACTGTTAGTTCAAAACTTTACTGGGTTGAAGAAGTATAGTTAAAATCAATAGAAGTTATATAGTTATGCTGCCACCTGCTGATGGCTTCATGTCACTGCATCTCTGAGAGGAGACTGTGGAGCTACAGCAGCAAACTGACTCTGAGATATTAAAGATGGAGCTTTATTAAAACACCACCAGACTTTAATTCTTACTTCAATCCTACTCAGTGCTTAAAACTGATGATGCATATACATGTATACTTTAGTTAGATGTTATTTAGTTGTGTTTGTATATGACAGTAAGTTTAGTGCGGTGCATATGACAATAAACCTCTTGAATCTTGAATATTTTTTTGATGTAATGCTTACACCCCACAAAACAGGCTGTCTGTTTTCTTTAGTCTGATGACTGACAGCCTGCACAGAAGGAACCCTGATCCTCTCACCAGAGAGAGGCCAAACTAAGTGCCATCATGGTCGGCTGAAAAAAATCACAGAATGCATGAAAGCTATTGGAAAAGGTACTAAATCAGTTCAATTTAACTTAGCAAGTGAAAGAGAGTTTAAAGTAACTTAAAAATAAAATCAAATATTTTCCACCACATTTCTTTTGCTGGCCACCCTTCCAGTCCCCAGAGAAACTGCAATATCAGCCAGTCTCCGGTGCAGCCTCTCCACTGCTGGCTGCTTATTTGACCTCCAGAGATGCTCCCAGGAGTCGTAACTCTGAAGGATCTCCTATCAGTGCCTCAATAGGGAAGTTAGCTCCCAGGGACAATTCCACTTCCTTCTATCTTGAACAGTATCTGGGTTTACACCAACCCACCAGATTTCTTATTTGTGTTGCCCTGTAGTAGTCCTGTAGGCAAGGGAGGCCTAATCCTCCTTTATCCTTGGGAAGCTGAAGTGTTTTGAACTTAACTCTTGGCTTTTTACCCGCCCATATAAATCTTGAGAGCATCCTGTCCCATTCTACAAAGTATTTATCAGGGTTTTCTATAGAAACAGACTGGAATAAGTACAGTATCTTTGGGAGCATATTCATTTTTATGATGTCCACTCTAGAAGAGATGCTTAGATAAGGGATTAATGACCATCTGCTAATATCTACCATGATATCTTTTTTAAGTAGGGGTAGTTGATTTCTTCCAAACTGGTTATATCCATTGATAAGTTTATGCCCAGATATTTGATAGTTCTTTTATCCCAGCTTAGTTTGTATTTGCTGAGCGGATTTTGGGGGTGGCGGTGGGGGCTATAAGAGCTACTAAGAACTTGTGTTTTTTGTATATTCAATATATATCCCGAGTATAGCCCATACTCCTTTAACACTGACATGAGCTCCATAAGTGATTCGGTAGGTTTTGATGAGTAAACCAAAACGTCATCTACAAACATTTGGGTTAACAACTTTCTAGATTTAGTATTTCTAGTAATTCATAGCATTTGTAGTTATGCAGTGAAATGGGTAACGCAGCAAAATAGTTTGTAAATGTAAATGAGCAAAAACACGCAGCCATTAGCTGTGTTTTCACTTCTATTAAGAAAATAAAAAATGGTGCCAAAAGCTAAAAAGCTAAAATATTAAAAATAAGTTCTTCTTGCTATGTGAAAATATTGAAATGAAAACAGGTTTTGACCCTCGCTTGAATTCAGATTTCACACATTTAACACTTCTTACTTTGTTGTAAGACTTGGGCAACAGATTGGTTGAGTTTATTCATGCCAGACAGATCAGCAATTGTGCTAATAGCTGGCAGCTAGCATGGAGTTGATGGGGAGGAGAAACTTGTTGTGGGCAGCACACATGGGAAAATTTCAATCCCAGGTTTGACCGCGAGAACAGTAGAAGCATTCAGTCATACACAAAACATCTATCCAGCAAGAGACGCAGCTGCAAGATGCACACGCAACCTAGATTTGCTTCTGAGCAGATCATGAGCAGAAATGATGCTTGCCAGTGAAACTACAGCAGGAGGAATCTGCCAGTTCTGCAGTAGTTAGAGCTACAGTAACAAAATATGTACAAATGCTGTCTATTTAGGATCATGTTTGTGTTGAGTTCAGCCTCATGTTGATCTCTGATATCATATTCATTTTCCTGAATGCTTGGGATCGATTAAAGCTCTTTGTTTCACTGATATCATTTGACTCAAAAGGCCTCACCTCCTGCAGGAGGTGCTGTAGTAGAAGAAGAGCAGGGATATGAAAACCAACCTACAGCTGGTTGGTGAAGCTGGTGTTGATTGTTTTGATGAGCAAGTCGACATTAGTGAGAGATCTGAGATAACGTCAAAGGGCACTAAAAAGTGCCTTCAAAACAAAATTTCCCCTCAGTGTACGGAAATGATGTGCAGTGCAGATAAATAAATGACGCATGTTGTGGTTGTTTAAGAGCAAAGTCAGACTCACAAGGAAAACTCAAATCAAACTGGATTATAGATGGAAAGCCTGTGAAGCCTTGTCAGACAGTGACAGTGTGATGTGACCATCTGAGAGAAAAGTCCTGACATTTGAAGAATACAATAAACAGGCAGCCTGAGCATCATAAATGATGAGAAAGCATATCTGTTCCTGCGTTGGAAATTTGTAGTCAGTTTAGCATAAAATAGAGGAAATAAGTATGAGGGTATAGTGGTGTGGTATCTGTGTGTTTCCTGATTTACAACATCATCATTAAACTCAGAGGGCTCAGCGAATCAAGTAGCTTTTCCTGCTCGCTGAAAACGGCAGAAATACAGGTGAGTCTTGTTTATGCTCAAAACTTTTGTGCTTAAGTTCTAATTTCATGCTTTGTTGCAGCTTCTGGGCAGTAAAAACACACAGCTGCGTCAGCACCACAGTTGGCTCCTGCCAGTGTTCAGGGTGCAGATCTATTGATGTTATTACAAATTGGTTGTTGTTGTTGTTATAGACTAAGACTTAGGGTGTACCGGTGCCAAATGATAATAATCAACCTCACACTCTTTTATGGCTTCATTATGAACAATCTGCTAATAGCATATTCTTGTATGCGTTGATCACTGTTCACTACCATTCAAATGTTTGGACACACCTTATCATTTAATGTTTTTTCATCTTTTGTCCTGGAAATTGTTTTTAATGGAATCATGTAGTAAACAAAAAAGTGCGAATCAACTCAAAACACGTTATATATTTTAGATTCTTGAAAGTTGCCACCCTTTGATTTGTTGACAGTGGGGGTTTCAATTATCGATTTTAGCTTGAATATCAAAATATAAATGTGTTTTGCCAGAAACACCAGAATCTCAGGTTAAAGCTTTAATTTGAACAATCATCAAACAGCTAAAACAGCAAATGACAGCAGGTAAACAGATTCCAAATAAAGACGTAAACACAAAGCTCACCCGACGGCACGTATACAGACATGCCGTTGGGGCTGAACGCCAACATCTTACAGGTTCAGATGCTGCAGATTTTGTCACTCTCCAACCAAAATTCACTGAAACAGCAGAAGAAGATCAAAACTACGCGCCACATTTGATAAACATTTACATAACATTTACAGCATAAACAGTTCCCTCTTACTTTCCCTCTTACCATAAAAATCACACTTCCTGCACAGCTCTCTCTCTCTCTCTCTCAGTGTACTTCACGACCAGTTTCCCATATCTATATCTAAGAAATCTAAACTTTTTAAAATGATACGAAATTGCAAAAACCCTTAGCTGTGTCTCTAATCACACCTCTGTAACTTTTCTCTGCTTCAGTTCAGCAACATCACTTAATGTTCATATGTTTTCCTCAGTTTTTTTTCTGCTCCAGAATATTTTTAAGGTATTTGCTATAAAAAGCCAGGCCAGGAAATTTTCCTTCATGTTTTTCTGTGTTTTAGCCTCACTTACACTGACACAAAGGCATCTGCTGTGATGTTTACACCTCTGATGAAGTCTCACAAGTGCCAGTACTGATAAATGATCAGAATTATAATATTTCTTACTGTTTGAGGCAAAATTTCCCTAATTTGAATTGAAACGAATTGGAATCGGAATCACATCAATTACAGAAATCAGTGACGATACGCAGCCCTCCTGCAAACCCTTGACCTTCTCTCAGTGAGATTCATGATGTAGACACCTGACATGGTCTTCACTTCACTTTCCTTGTCAGGCTTGTCAAACTTGTCAGTTTGCATGTTCTCCCCGTGTTTTGCGTGGGTTCTCTCCGGGTACTCCGGCTTCCTCCCACCGTCCAAAGACATGCAGTCTGTGGGGATAGGTTAATTGATTAATCCAAATTGCCCATAGGAGTGAATGTGAGCGCAAATGGTTGTCTGTCTCAGTGTGTTAGCCCTGCGACAGACTGGCGACCTGTCCAGGGTGTACCCCGCCTCTCGCCCCATGACAGCTGGGATAGGATCCAGTGCCCCCCGCGACCCTGAAAAGGACAAGCGGAAGTGAATGAATGGATGTTCAGACTTATACCACAGGTTGTTGTTAATTTCATATGTGTTCATAGTTTTGATGCCTTCTGTGAAAATCTACAATGTAAATAGTCATGAAAATGAATAAAAACCATTAAATAAGAAAGGATCTGTCTACCAGAGGACCCAAGCTTGAAGGATAGACCACCCGCAGGGGCAAGTGGGGAATTATTATTATCATATACTCAGCCTTGGAGAGCAAAGATGACTGACAACCTGGGCCAACCGCTTGAATAGGTATACTAGGGATATTAAACCAGCACTACTCTAAGAAGCCATCTGAAGTGTACTCTGAGTGGCAGGGGAACGAAATGAGAACAGCGCCACTAAAACGTCTTGATGCATTCTCAATCATCCAGGAAAGTAAATCTCCAAAAGTTGAATCTGTTCATCTGGACGTAGCGTTTTGTGGGAGAAACGTTTCGTCACTCATCCAAGTGACTTCTTCAGTCTCAGCTGACTGCAGGTTTCCCCAAACCTTATAAACAGTACATTTGCATAATGACTGAAACCAGCCCACTGAAGGAACAATGGGCTGGGAGGCCAGTTCCTTAATCATAATTATGCAAATTCCCATGACCATTGATCAACAATCACTGACCAAAACCCACTGATCAAAGAACACTGATCAATGGCCATGAGTACCATTCACAGAGAGTTGGGGAATGGCTGCAATCACAGCGTTGTAAGATGGCGAAAGATGTACCCTTAGGCCCCCTCCTCGATTCAGAGATGGTCTTTCCCTCTTCACGTAAATGGCCTCCTTGACTCCGCGCTCAAACCAGCGTTCCTCCCTGTCCAGGATGTGTACATCCTCATCATTGAAAGAGTGTCCACTGGCCTGTAGGTGTAAATAGACTGCAGAGTCCTGGCCTGATGAGGTAGCTCTTCTGTGTTGTGCCATCCGCTTCGCTAGAGGTTGTTTGGTTTCCCCGATGTATAAATCCTGGCAATCCTCCTGGCACTTAACAGCGTACACTATGTGACCCGACCCTTGGGGTGGACCAGTTTTTGGCGCAGCGTGTTTTGGGGTTTAAAAGCCACAGAGACCCGGTGTTTAGAAAAAATGCGTCTCAACTGCTCCGATACTCCTGACACATATGGGATCACTACAGGTTTTCGCCTGGGCAGCGGCTGTCCTTCTCTCCTGGATCGGCTGAAGCTTTCTTTAGGTGCCTTTCCCGCTTTGACAAAAGTCCAGCTGGGATAACCACATTTACTCAGGGCCTTCTTGATGTGCTGTTCTTCTGCCTCCCTGGCCGCTGTGTCTGTGGGGATGGTGTTCGCTCTGTGTTGTAGCGTCCTGATGACCCCCAGTTTGTGCTCCAGTGGATGATGAGAGTCAAACCTTAGATACTGATCCGTATGTGTAGGTTTACGGTACACGTCAGCTTTTAGATGTCCCCCATTACTGATGGAAATCTCACAGTCTAAGAAGGCTAACCTGCCACTTTTCATATCCTCCCTGGTGAATTTGATGTGTCGGTCCACCGAGTTAATGTGATCCGTGAAATGTAGTACGTCCTGAGATTTGATTTTCACCCAGGTGTCATCCACATATCTGAACCAATGGCTTGGTGGTGTTCCAGGGTAGGATAGCAAAGCCCTCTTTTCCACTTCTTCCATGTACAAATTGGCCACGATGGGTGAAACTGGGGAGCCCATGGCACACCCATGTTTCTGCCTGTAGAACTGACCCTTGTATGTGAAGTAGGTGGAATGAAGACACAGTTCCAAAAGCAAACACACTTGGTCGATGCTGAGAGTGGTCCTGTTGCTGAGGTTGGTGTCATCCTGTAATCTCTTACGGACTACCTCCAACGCTTCCGTGACTGGGATGCAAGTGAAGAGAGATGTAACGTCGTACGAGACCATGGTTTCATCTGCCTCCATAATGACATCTCTCACCTTCTCAACAAAATCCAGGGTGTTCTGGATGTGGTGTTCAGAGCTGCCCACCAGCGGGTTGAGGATCGAAGCCAGAAACTTGGAGATGTTATAGGTGACCGAGTTGATCATGCAGACAATAGGTCTTAAAGGTGCACCCTGCTTATGTATTTTCGGTAAACCATACAGACTTGGTGTAGACTCCCCTGGGTACAGCCTGTGGTATGAGGTCCGGTCAATAGCTTTGTCTTGTTCCAACTGCTTCAGACAGTCTATCACCCTCTTCCTGTAGCCACTTCCTGGGTCTCGTTTCAGGGGCTCATAAGTATTTTCATCACTGAGTAGTGACAAAATCTTCTCATGGTAGTCTTTCTGGTTAAGCAATACTGTGCACCTACCCTTGTCTGCCGGAAGGATGATAATGTTGTTGTCATCACTAAGTGAAGTGAGTGCCTTCCTCTCCTCCATGGTGATGTTGGATGCTGGGGGCTTTGCATTGCTGAGACAGGCCGAAACTTTCGTCCGTAGTTGCTCTGCTTCCACTTCTGCAATATTGTTGTTGCGAATTGCTGTTTCTGTGGCTGTGATCAGCTCCACTAGCGGGATTTGTCTCGGTGTGACGGCAAAATTCAACCCTTTAGCAAGGATGTTTTTCTCTGTTTGGGTAAGCTGTCTGTCAGACAAATTCTTCACCCACTTGTCCACATCCTCCGTGTCGCATCCTTGTCTCTTCTGGCCACTGAGGACACTCTCCGTATTTTTCGGTGGTTTCCGACGTACAACAAGTAAGTCAAACTTCCTTTGTTGCCTGGTCTTAGACCTTTGTTGCCTGGTACTCATGGCCATTGATCAGTGTTCTTTGATCAGTGGGTTTTGGTCAGTGATTGTTGATCAATGGTCATGGGAATTTGCATAATTATGATTAAGGAACTGGCCTCACAGCCCATTGTTCCTTCAGTGGGCTGGTTTCAGTCATTATCCAAATGTACTGTTTATAAGGTTTGGGGAAACCTGCAGTCAGCTGAGACTGAAGAAGTCACTTGGATGAGTGACGAAACGTTTCTCCCACAAAACGCTACGTCCAGATGAACAGATTCAACTTTTGGAGAGCGCCACTAAAGCTGGAGACAGAGCAATATTGGAAGAACATAAGGGAGAAGGATGCAACCCATGATGGCAATGCTCAGAAAGGATCTCCAGTATGAGCTGAAAGTTGGGCATCAACAGGCCCTGACATGATTCACACCTACTGGCTGAAGAAACTGACTCTACTCCATTAGTGTCTAGCAGCACAACCCCCCCCCCCAGCTGCTAGTCATTGAGAAGGGACCAGTCCCATTTAACAACTGAAGATTAACATGGAAGCTCCTGATGTCATAGTGGCTAAGTTAACCAGGCACGTGGCTCAGTGCATGTGTGGTGCACCGAAAGAAATTGGCAGGAATACCAGAGGAGCGAAACACGAGAAAATATTTGACAGTGTCATCTGCTTATGTATGCACTTATACACCACCAACATACTGTGCAACAATCTGGTGTTACAAGCAAGTTAAGTTAAGGATTTTACCTGGTTAAATGTTAGTTTGGCATTCAATTTTCGATCAGCTGATCGGCTTTTCAAGTTGCTATTCGAAAAGCCCAATAATGGGGAAATACAATAATAAAGCCTCAAAGTAACAAAAGCATGAACCTTGATCGGATTAAAGAAGGCACTGCTTAAGTAGATACCTGGTTAATGTGCAATTTAAAGTTATTCTGATCATATTCTGAATGCTTTGTCATTGTGACTGGGGACAAAGTTAAACAATGACTACGTAACAAGACAGCATTGTTCTGAGATGTTTAGACGAAATATAGTTTCTATGCAATATATCACTAAACAAGATGGAACGTGTCATTAACACAGTAAGAGATTTGATTCAGATCTGGAAATAAGCATAATGATATTAGACATGAATTATACACAATGCTAATAATAATGTGTTAGAATAATAGGTCAGTTAAGACTGAGCAGTGGATTTCTATGACTAGTCCGTGATCTCAATAAAATTGATTTATTTTTTCAACTCTAGAAACATGGTTGACACAACAAATGTGACTTCATCTTCCAACCAGACCTGTGATGCTGTTAACACTTCAGCCTATCCTTTCTTTATGCTGGTCTACAGTCTTGTGTCCCTGGTAAGTTTCAAATCATCAGATTGTGCGCTATTAAAAATGTGTTAAAGGTTCTCAGTGTATGTACTGAAGTCCTGTCCTCTCCATCCTTTCTGTGTTTCTTTAGGTGGGTTTAATCCTCAATGGCTTCATCATGAAGTTTCACTTTTGTGGAGAACAGCAGCGGACATCAAGCAGCTTGAAGATCTACCTGAAAAACCTGACAGCTGCTGACTTCCTGCTCTGCCTCTTTCTGCCACTCCGCATCATCCACTATGCAAGCAGCTCTGTCATTATTCGGCAGCTCTACTGTAGTTTTGGAGCTTCTGCCATCTTCCTCAACATGTATGCCAGCATCATATTCATGGGCTACATCGCTGCCAACAGGTAAAACTTCATGATGAAGCTTAGAGGAACCTTTTACTGATTTCAAACTGCATTTCATGGTAATGTTGTTTATGCCTGACAGCCTGACTAAAGCACTGACAAGAATTTTGACTTTATTAATGATTTCTGCTGATTTGAAACTATTAATTAATAAATAGTGACTGATTCATCTACTCAGCCCCCTTGTCTTCTGTCTTCAGGTATCTAAAGATTGTCCGACCTTTAGGAACTCACATCCTGCAGACAGTAAAAACTGCCTACATCATTTCCATCATCACCTGGGTTTTTCTCCTGGTTCCGACTGTGACATACACCATCCTATTTTTCATCACCCAGAAACCTGTGACCTCTAACCCCAAGTGCTGTGATCCCTTCTTTAGTGAATCGATCAAGCTCTTCTTCACAATCATCCACGCTTTGTCTCCCATTATCTTCCTCGTGGTCTTCATATCCCTGGTCTTCTTCTACTACAGCACCTCCCGCAGGGTGTTGCGGGCACAGCAGAGGCAGCTGGCTTCTTCTGGCTCTGAGAAGCTTGTCAAGCCTCGCAGGAACATGTTGGTGCTGGTCAGCATCTTCTGTGTTTGCTTTGTCCCCTATCACCTGGCTCGTCTTCCGTATAGTCTTCTGTGGAGAAATGACTCTGTAGGCTCAGTCTTGAACTATATAATGGAGGTGACCACCATGGTGGCAGTTTTCAATGTCTGCCTGGACCCTGTTGTTTATTTTTTCCTCTGTAAGTCTTTCCGGGCAAAGGTGAGAAAGGTGTCCAGGACAACCAACAACCAACAACCAACTGAGGAGAGTGAGAGTACCAAAGAGCCACTGGACAGTCTTCCAGCAATGAAGTAACCCAGTGAGTTGTAAGGAAAAGCTCAACATTTTATGAAATGCATTTGGTTTGAGAGTCAGATTACACCAGTGAAACCAGTGTCATGGATCCCTAATCCTTGTCAGCTATATGACTCTCTGCTGAGCTCATGAATCAATACGGTGCTTAACACAAACATAAAGACAGAATCAGCGTTTATGTTGCTTTATGTTGCACAGTGGCTGATTTAGCATGAATAAATTGAACCAGTCTGGGTTCACATGGATATAACGCTTGGGATCTTATGAACACTTACAGAGGAAAGAGATGACTCCTTTTGGGAGAGTGTGATGGCATGATGACAGTTATGAAGTGGGGTTTAAAGCCATGCACACACTGGAAGTAATTCCCCTCTTCGCACATGGCTCTGAAAATGGTTGTTAGTCACTTGTGGACATTCCAGGCTATGGTTGCCTGGGTAACGCTTTAATGTATTTATTACCAGGTTATATATCAATCAATGGTTTCCCATGTTATCATTGGTGGTTGCTTCAATCTCTTACCTGGGCCCGGAAAAACGTTTATCCCGTTCACTTCATTTTGCCAGAGTGTATTTTTGTTGTAGTCCCTTAAAGTCGTAGAAAGTCATTCACTTTCTGTGCCTCAGGTTGCCAAATTCCTGTGAATTTGATGTATGTATGAAGCTTAAATCTGTAAGAAAACCTGCATCAGAGTGAGGCTTAATGAAAAAACGAGTACTGTTTCAAATAAAGCAGCATCTTAACACCAGTGAACTCGTTTTGGTTTCTTTTCTGAATCTCATCAGCAGTTTTTATAAGCAGGTGTTCTTTCTGTTTTAATGCCGAGAAGAACACACATCAAACACTGAAGTAGAGTTAAAAGGGACTGCTGAGTATGCTGTAGTAATCTTCTCTTTAAAATCAGTGGAGTTCACACTTTCATTTTGACAATCGAAAGGACATCTGTCAGGATTGTAGAATAACTACAGCTCTGCAGTGTAGAAAACCCTTTACATAAAGACAAAACAGGTATTTGGGGTTGATCCCAGAAAGTTGATTTTCCTTATCTGGATGTTGGATTTTTAGTGGGAGAAATTTTGTGGCTTCTTCAGTTTCTCTCGGAAATGGCCAGATGAAGAGAATCAATTTTCTGGGATTTCTGATGACTCAGTGTTTTTTGTTTCCTTAAAATATATCTGTTCTTTTTTTATTCTGGTTATGTCTTTCATTAAGATTTGCCATTTGTTGTCATTGTGTCTGCTCGTGGGTCTGTCTGTTAAGTTCAGTGTCCAGTCCGGATCTCTGTGTCCGTCGTGTATTTCCTGTTTTACTTAGAAGGTCCATTTCTGATGTGTATAGTTGTGTCCCAAAACATTGGCTGCATCCTCCAGAGGCTGCATTTGAAGGCCGATTACGTCACAGCCAGGCAATGAAGGCTGTCCCAATTTGTCGACTCCTTCAAATGCGGCTGACAAATGTATCCTCCATTTTCCCAAATTTGAAGGATGGGTTGGGTGTGTCCTTTGTGGCCCACCATATCCCAGAATTCATAGCACGGCCCAGCCAATTTCAGCTTCCAACAATGGCGGTCGCTACTAAGTTTTAAAATTAGTCTTAATAATCTTTCTGGGTCACAAAATAAACTTTTAACATTTCTCAGGCAGGAAAGTAGCTGTTTATACTTTAAATATCTGCTTTGTTTATCAAGACAATGCATATTTGCAAAAGTGCGCCAACTTTTTCAGAGATTTCTGTTACCCACCCGCTCCATAGCAAGCCAGGGGGTTCGAACCGGCGAGAGCAGCGGACTCCCGGCTTTTCAGACCACCAGCTCTTTCGCTACTCAGGTTAAACATGATATATAAGTCACTCGGATAACTTAAAAATGTTATTGTTTGGATTTTTCGGTGTTTTATTTGTTCCAGAGTAAATCAGTTTGGCTGAGATCAAAGTTCCTCCTGGATTTTCACAGCTGAATAAACGTCAAACATAAGTGTGAGATGGTCGAGAATTCACGCCAGTGTCCTGTTATATTTTAGATAGCAAGGAGCAGACGGCTGAGTTTATTAAACTCCACAGACACAGCGGTGACACAAATCTGGAGGCTAGACTGTCCCATTTCACAGTCTCGCACTTCCGGACTTCTCGGTCTTCGAAGGAACCGGCCCACGTAGACCGCAAAGGCCAGGTCCTCCGAAGGATGTTTTGGGACACAGCTAATATGTCTAGTTTTGCTTCCCTAGTCTCATTTCTCCCAGCTGTGTTTCCCTCCTGTCTCCCATTCCCAGATTACTCCACTATGTATTTTAGCCCTGTGTTTTCTCCTGCGTGTTGATGGTCTTTCTGTGTTCTCCTGTGCTTCATGTACGTCTGCTCTCCATCTCCTTGTGTTCAGGTTTTTTGTTTAATTCTTAGTTTTTGCCAGTTTAGGTTATTTTTCAGTTCTGCTCTTGCCACCCTCGCCTTTTGTCATATCTCATCCTCCACAGTAAAGCTCACTCACATCAACAGAGCCTGCATCTTGGGTCCTTATCATAACCCCACACATCTGCCGTCACAGCCATGACAACTTACCTGGATGACTGAGCGTGTATGAAGAGATTTTGGGGTTCGTGTGCACAAATATCTGACAGGTGCTATACACTCAATGTTCAGGTCTGTGAGGTGCTGTTGTTTACTGCAGGAGTGTCATTTGGATTACGAGAGAAAGAAAAATGGCCCGTGTTAATAGCAGTGGTCTGTGGTTTTAAGAGTTTGCAAAGTATTCTGGTTTTTGTTGGATTTTTTTTTTTTTTAAATCTTTCAAACGAGACCAATACTGAACTGTTTCTGTGGTAAGAAATCACAAATTTTAGAAGTAGCTGCAACATTCTACTATACATGTGGCTTAATTTCTTATCTATTTTCCCAATCAACTCTAGCATGTAGGTAGGTTAAACAGTTATCTGTATTTATATGTAATTAGCTTCCTTTAAGTTGCTTCAGTGATGCAGTTTTTCAAAACTGTTTTATGAAACTAGCACCTCTGTGGTTGTCCAGTTTCCTGTTTCTGATAAAACCTGTTTTACTGCATGCCTGTTGTGTTTAATAACCCACATAGTCACCACATGTGCACAATGCAAATTATGTGGTTTCAGCATGCTTTGAAGCAGCTCAGCAGTCTGTCACCTGTCTGGCCCACATGAGTCACCATTCTCATCATCAGAAGTTTTTATTTTTCTCAAACACTTAAAACATCATCTTTATTTATACAGCACTTAAAAAAAACAGAGCTGTCAAGAAGTGCTGTACATTTAAAGTAAATAATAAAAATACACAGGTGTACAACATGAATTGTTAAGTGATGATGAGAAAGTTGCACACATTCATCATGGAGCTGGATTCATGGTAATCTGTCCTTTTTACAAGATGGAATGATTGCACAGCATGCAGGCTCAAAAGTATGCATATGGGCTCAAATATAAACATGCACTTCCACTAATAGCTGGCTGGATGTCTCTTAGCAAATTGCACTGCACCCAGATGCTTTCAGCACTCATCAACATGCCTTTTTTTGTTCAAGTCCCAGTATAAATGGTGATTGTGCTGTGAGACATCACAGTGGGGATATGAAACAAGCTGAGGTCAGAAGCTAAGGATTTATGGTCATATTTTATAAGTGCATGCTTATTTTATAAGTTATGAGTGTTATGTTAACATTTGGTGTCAGCACAAGAAGTGGGTTTAAAAGTCTAAGAGCTCATGAATGTCAAGCTCACTGCCTTCTTGTTTGTTTGTTTTTTGATTAACTGTTGTCTAATCAAAGACCTTTTCCAGCTGCTCAATTAAAATATTTTCAGATTTTGTCTTTAATATTTTTGGGTTCAAAATATGAAAACAAAACACAAGATATGCATATGTTACCTTTTGAAAACAGCATCCTGTGAGTGTGTGACTGCCTGAGTGCTCGAAACTTAAACACAGCCACCGCTCACTGATTTGTTCCTCCAAAGTTAAACACGCACCCATAAAACAGGAGCAGATGTGAGCTGAAGAGAGAGCACTAGGATCAGCTCTGAAGATAAATGCATCTTATACACTCAGCTAAAGTGGTATGGTGAGGTCGTTGGGGTCTACTTCCTGCAGCCCTCTGAACTCGCCTCTCATCCTCCTTCCTTGTTTACAGATTAGCAGAGCAAGCTATAGAAACACCAGGAAATCTGATAATCAGCCACTTGGCTTCCTAAATTGGATTGGATGAACTCATTGAGTAATAGGTAAAAAAGAAAAGAAAAAAACAGGGAAGAGAAAGGCTTGATATTTCATGTCTTGACGAAAGGCTGCTAAAACAGGAACTACTTTGCGTGAAAGACAAACTGAACTGTAGAGGTGATAAAGAAAACCTGAAGTGGACTCCCTGAGTTGGTGAGCTAGAGATTTTTATTTTTATTTTAGTGACTAGGATTAGGGGATTAAGATGATATTTGAAATATTATTTGAAATTCTTACTGAAACTAGTATTAGGCTTCCTTTGCTATGTAGGATAACCAGTACTCTTTTTTACTTTACGTGTAGTTTAAGATAACAGATAAGATAAAATTTATTGTCATTGCACAGTCATTCATAGTACAAATAAATTGGGAAAACTAAGAATAATAAGAATAAGAACAACTTTATTTATCCCGAGGGAAATTCTTTTGTCATGTACATGCTCAAAGCAGCAGGAGAGACCGAGGAACAGATGAAATAGATATAAGATATACAGTATATACAATAAGAATAGTGTACAGTAATATACAGTAGGATAGTGCAAGACAAATAATCGGATAACTCTAACAAAGTAATATACATAACTATATCCTGGTGAATAAATAACTAAACTATCCTGCGTTGGCACTACATATAACACAACACAACACGACACAGGAACTTAATTTAAATAAAATGAAGAATAAGGGTATGTGTATTGCACACTGTTATTGTTGCACACTAATTTTTATATTGCATCTTGTTTTTTCTTAATAAATATTATTGTTGTTGTAGTTACAGAACCCAAAAAAGTCCAGGGAGGTAGCCAATCAGTTCAGCTGTTTCAGTTGCATTAAGGCTATTGCCCTGTTGTAAAGGTTGTCCTTTAGTCTAGAGCCATTGTAGAAGACGGTCAGCAGCTCCTTCTAGATGTGCATTTTTCTGAGGATTCTCAGAAAACAGAGACGCTGTTGGGCCTTCTTTTAAAACCGCAAAGGTATTAGAGCTCTACTGGAGGTCTGTGTCTATGTGCATAACTTGAAACTGGAGAAACTCTCCACGCGCTCCCCGTTGATGCTTACAGGCTGTAGCTCAGACTTCCTCCTTCTGACTACCAGTTCTTTTGTCTTGGTGATTGAGGTCCAGGTTGTTGTCTAGTAAGGTTTAAGTAAGGAATCTCACAAACAAACATGAAAAAAGACCCCAAGAAAAAAAAAAAAAAAAAAAAAAAAAAAAAAAAAAAAAAAAAAAAAAAAAAAAAAGTGTAAAAAACCCGAACATCAAATCAAACTATTAAAGTGTGGGTCTGTAATTGTCACGACCGGGCGGCCAGACACAGGTAAGTGGACTCAAATGCAGACGCCACACGGAGGCTTGGAGGTAAAGTGAAATGAGCAATTTATTGACACTCAAAAATGGCACACCATCAAGGAGGAAAGAAACAAAAATGCAATAGGTGAACTGAAGGCGAGAGGGAAAACAGACCTCCGAACATTGGCTACCTACTAACAAAGTTTCTGATTACGGTCCTAAGAATCAGTAGCAACAAACACACTGTGATTAGCAAGAGCTAGCAGAAAAAGCTGTTACCAGAAATGCTGAGAAAGTAAACAGGTCTTGGTTTGACCATCTTCAAAATAATTGTTAAGCAGTAAACAAGAGTCACACTGCGTGTGCAGCAGCAAAGTCCAAAGGAAATAGTCTCTTAATCGGGCTGGGCTCGTTATTTGGGATTTTCCGGAGCAGGCATACAAGGTACAGGGTTTCTCTGAGTCACTGTAATGAAAGGAGTGTAGAGTCAATGCGTGCCCCACGCAGCAATCCAAGAAGAGGTAGCAACAAAATACATAATCATACTTGTCTGGGTTGGCGGCGAAGTTAGAAGGGGGTTAGTGGTCCGAGTGAGGCTAAACCAGCTCGTGTACACTCACTGTGAAGTGTTGGGCAGGGAGGCAGGCAGGTGAATAGCGCCGAGAATAGTAAGCAGGCCAGCGACGGGGAGTTGAGTGGTTACAGGCAGCAAGATCCAATCCACTGTGAAGCTGCAGAGGCAAGTAGACAGGGTTAGTGTGGCAAAAACAGCAAACAAGGTTTACCGAGCTATGACTCTCACTAACGTGGGTTAGCAGACGTTCCGGCGAGGAATGTTTGAGAACGCTGGTCTTAAGAGCCTCCCAGCAAATTACACACAGGTGCCACAAACGAGGGGTGTGGTGACTCTGCCCAGTGATGGGTTTACTGGCATGCAGGAAAGGCCAGCACTCACCCGGACCATGACAGTAATATGTTAGTAATAATATTAATTACATCGACTTTAAAGGTAAAATGCGTTTGTTTCTGTCATGCCCTTCTCCTCCTCCAGTTCTCCATCAGGTGCGAATTGGAGAGAGCATCTGGCTTAGAATTGCATGAACCTGGTCTGCAAGTTATGGTCAAATTAAAACGAGCAAAAAACAAAGCCCCCTGGCTTGTCTGGCATTGAGGCGTTTGGCTGTCTGAATGTAGGATAGATTCTTATGGTCTGTCCAGACCAAAACCAGGTGCTCATTCCCCTCCAACCAGTGGCGTCACTCCTCCAGAGCTAGCTTAATCGCGAGGAACTCCCAGTCAACAACATCATAGTTACTTTTGCACAAGAAAACAATATGAGAAAAAGGCACAGGGGTGCAGTTTACCTTCTATTCTTTGTGAAAGAATCGTTCCTAAGTCCAAGGCATCCATTCCACAATGAATAGTTTTGTCAAATCTGCCTGGATGAGAACTGGGGCAGAAGAAAACAGCCGCTTCAGTTGCTCAAATGCTTGTTGTGCTGCTGGTGACCACACAAACTGCTGTTTGGGAGAGGTGAGAAATGTGAGTTTCACGTACACTTAATCACTGCTTTTATGTTGTGCAGGATCTGCTTTCAGTTGTCGCTGCTCAACAATAAAACCCAGGAAGGGAAAAGTCTGAAGGTGAAACTTATATTTCTCACCATGTTCCACTCAGGTTTTAGAGAAGATGGGGATGTGATTTAAATACATGAAGACAAAGTGCTTAAGGGAGTTACGCAAAACATCATTGTCCAAGGCCTGGAAGACAGCAAGGACATTGGTGAGACCGAAGGGCATGACCAAGGTGATAGGCATTTCGGAGATCTAGTTAGGTAACAATTGTTGCTCCCTGGAGCAATTCAAAAGCTGATGCCACCAAAGGTTATTTTTAATTTTTTAATAGTTATCTTGTTCAGACCACAAAAGTCAATGCAGGGATGAAGGGTCTCGTCTTTCTTTCAAAAAAAAAAAGAACCCTGCCCTGAGAGGAGATGTGGAGGGGCAGATTATGCCTACTGTGAGAGAGTCGGTGATCAGTAGCCCCACTGCTACTGACGGGTCAGATTTTTTAATGGTAATGGGCATGAGCACTCACCCTTCTGACGCTTCTTCTTCTAGTCGGAGGCTCTTGCCCCAACTGCATTGGGTCTTCCTCCTTCCAAGGTTTGTGCTCCACTCCCTCTCCTCCAGATGAAAAGGAGCTAGCCGAAGTGGTTGGGGTCACTTTGGGCCACTCCCAAGGCCTCCTTCCATATTTCTGCATGTGATCGTTTAACCTATTGCATATGTTTACCAGAGCTTCCAAAGATTTGGGTAACTCCTTTGTGGGTAACTCACATTTTAGTCCTTTGTTGAGGCTGTTAAGGAATCCTCCCAGAGTGCCTTCTCCTTCCAACCGGTCTCCATAGCCAAAATCCAGAAGTCCACTTAAAAGTCAGCCACACTCCTTTTTCCCTGTCCAAGTCTTGGTTGGAGCCTTTATCGACCACACAGCAAACTTTGTCCAAAACATCCTTATAGGTTGTGGGTTTGCACTTAACAAAGCCTGAGACCATTTCAAAGCTCTTCCTGTCATTAGCTGCACCATGAGTGTGATCTTTGCACCTGTCTGTCTGTCTGCTGCACTGGCTTGGGTCTGCTGCAAGAAGACTAAAGCACACTGAGTTAAAAAGCCACCACATTTATCCAATTCACCAGAAAACTTCTTTGGAACAGGCAGCATGTGCTCTGTTTGTGTTGGAGGTGGAAAGAGTGGTAGCCACATTTAGTTAAAGGAGGTGGAACATTTTTGCCTGCTGTGCAAGGTGCTTGCTGCATACCTTTCAGCATAGTGACTGGCTGAAGCAGCACGCTTTGTTCCTTAGAGATCTGGTGCAGAATCTTCTCATGACGTTCCCGAAGGCCAGATTGAAGTGACAACTCATGTTAACAGGGTCGGAGTCCACCGAGTCCATTACTGGCACTGGAACATTCTTTTAAAATGTATTCCACTACAGATTACATGCCCCAAAATGTATATACTCAATGAGAGTAACGTATTGTGAATACTTTGGATTACTTAATATATTATCATGCTTATTGCTGTGTGATTTATTACTGTTACTGAAAGTCCTCGGCTGCGAACCGTAATAAAGGGACATCTGGCTAATACGTCGGGTTCCGTGTCAGGCTCGTAGCCAAAAAATAAATGGCCTGTATTTGTATTTTACTTGTACTTTGGGGTCCTTTTACTAGTAAGGACCCCAAAGCGCTTTACACATCCAGTCATCCACCCATTCACACATGGCAAGCTACATTGTAGCCACAGCCACCTTGGGGCGCACTGACAGAGGCGAGGCTGGCGCCACCGGGCCCTCTGACCACCACCAGTAGGCAATGGGGGAAGTGTCTTGCCCAAGGACACAACGACAGAGACTGTCCAAGCCAGTAACCTTCGGCTCGAACCAGTAACCTTCCGATTACAAGGCGAACTTCCTTGTAATCGCATAACATTTGAAACAGGAACTGACCGCTATGTAATTCATTTATTTCAACAAAGTAACTGTATTCTGAATATCACCTTTTTAAACGGTAACTGTAATGGACTACAGTTACTCAAATTTTGTTTTAAATATGTAACTCTGTTACTCCCCAACACTGTCTGTGTACAATAGATAGTGCTCTAGCATGGTCTCCTTCTAAATAGTCCACCCAAGAAAATTAGCAGTAGGTTTGACGTCTCCAGCACGGGAATGCTCCCAAGAGCGCGTGACATTGATAAACATAAACAACACATACAGAGGGAAATGAGAGGAAGAGGAAGTGAGAACACCACACCAACGCAGGTCGACCGGTGAAGATCATCAGACCATGACAGTTTCCATTCTGCATCATAGTCTAAACTTTGTGGTGACACCTCACGGACTAAATAATGAGTGATTCAGAAAAGTTAACATCTACAAAAGTGACCAAAGAAAAAACAAGGAGGATTTTGGTGAAACACCTTCAGCACAAGTGACTTTAACCATCATTAGCCAAAGAACAACCAGCAAGAGCACATGTTTTTATCCATGGCAACATGATGTTGCCAGGGGATCACCAACTGGTTTCTATGCTTAAGTAACTGGTGCAGCTGAAGTCATGTTTCGGATATCATTATTTTAACTATATCTGTAACTCTATTATTTTACAAACTTCAACAACGTGTGTCATTACTGTCACATACAGGCATTAAAAACAGAAATATGTTGACTGTCATTAGTTCAAAATGAAAATATTTTGTTCAAAAGGATAATTACTGAATTTTAACATTTGATATGTTCGCTTTGTGCTGTGCTCCAGGACTTGATGACTCAATTTTCTTTTTATTTATATTTAACTTGAGACAATTATTTACTGTACAGCTAACGTCCTGTTTCCAGGACGATGAAGCCACTCACCCAGAAAGATGAGGAAAAACTGTGTGATATAGCTGACGTCACTACTGAGCATCATTTCTGGAACTACCATATGTTGTTTCCTGATGTCTTTGTTTTTTTCTAACGCAATAATTCCAGGTTTCAGTTCATGGCTTTGCTTTTGTTCCAGTTTGTTTGTATTTTTCAGTTTGCCTATTGATAAAGATGTTTTTTTAAGTTTATTAGTATTAAAGTTGGCATTGCAGGATAACATGTAGATTTTCATTTTCAGATTTTCTGTTACACTAAAAAGTCGTCTTGTCCCTCTATTGCAGCGGTGTGAAACATAAATCTGGTCCACTGGAAGGCTTCAAAAAATGTAAAGGAAGGCACAAAATTTTGATTTTTAATTGTATTTTCATATGTATTACAGCTTTTCCTACTAAAGGTCATTCATACTACACCATAATAATGAAGTACAATACTACATAAACAATTAAATAACCAAGAAATGTTTTTCAGTATCTAGTATATAAAAAAATAAAATAAGACATTTCTTGTAAATTGACAAAGATCTTCTTTAAAAAAAAAGTGCAGGCCAATCAATAAATACATGAATGTAAATTTAAAACATTCATATTCACATTTTCATGGTTAGCACTGTTGCCGCACAGCAAGAAGGTCCTGAGTTCAATTCTACCATCAAGCCGGGGTCTTTCTGTGTGGAGTTTGCATGTTCTCCCCGTGTTTGCATGGGTTCCCTCCGGGTACTCCAGCTTCCTCCCACTGTCCAAAGACATGCAGCTTGTGGGGATAGGTTAACTGATTAATCTAAACTACCATAGGAGTGAATATGAGTGCGAATGGTTGTCTGTCGCTGTGTGTTAGTTCTGCGACAGACTGGTGACCTGTTCAGGGTGTACCCCGCCTCTCGCCCTATGACAGCTGGGATAGGATCCAGCGCCCCCTTCGACCCTGAAAAGGATAAGTGGAAGTGAATGGATGGATGGATATTCATATTTCATTGTCAGAAAGGAGAATTTCACTGGTTCATCCCACTTCAAATCAATATGGGCTTTATGTGGCCCACAATGTAAAATGGGTTCCTAGTCTAATGAGTTGTGGCTGTACGGATGTCCAAATTCATGAGCTGCATCCTCCTGAGGAGGATGGGTTAGGATGGGTAGGCCAATTATGTCGCAGCGACACAACGAAGGCTGTCCAAATTCATAGACTCCTCCGAATGAGTCCTCATTTTCCCTGAATTTGAAGGATGGGTCGGGTCTGTCGTTAGTTGCCCAACCTATCCCAAAATTCATAGCGTGGTTCCAATTCCAGTTTCCAACAATGGCGGCCGCTACTAAGTTTTTAATATTACTCTTATTATTCTTTCTGGGTCACAAAAATACCTTTTAACATATTTTCAGGCGAGGATGTAGCTGTGTAAACATTAAATATCTGCTTGGTTTATCAAGATATCACACATTTGCAAAAGGGCTTCGACTCGAGGGTCACTGGAGGTGCAGAGAACAGGAAACTCCCGGCAAATCATTTTCAGATTTCCACAGTCTTTTGCTACTCAGGTTAAACATAATATAAGTCACTAAGATAACCTAAAAATGTTATTGTTTGGCTTTTTTCAGCGTTTTATTTGTTCGTGAGTAAATCGGTTTGGCTGAGACTAAAGTTATTAGATTAGATTAGATAAAATAAAACGTTTTCACACAGCTGAATAGACGTCAAACAGAAAACTGTTTAAACATGAGTGTGAGATGGTCCAGAATTTACGTCAGTGACCTGTTATATTTTAGATAGCAAGGAGCAGACAGCCGAGTTTATTGAACTCCACCGAGACAGCAGTGACACAAATCCGAAGGCTACACTGTCCAATTTCACAGGGGTTTACTTTCAGCCTACCCGACCTTTAGAGGACCCGGCCGACATAGACCATGAAGGCCGGGTGCTCAGGAGGATTCAGCCCATGAATTTGGACATGACTTATATAAGTGTAGAACCACTTATTGAGATGGGCAGCTGGCTGCTTTCTCTGTCACTGTTAAGGCTGTCCATATCTGAGAGGAGACTGTGGAGCTACAGTAGGAAACCATTTGATATTAAAGACAGAGCTTTATTAAAATACCACCATCCATGTGTGTAGTGAACTGTTAAGATGGGTTACTAGAACAATAAATAAGTTTGTATAAGTAAGTAACAATAAATAAAAAAATGATGTTGCACTCATTTAAAAGAAAAGTTTGCTCTGGAAAAACTGTTATTCTATAAAAAAGTTCTCGGTAAAGTTAGGAAAATTGGAACAGCCCCACTCATCTTTCCAACACTGTAGCCAGGCTGCAAAGACCCAGAGTTCTGTTCACTAAGTAGTCCCTTAACTGTAACTAGCAATTAATTTATGAATTATCTATCCATCCATCCGTCCTTATCAGGGTCAGATCGGAGCTGGACACTATCCCAGGTACCATAGTAATACATAATTCTTTAGGTTTTAGAGAACAAGACTGTGAGACTTTCTGAGGGTTCGAGTTAGACGAGATTAGACAAGGACCTAATAAGGCAATCAGGAATGATAAGGAAGGAGAGGGTGAAATATGTGTCCGCCTCTGCCAGAACCAAAGCAACACGTCCAGTGACCAAAAATTCAAATTTTTCTATCTTTACTTTTCTATCGTGTAGCACACTGCAGGCATGGACCCATTTATCCTTCAGAGACAAAAAAAATAAAAAATCAGAATATAATCCAAGTAAACAATATGATGACTGATGATGACTGGTAAAAATAAAAATATTACAGACAGTATTGTGGAGCCCACCATCTGTATCCGCAAAATTACCTGAGTGTGGAATCTGTATCGTCAGGCCATGGGTCTTTCATCTAGTCATTTAGTGTTTGCAACTATACACCCAGAAACAGGAACTTAGCCCAGACAGGCAGAACCTGGACTCATGGGCAAGAATGGAAACATACAGCAAAACCCTTGACACTCAGCATGGACCATGACACTATTGATCTTCTTTTTAGAGTTGCTGTGTTGCTATGAATAGTGCCACTGTGCCATCTTTCAGCCCAGCTTTGTCCATCCACTGGTCCAGATTTCTAATATCAGCCACTTCTTCTATCTGTTGGTGCTAAATACCATATTTTAATGATGGATCCTCTTGCTCTTCTTTTTTCTCTGGCTTCGGCTGCCTGAGATATTTACTAAGCAAATAATAAGTCGTGACTTTCTTCCTGATGTATTCATGAATCTTTGTTGTTTCGTCCTGGAAAGGGGTTCAGACACTATCTAGTCCACGGGTGCCTTCCTTCTGCTTAGTGTACATGTAACACACACCTAGTAAGAGGTCAACATACAGCTTATATCTGGTCCTGAAAAAAAAGAGTAAATGATGAGATGGACGACAGGCAGTGTGTTTTCCTCTCCCGCATCTGCTAAAGCTTTATTTATACACATTCATGTGTTCACTACAGGTTGCAAAAACTTCTTAATCTCTTTGTGTCACATTACTAAAATCTGAGTAAACTAAAATAATACAAAAAAAATTTGAAACGGTCATACTCAAAGTCACACATCACACTCTTTTTCCCCACACATAGTTTAATAGAATAAACATTTGTACTGTACCAGATAAAAAACTTGTATTGGAAATCTCCACATCAACATTTCAGAGTGACCAGAGTTGTTATTACACTAACTTTAGACAATTACAGTGGTAGAACATCAAACTGTCTCTGTGAACTCACTAATATAGAGGAGCTGTGGTGTACTGTTGTTACAAGAGAGTGCCTTCAGTTTAGAAGAAGCCAAAGACAAAGGCTACTCCAGCATGTGGTCAGCTAAGCTAACTCTGCTCTCTTAACCATAACTCATTTCAAAGAGAAAAAACAAACAAATACAGATCCCACCAAGACAAACTGTTGGTCGCGTTTTACCCGTATTTGGCATCTTAATCATGTGGACCACATGTGTTGCCTTATTATTTATTAACCTGAAAAAAACAGGTGGACTACAGGTAGTGTGTTTTCCTCCCTGGTTTCTGCCAGATCTGAAGACGAGCAGTAGGTCACACTAAACCATCTCATTAGGGTGGAGGTGCCCCCGTGTGGTGCAACTTGGGATCGCACAACATGTTGACTCTCCAACCAAAATCACCAAATTAAGGGCCTTCTTTAACAAAAATACACCTGGAAATTTATACAATACACAAAAGTTAAATCACATAATAACGCTACCACATATTACAGTGTGTCACATACTGTCTTAAAATGCACATAAGAAGTTTTCTTGTCTCTCCGCTTTGCTCTCTCTCTCTCTCTCTCTCTCTAGACAGTAGAGATGGACAGATCCGATATTACGTATCCGTATCGGTCCGATACTGACCTAAATTACTGGATCGGATATCGGCGAGAAATAAAAAATGTAATCTGATCCATTAAATATCAAAACACACCTCACAAAACTTGGCGACATGGTGTAACTCTGCTCATAACCGTAGCACCTCGGAGCAGTGTGCGTCACGTGATAGAGTGGCTGTGTGTATTTGTAGCCTTGCTAGCAAACCAGCATTTCATCTCCGAGAAAGTTATCCCAGAGAGAAGTAAAGCAAGTGTGTAAGTTCATCTCTGAATGTTGGTAAAGCATTCCCACGTTAAGCTTAACAACCGATATTATGGAGCAACTGCCTCTTCTTGCTGCTACTTCAATCATGAAACTGATCAATGATCAGCTGATCGGCTTTTCTGTTGCCAGTCCGTCTCTCTTCTTTGTTTTTGGCCCACTTTGCACCAGAAAGAGGAAACCAGTGGCTGAACAACAGCAGCACGTTTAGCCTTGATAAGCTGTTGTTAGAATTCATTTAATATTACTTTCAAGAGCAGGATCCTTTTCTACGCAGCTGACGGCTGGTGACTGTGCAGGGGCGGATCTAGCAAAGTTTAGCCAGGGGGGCCGATCCGGTTGTTCAGTGATGACGTGATGAATCCTACTTCTGGGCCTAAAGTAGTCTGCGTTTAATATGGCTTTTGCGTTGTTAACATGTTTAATGTTTTGTATTTTCTTCTATTTAATCTCAAAAGGCTCTTAACAGTGATCACTGTTGACCTCCCTCGGCTTTTATTACCGCTAATCATTTATTTAAGCTCAGTTTTTAAAACCTTACGATGTAACTACAGCAAAGCCCATGCAGCAGTATATGAATGACTAACCTCGTATTGTGGATGGATTGTCTCATTTGTTCTCCTGGCTGAAGTTTAGTCCTTTTACAGCATCCTGCCATGCGATTACATTTGTTCCTGACCACCGAGAACACTCACGTTAACTTTTATCGAGCAGAAAAAAAGTTAGCTTGTGTATATTATGCTAACATAGCTATGTCACTAGCGGTCACGTAGCACATCATTATATACCAGCTAGCCAAACTTCAGTAACCCTACAAACGTCACAGCTGTTTAGTTTTCTGTCTTCATTTATGTTGGAAGTGATAGCAGAGCTGTACATTTGAATTTGTTTCCAAAACCCCGCAGTCAGGACATGCTATATTGTATTTAGATAGAAGCCAGCGAGCTAACTTCCTGCTAACTTTCTGCTAACTTCTAACGCCGTTAAATGCCATAAATTCCATTTTCATGGATGCCTGGATGATAAACTCAATTGTTACACCTGGTAGAGCAGAACACTGATCATTTTATTAAAGATGAAAGACTTTAGACAGTTTTTCAACTCTCAGTAATGCCACAGTGATCGTTTGATATATGGACCTGCAGTGGAGTTTAGGCCCAGACACGGCTAGTGACGTCAGACTGAACAACCGGATAGGGCATGAACAGGGAAAAGGGGGCACAGAGACATACTTTTCTTTCTTATTCTCATTTAAAATGTCTAGCTTTTAATAAAGAATTATCTGAATCTTACACCCAAAGTTTTAATCTGATGTAAAATGTATAGAAGTCCATTACTGTATATAGTAACTGTTAAGTCTAATATACCCTAGTAAGCTATAGTACTTTTTCCTTTGGGAAAGTACCATCTGTGAATTCTGCAATTCTGTTGAAGTAAGATGTTGAATCTATTTAATTATTCTTTGAAATATTTTGGGTGCAGTGTATTTTTTACTTAAAGGTATAACAGAATAGCTTTAGTGTTGTCGTTTATTTTTAACCTGAGTATGAACTTATACAAAATGCAGCAAGATATTATAAAAACAGTTTTATTGATTAAAAAACACACTATATCAGATTCATATCGGTATCGGCAGATATCCAAATTTATGATATCGGTATCGGACATAAGAAAGTGGTATCTTGCCATCTCTAATAGACAGTGACATGCTTTTTGTGTGTTTCTAAATCTGTTGCACTTGTGTTGCAGTGAAGACAAACAGGAAGTAAGTAAGAGTGCCGGGTAGAAGTGTGATCGTGGTGTTTCCAGGTTTAAAGCAATACGATAAAAGAGCACATAAAAGCTCAAGCAGCTTTTCCTACTCATTGACAACTGCAGAAATATAGGTGAGTCCTGCTTGTTTTTCATCCTTCTCTTTTTACTTCTACTGATTTCATGTTTACCTTAAGATATGCATATATAAAAGTTACTTTACCAGCTCTGAGACATTAGAAGAGAAACACTATGTTCCTTCAATACAGCTATCGCAGCATCACAGCTGGTTTCTGGCAGTGTTCAAGATGCACAAACTACAGCTCTATAACATTTTTTTTATTAACTAAGAGCTGCTAACTATCCTGCAAATCAACCTTGCACTCATTTTTTTGCATTTATTATGAACAATCTGTGAGTAACACAACATTATATTTAAAAGTGTTGTATATTCATATTTGGTCATTTTCCATCTGCATACAGGTATTTCTTCTCTGCATTTATACATGACACATACTGTGGACCTTGTTATCGATTTTATCAAGTTGCTATGGCAGATGACAGCTTTAATCTATGTACTGAGGCGCATAATCACCCAATTTCGGCTTTTCAATTGTTTTTTTACAAAAGCCAGATACTAAGGAAAGTAACAAATGTAGAAACATTAATCAGATTAGAGAATGAAGTTAAGCAGTTGATACTTGTTTTATGTGCAAGTTATGATAGGGGGAGGGGCAAGGGGAAAGCATTTGCATGAGCACTGCTGAGCAAGAATAAAGCAGTTGTGGTAAACCAGTCATACCAGACTAATTTAAGGTAGCATTTTTAAATTGTGTTGATAGGCCAGGTAAAACCAGAGTCATCATAATAAAAAAAGAAAACAAAAACGCTGTGTTTTTTCCTGAATACTGTCGTCACATTTACTGTCTAAGGACAGCGCTAGAAAGCAGTCTCTGCTGATGATCCCCTGAAAGTTTAGAAATTCTTCTCTTGCTCTTGGCGAAGGCGGTCGCATTTTTCTCCTCTCCTCCTCTCCTCTCCCTTAGCTTCCCTGCTTAGCTTCTTGTGTCCTTGTCTAGTCTCGTGTGGTTTTTTTTGTATTACTTTTCCCTGGAACACTCTCTCACAGTCTGTTCTCTAAAACCTAAAAGAGGAATTATGGATTTGATCAACTGGTCTCTGAATGCAATTGACACCCCTTCTCAACGAGAAGTCTGGGCTTGGGTGAGCCTGAATGCTGAAGATTTCTACCTACTCGGAACCATGATAACAGGGTTCTTGCTGATCGGAGCTGGCTTGGCCCTGGCTTATCGAAGAATTAAGGAAGCGGAACCGGCTGTTCAAACCCCCACAAGGCTGCCCGCTGGGATTGAAACGATGGGACGAGGCGTGAGTTTCTCGAAATGGGCTCATTGAGTGCAGCATGGATAAGATCTTGGAGAAGCTTACGGCCGCCGTGAATACTCAGAACAAGACCTCTGAGTGCAAACTGGATTACATCTGGAGGGGCTCGCTCGAAATAACACCTTTGAGCGCAAATTGGATCACATCTTGGGAAGCGCACTGCGGTCGTGAGTTCTCAGAATCGGCTCTTTGACCACAAGAATGACAACATCACGGAACGTAAGTTTGGATAACATCATAGGAAGCGCACGGCTCTCCAATGGGAGATTGAGAGACCAGTGTCGTTAGAACAGCTTTGAAATTCATATGAGTTGTTCGCATTAAAGTTAGAACCACCATCTTGATGTGGCTATCCCTTCGGCGCCAGCTGCGGTCTCAAGGCTGCAGCTGAACAACAACACCCTGATAACGACTGTGTTGAGACTGTTCTTCCCATTCTATGCAAGGCCACCTGGGTTGGCTGGAAGACTGTTTACTTAGCCTGGCAGGGCGAAGGACACTGTCTCAGCTGAACTCTGGACACAGACACACACACACGCACACAGACATATACATATGCAGATTTACACTCATCCCCCTCCCCCCTCCAAACGCCTTCAACGCTTATTCCCCTCCGATGCTGATGGTGGATCAAGGAGACCAGCGCATAGGCTGCAGGCCCGGATGTACTGTCTACATCGGCTGTCTCTCACCCTTTTCCCACCCCTGTTGCTTGTCATGTGTTTCTTCGGTGTATTAAGAGTTTTTTCATGTGCTATGTGCAGAGGTGTTTTTTTCTGTTCTCAAACTGATCTCCCTATTGGAGCTCAGTCTGGGGGGAGTTATTTTTTCTCCTTATCTTTCCTCATATGGTGTATTTTCCATTGTTATACCTCTCTGACCTGTCTTCCCCATGTGATGTTTTTGTGTAATGTATGTATGGTCGGAGGGTAAGATGGCGCCGCCATTGCGTTCAATAGGTCGGCAGCCTTATGAAATTTCCCCTTGTGGGACTAATAAAGGTATATCAATCAATCAATCAATCAATCAAAACAAAAAACACCCTTTCCTATTGGTGGAAAATTGTACAATGTTGACCAATCAAAAAATTTTATGGCAACATGGTATTTAGTTGTTTAGGAAGAGGGGGAGGTTTTTGGAGTGATGGATGTGAGAGAAGAGAGAGTTTTTAGATGTGAGAGATTTGTGACGTTTAGTGTGTTTAAAGAGTGTAATTAGTGAGTTGCGTAGTCAATGGTTTTGTGTTCTGTGTCAGAACAAGAGGCGACTGCTGAATGTCACAGTTACTGTCAAAAAGCCTCCAAAGGCAGACTGCAATGTAAACGCTGTCTCCAGGTGAAAAAAGGAGTGATACACCTCCTACTGTAAGGCCTGAAGGTATCAGGCATGTGGCTGCGGTTTTAGGCAAATAGCTGCAAACTTTGTTCTGTGTAAAACCTATGCGTAGGTTTTTATAATTTCCAATTTATATTTGGATGTCAAGTGTCAGGGTTCCTGGGTCGTTGACTCAGTGATTTCAGTTTGTTCATGTTCAGTTTATTTTCTACGTGCTCGTGTTTATCTTTGCCACCCTTCTCTCTCTCTGCATTATGTTCTACTTCCACTGCATGTGTCATTAGTCAGATTATGTTCAGCCCTGTACTCACCTGTGTCAGGGCTTCGTGTGTGAATGAGAAGAAGAGGACCCAAACGCTGGACTCACGGTGCAGGATAATGGTATTTATTGAAATGGCTGGCTGAACTGAAGTGACTGAACAGAACTGAACACACGGGAACGGCAACATAACATCAACGACATAGCGCTGAACTGATGTAACTGAGGGACTCAAGTACACACAATCTGATATCGTCGTGTTGGTGTTGTTCCCAGATCATCATGAAAATGTTGTTCCAGGATCAACATTGCAAGTGACCAATCAGAATGTTGTGACGTCATACTTTTGCGACTTCGGGAAAAAATGCCGTAAAACAAAATACTGTACTTAAGCTGCAAGAAACCGCCTCTGTAAACGGTAAGCAGAACTGATATTGTCCTTGGAACATTGGAATTTCATAAATGCGCGAATGGCTTGGCGCACAAAAGAATAACGTCACAACAATGTGTTTGGTCACTTGCAATGTTGAACCTGGAACAACATTTTCATGATGATCTGGGAACAACACTAACATGACGATATCAGATCATCCGTCAAGTACCAGGCTGTTCAGCCTTCAGCTCAATCAGTCCAGTTCCCTATAGCTCAGCCACCTTCCAGGCTGCTGACTGGACCTCGTCGCAGGCCTGGCCGGCCTCTGGACCTGCTAAGTCGCCGCCACTGGCTTCCTTGTGGTGGGCCTCTCGATCTGCTTAGTTGCCTCAGCCGCTGGCCATGTGGCCGCCCACCGGAACTGTGTCGGCTCATCCGCTGGCCGCGTGGCCACACACCTGAACTGCTTTGTTTTGGACTCCTCGACCCCCTCTGCCCGCCCTGTTCAGGTTTTTCTTTCTTTCGGCTGCCAGGTGAGCCGCTGAGCGCAGGAGCCTTTGAAGGGTCTCACCAGTTCATGGTCATGTCATTGATGTCGTCATTGTTGTTGTTCCTGCCTATGTTCAACCAGTCTCTCAGTCAGTTAGTCAGTCCTGCCGTTCCTGCATTGTTAATTCTCTCGATCCAATAAATCTGCATCATTTTTCACCGTGAGTTCTGCATTTGGGTCGTCTCCACACACACGACACTCCTGACATCAAGCCACGAAAATTATTTTTTAAATATGATTTTGGTTATTACAGTAAAAACTATGACTTTGATTCTGAATTTGTGTTAATGCAGTATGTCAAAATGAAAAACAAAAAAAAGATACATTCAGACATGTGAGATCATGCTGAAAAGAAAGCCAAGTAGGCAAAGTAGTCAAAAACAAGGTTAAGAAAAAGTTTAAACACAATGGTTACTTTTCCTAGTAATTACTTTTTCAAAGTACCTTGCCCAACACTAGTCTTGAGACACCGTGTATGGTGATTTAGATCTAAAAAAACAGAAGAATGAATTAAAAAACAATACTAATGATAAAGTGTTAGAATAATTGGTTATTAAGACTGAGCAGTGGATTACTATGACTGCTCCTTCTTGATCACATTACATTGGATTTATTTTTCAACTCTAGAAACATGGTTGACACAACAAATGTGACTTCATCTTCCAACCAGACCTGTGATGCTGTTAACACTTCAGCCTATCCTTTCTTTATGCTGGTCTACACGCTAGTGTTCCTGGTAAGCTTCAAATAGTCACATTGTGCTGTTAGAAATTTGTTAAAGGTTCTCAGTGTATGTACTGAAGTCCTGTCCTTTCCATCCTTTCTGTGTTTCTTTAGGTGAGTTTAATCCTCAATGGCTTCATCATGAAGTTTCACTTTTGTGGAGCACAGCAGCGGACATCGAGCAGCTTGAAGATCTACCTGAAGAACCTGACAGCTGCTGATTTCCTGCTCTGCCTCTCTTTGCCACTCCGCATCACCCACTATGCAAGCAGCTCTGTCATTATTCGGCAGCTCTACTGTAGTTTTGGAGCTTCTGCCATCTTCCTCAACATGTACGCCAGCATCATATTCATGGGCTACATCGCTGCCAACAGGTAAAACTTCATGATGAAGCTTAGAGGAACCTTTTACTGATTTCACACTGCATTTCATGGTAATGCTGTTTACACCTGACGGCCTGACTAAAGCACTGACAAGAATTTTGACTTTATTAATGATTTCTGCTGATTTGAAACCATCAATTAATAAATAGTGACTGATTCATCTACTCAGCCCCCTTGTCTTCTCTCTTCAGGTATCTAAAGATCGTCCGACCTTCAGGAACTCACATCCTGCAGACAGTAAAAACTGCCTATATCATTTCCATCATCACCTGGGTTTTTCTCCTGGTTCCGACTGTGACATACACCATCCTGTTTTTCATCACCCAGAAACCTGTGACCTCTAACCCCAGCTGCTGTGATCCCTTCTTTAGCGAATCGATCAAGGTGTTCTTCACAATCATCCACACTTTGTCTCCCATTATCTTCTTGTTGGTCTCCATATGTATGGTCTTCTTCTACTACAGCACCTCCCGCAGGGTGTTGCGGGCACAGCAGAGGCAGCTGGCCTCCTCTGGCTCTGAGAAGCTTGTGAAGTCTCGCAGGAACATGTTAGTGCTGGTCAGCATCTTCTGTTTTTGTTTTGTCCCCTATCACCTGGTTCGTCTTCCCTATAGTCTTCTACGGAGCAATTTCTCTGTTGTCTCAGTCTTGAACTATATAATGGAGGTGACCACCATGGTGGCAGTTTTCAATGTCTGCCTGGACCCTGTTGTTTACTTTTTCCTCTGTAAGTCTTTCCGGGCAAAGATGAGAAAGGTGTCTATTATGACCAATATCCAACAAGCAACTGAAGAGAGTGAGCTCAGCAAGGAGCAGGAAGGAGCATCGGGACATTAACATTAACCCTGCAGGAGACAGACACACCACTGTGAGCATAGAAGCAGGCATCAAGCAGCTTTCAACTCTGAACTCAACAGTTCTCTACGTTTCATATACTAATATAATCTCAGCGATTTTAGTAAAGATTATTTCCTTTTGTTACATTAAAGAAAGAGGAATTTGCTGATCTTGGCCCATGAGAAGTCCATAACAAATAACTTGGTTATGGATGAATCTGTACGAGTTTTTGGAAAGGAAAGCAGAAGACATCCCAGTTTACTTCAGACCCAGCAACACACTTAGACAGAAACTGGTTCATCCCGGACATAAAACTCCTTGTAGTGAGGAATGCCCAGACCTCTACATCGGAGAGACCAGACAGCCACTTCACTAGTGCATGGCACAACATAGAAGAGCCACCTCCACGGGACAAGACTCAGCTTTCCATCTGCATCTAAAGGACAAAGGCCACTCTTTTGAGGATGCCAATGTTCACATTTTGGACAAAGAGGACAGATGGTTTAAAAGAGGAGTAAAAGAAGCTATTTACGTCCACTGTGAGCGACCATCTTTGAACAGATGCGGTGGTTTACGACACAAACTGTCTGCCATCTATAATCCAGTTTTGAGATCCCTTCCCTTTCTTTGGTCATTTTAGCCTTTTTGGCCAGGGTGAAGGGAGTATCTGCCATCAAACAAGAAGACAGACGCATGTAACTACGACGGTGTTTGCTAGTTCACCTTACATGCATTAATTTAATAACATGGTTAGCGTACTCAACGTAAATTACACACGAACAACATTAAGCTACTCACGCAGAGAAGACACGGAACCCAATATATGAGCCAGAGGTCCCTTTACTACGGTTCGGAGACACGGACCTGTTTTATATACGAGATCACTGCAAAAAGGGCAGCCTTACCTAATGTCCCCCTGCTTTTACTCATTTTATATTAAGATTTAAAAATCTAGTTGGTATTGGTATGGTGAGTAGCCTTCAGTAAAAGTAATAAATCACACAGCAATAGTACATCGATGTAGTTGCAAAAAGCATGATAATATATTAAGTAATCCAAAGTATTCATAATACGTTACTCTCATTGAGTAACATAATGGAATACATTACAAAATATATTTTGGGGCATGTAATCTAGAATAGAAGAATAGAATAGAATAATTCTTTAATTGTCCCACAAGGGGAAATTTGGTTGTAAAAGCAGCCAAAAAGACACATACACAAACAAACAGTACACAGGACACAGAACAGAAACATACACAATTTTTCTTACATATTTACATTAAGGACAATGGTTACTATAAACAGAGTATTGTACAGTTATTAAATTAAATAAAAATAACTACAGATAAGAGGCAAACCAGGTTATAATGCAAATTGGTTGATTTACTTATTGCAGTTACAGCGCAGATATAAACATCTATGGTTGTTGGGAGCCGTTCTGATTGTACAGTCTGACAGCTGCAGGGAGGAAGAACCTGCGGAAACGCTCCTTCATGCATCTAGGATGCAGCAGTCTGTCACTGAAGGAGCTCTGCAGTTCAGCAACATTTACATGCATGGGGTGGGAGACTCTGTCCATCAGAGATGTTATTTTGGCCAGAGTCCTTCTGTCTCCCACCACCTGCACTGGGTCCAGGGTGCATCCCAGAACAGAGCTGGCCTTCCTGATGAGTTTATCCAACCTCTTCCACTCAGTTGCTGATAAACTGCTGCTCCAACATACAACACTGTAAAAAATGACAGATGCCACCACAGAGTCATAGAAGGTCTTTAAACGTGCTCCCTGTACTCCAAATGACCTCGGCCGTCTCAGCAGGTAGAGTCTGCTCTGACCCTTCCTGTAAAGAGCATCAGTGTTGTGGCTCCAGTCCAGTTTATTATTCAGGTGAACACCCAGGTACCTATAAGAGTCCACTATCTCAATGTCCACTCCCTGGATGTTCACCGGTGTCAGTGTGGTGGGTCTGCGTCTCCGGAAGTCCACCACCAACTCCTTCGTTTTCCCGGCGTTGGTCAGCAGGTGGTTCTGCTGACACCAGTCAGCAGAGAACTGCTAGTCGTCAGAGAACTTCTGTAGGTAGCAGCGTGGGGAGTTGATGGAGAAGTCTGCAGTGAAGAGGAACGGTGCCAGTACAGTTCCCTGTGGGGGCCCCGTACTGCAGACCAGCAGACTGTAATCTGTAGTGGAATACATTTTAAAAGTAATCTTCCCAACTCTGTCTACAAATTAATCGGAGAATTGTAGGAAAAGACATGGCAATTGTTTGTTTTGTTTTTTTACTATGCCAACCGTTTTAGGTTTGTTACAGCCCTGGCTGAGACTGGAGTCCTAGGGGTTGTCTCTTGTTTCTGTCTGTGTCTTTAAGAGTCCACAAGTCCTTCCTCACTGGAGAGCTGGTGGGTGCTGATTGGTCCCCTGACCTTGTGATTGCTTTGAAAATCCCTCACCAGCAGTTGTCCTGTGGCAGCCACTGACAGCAGCAGCAGACCCATCCTTGGCCTCCAAACCCTCTGACATTTTGTGTGTGTTGTCTGAGGAATGTCTCCATTTGTGAGCCTAAAATCTAGACCAGCAGAAGCTTAACCATCAGGTGGGATGTTGGATTTGTATTGTTGATTGTCATTTATGCTTACAAATATCTACTCATATATGCTTAGAGTTTTATAATTAGTTGTAGATTGATAGAGGTTTGATCCTTAATAGTCTGCAATCTTTGTGTGCATTCCAGAGTGCTCTGGCATTCATACCCACATTCTGGGAGCATGGGAGAGGTCGTACCTTCTCTTATTGTTTTATGGTAGGATAATCATATCTATGTTAGGTTTAGTCTAAGTAACTTTTGTTTAGATGAACTGCTGGACTTCCAGGCCAGCAGGTTTAGGGAAGTCATTTATGGGGTCACACTCTGACACACACACACATGCTTACACAACGCACAGGCAAGGTACTCTTTGTGTGTATGTATACGTCATATGTTAATGAACCTATGTATATTCATGTAACCTCAATAAAACAGCAGTGTTACGGGAGAGCGGATGAGAGCAACCGGTGTCAAGTGAAGGAACGGCAGTTCTCTCCCGTGCATGAGAAACCAAAGAACTTTGCCTACTCGTGTCTTGCTCTGCTGTGCAATTACATTGTCTTCAACATTCCAGCGAATAGGTTTAAGCTACAAACCTATCATGGGACACACAGGTTAGTCAGGTGTTAGGGTAGATAATTGACCTGAGAAATATAAAAACACTCCAGATGAAGAGGAAGGAGACTCATGTGGGCCAGAGAGGTGACAGACTGCTGAGCT
The DNA here is from genome assembly GCF_036321145.2 of Pelmatolapia mariae. NCBI lineage: Eukaryota > Metazoa > Chordata > Actinopteri > Cichliformes > Cichlidae > Pelmatolapia > Pelmatolapia mariae. The sequence goes on from NC_086229.1 coordinate 74,252,616, forward strand.
ACTTCAAGACATGCTGAAACCACAAGATTAATGTAGTCCGAAAAGTCTTACGTTGTATGTTTGTGTGTGTGTGTTCGTAGCTGCATGAGTTCAGGCCTGCAGTAAAACTGAAGTTTCTCAAAAGGAGGAAAGTGGATGACAATGGAGCTGTTAGTGACAATTGTTTTTTGAAAAACTGCATCACTAAAAGATTTAAAGAAAGCAAATGAGATATAAATGTAGTGAACTGTTTGAGCTACAAGTTAGTGTGGAGAGAAAGGTAAAAAGGTTAGAAATTAAGCCACGTAGAATGTTGTACTTACTTTTTGTGGTGAGAATAAGGCACGGCGGGACCACGGAGTATTATTTAGAGCCATCTTTATTCACATCTCACCACAACACAACACACCACACATACCTGAGTCCCCATGTTTTAACCCGGCGGGCTTGATTACGGATGCCGTGCACCGCAGACCACGCCCCACCACACACCCCGATCGCCCGATTGAGGCCGGGGAGTCATCCGGCCGAATCTATTCACCCCCACCAGTTTCCAACCTGGAAACAGGGCAAAGACATTTGCGGAGGCCGCCTACGCCTCCAGTGGTGGTAGCAGCGAGGCTGGCCTGGAGGCCGGCCACGCCTCCAACGGCAGCGGCGAAGCTGGTCCGTCCTGTGGTGGAGGTGAGGCCGGTCTGGCGAGTACACCAATCCCACGCTTGGCGCACGGCAGCTCCATTGGAGCAGGCTCCCCTGGCACGGGGACCTCCGTCTACTCGGTCACCACTGCCGCTCCCAGGTGGTGCAGCCCGTCGTGCGGCTCCTCCGTCACCGCGGCCGACGCCCCTTCCGGCCCGAGTAGCCCCTCACGCGGCTCGTCCGTCACCGCAGCCGCCGCTGCTCCCGGCTCCAGCAGCCCCTCGCGAGGCTCCTTCGTTACCGCGACCGCCGCTGCTCCCAGTTCAAGCAGCCCCTTGCGCGCCTCATCCGCCGCCTCCGGTTGGAGCGGATCTTCCACCGCTCCCGGCAGGTGCGTCCGCCCTCTTTGCACGGCACCGCAGACCACGCCCCACCACACTTTTGAATTTTTACCTTTTTTATTTCTGACCACAGAAACAGTCCAGAGTTGGTCTCTGTTGTTTGAAAGATTAAAACATCCTACACCAACCAGAATGCTTTGCAATCTCTTAAAATCAAAATCAATTGCATAAAATATTGACACAGGCCATTTTCCCATTGGTAATCCAAATTACACTCCTGCAGTAAACAGCAGAATGTAACAAACTGACAAGGAACCTGAACATTAAGTGTACAGCACCTGTCAGATATCTGTGCACACGAACCCCCAAATCTCTTGATACATGGACAATCATCCAGGTAAGGAAATCCCAGAAACTTGATTCTCTTGAACTGGCTATTGTATTTAAAAAAAATAAAAAATTCTAAAAGAAGCCGAAGCACTCAAAAAACATTTCTCCCACTGAAAAATACATCCAGATAAGGAAAATCAACTTTCTAGGATCAACATTGAAATAGCTGTTGTGTCTTTATGTATAAGATTTTCTACACTGCAGACCTGTAGTTATTCTACAATCCTGACAGATGTCCTTTCTATTGTCAAAATGAAAGTGTGAACTCCAAGTGATGTTAAAAAGAAGATTACTACAGCATATTCAGCGATCCCTTTTAACTCTTCTTCAGTGTTTGATGTGTGTTCCTTTCGGCATTAAAACAGAGAGAAGACCTGCTTATAAAAACTGTTGATAAGATTCAGAAAGGAAACCCCAATGAGTTCACTGGTGTTAATTTGCCAGCTTGATGCCGGATCCAGGGAAGACCTGTTTTCTATGGCCATGGGCTCCAGTCCTTGAGGGCCGGTGGACTGGGCTTTGTGACTTATTCTGTTCCTATACTAGAGCTGGTATAAATGCTCATGGGGCTGTGAGACATCACAGTGGGCACACGACATCACAAATGCAGTCATTCAACCAGGCTTAATAGTTCATTTATCCTGATGTACAGGACAGTCAATCAAATGCTTTGATTGACTGGTTTTGAAGCATTGGATTCCCTTTAATTTGCATACAGAACAAACCAATCCACAGAGGATCCTATCTCCACCATACTCCACCTTACCCCGTCACACCTGGAGAAGAAGAACAACTACGCCAGAGTCTGTTACATCGAATTCAGCTCAGCTTTAAACACTATGACTTCACAGGGGTAGGAAGAAAAGCTGATACTTCTAGGTGTGGACACTGCAACTCAGGAAACCAGGACTCCTGACACCTCATCACGTTCTACAGAGGGATTATATAAAATATCCTGACACTTGGGTTGGCAGCTGCAAGTCCCATGAGAAGCAAAAAGTCAGTTGGACTTCCAGGTGCTCCTGCCCTGTCCATGGAAGAGATCTACAAACAGTGCTGCATACCCAGAGCAATCTTGATCTGTGGGGACCCCACCACCCTTCTCAAAGCTTGTTCTATCTCCTGCCATTTAGCAAGAGGTACACTGAGCATCAGTTGCAGAACGTGCAGAATGCTGGGATTGGGGTGGTCTGCTTGTTTCCATCTACTAAGTGAAGGGGACTATCTCCTGGGTCTGATCGCCCCCATAAGGGTTATTATTGCCTGGTAGTGATGGGATTTCAAGCTCTTTTTAGAGAACCGGCTCTTTCTGCTTCGGCTCCCAACCGGCTCTTCAGGTTGTTTTGTTGCTTTAATTAATTTATTATTAACAATAATATAACATTATGCACAAAAGGAAACACTAATGTAAAAAAAAAGAGGTTTTATTTATATATGTTTATATAAAAATATATGCTGTGGCCCCTATCCAAAACACATTTCTAGCGTTAACTGAACTTCCAAAACAGAGCTACCTAGATCACTTAAATTACACAATTGAAAGCATATATTTATTGTTTGTGTATTTATGCACAAGCACTCATATATATTCAAATAATTTAAAAATTAGTTTGCTGTTAGCTGTTACTACCACACACCAGATCCAGACGTTGGTACTTCCTGGCTTTTGTAGCCACTAGGTACAAAAGCTCAACACTGCCCCTAGCATCCTGGAGCACTTCTGTTGTGTTTTCTACGTGCTTCGTAGTTTGTACGTGTTTTAGAGTTTTTACGTGTTTTGTCTTTAGGGGCCACGGTAAATATACTTTTATTTATTCACTCCACATAAATGTAATAAATAAATCATATAATACAAAAACCAACTATTCACAGTTCAACTTTTAACTATTTAAATTTTCAGCTTTTTCCTTTTAAACAAATTTAAAGTGCAACAACACCAAACACTGCAAACCACAACACAATTAAATATAAATTAAAATATGAAAACAAAAAGAAGATACATATTCTCTGTCATATGGGCCTGCATGAATAAACTTTCTGAATCCTTTATCATCTGCAACTGAAAATAGTTGTAGATGATTACTATACCTTTCTAATGTGACGTTGTTGTCCCTGGCTCTCTTTCTCTCTCTCTCCCTGCTGCTCTGTTCCTCTGCTACTGAGAGAGTAACTACCGCCCCTCCCTCCTCCACCCAGCGCAAAGCACAAGGCTCGCATGCGGAGTGAAGCTGAAAAAAAGTGCGAGAGAGAGAGAGAGGGTGAGAGAAAGAAAAAAAAAAAAGCTTGCGTTATTCACTTCAAAGAGTCGGCTCTAAGAGCCATTTCGTTCACGACCGACACATCACTATTGCCTGGACCTGCGAGTATAGAGTGTGTATGAGGAGTGTGAGTGTATGTACAGCATTCATTTCTGTGAGTCTCCATGTTGGGTGGGTGTGTGAGTGGTTTTGTATGTGTGCATGAGGGAGCAAATTCATGTTTGGGTCTGTACTGGCCGACTCCCGGCAGTTCGTTCGCGGGTCTGGGCCCAGAGCTTGGCCTGCTCAGGTGTAGCCAGCTGGCGGCAGAGCTTGCGAACTCGGTCCCTGGGGCTTTCTGCACTGTGGCTTCTGTGTGTTTATTTGTTTTGAGATCCTTTCTCAGATCCCTTCATGCCTACTCACATCCTGGGCCTCAGTAAATCACATGATATGGTGGAGCTAGGTTTCACAATGGGCTCACCAAAACCTTGGCTGATTGTGACACACACCTGTTTTCACACTTTGGCTCGTGTGATTACGTAGAAGATCCCTAGGGGGTCCGTAACCCTCTTGGGGACACTTGCATAGGGCTTAAAATCTGGGACTCTCCTCCAATTGCTCTTAGAACATCTTGCTTAACTGTAACTAGCAATGAATTTAAGAATATCTTCAATCCATTCATCCACCTTCTCTTGTATTTATGCGTATTACATATATCAATAAATCCACACTATCTTCATCCATCAAGCTTGGATACTCTACCAGAGAATCGTGTACATTGTCTTTGCTTTTATTAAGACTGGACTAAACTAGACAGAGATCTTGGATGCCATTCCTTGAATGTACTGGAGCCACCCACCCAATTTTGGGGGTCTCTGCCCTGAGTGCTCTTGGTTAACCATCACCAGTTTGTCCATCTGCCTCTTGTCTCACATGATCTCAGCCTTATCATTCTTCACCTTTGGGGTATCCAATTTTGACCTCTCTGGTCTGTGTCCAGATCCACCAGTCTGCTGGAGGTGGTGTGTGAATGCATGGTGAGATCTGTCTCTACAGTCCTCTGTCAGGCATAACTTCTATTAGAATTTTATGTAGTTTGAAAACACGGTCAATAAATAATTTAGCGGTGTCTAACACTATGGGCAGTTTTTTCTAGGACTAGGAAGTGCCATTTGGTACTGCTTTTATTGTTTTATGAGAAAAGGCGGTTCAGCTCCCTCCAACCAGTGTCACCATTTGTCCAGCCTCAGCCTAGCCTTGAGTAGTTCACAATCACCCCACATTCTAATTTTGCTCTGTGGGGGCTAACTGACAGGGAAATAATGCACAAGGTTGCAGCCTATCCAGTGTTTCTTTAGAGACTTGAACAAATCAGGATATAATCCAAGTGAACAAAGACAAAAATGTTTAAAAAGTCCCTCAACACATCATTAACCAAGTGCTGGAAGACTGCAGGTGCAATTGTGATCCAAAAAGGCATCACAAGATCTTCAAAATGTCCTAAACATGTGTTAAACACAGCCTTACATTCATCCTCCACCCTGATATGGACCAAGTGGTAAATGTTTCAGAGAAGGGGCTCAAGAGCAGATCTAATGAGTGGCAAAGGATACTTACTCTTCAGGTTACAGTAGTCAGTGCATGGCCTAAATGTTTTTTTTTTTTCTTAGCCAAAATGAAAACCTCAGCACCTACCGGGGAAGAAGATGGTTTAGACAATAATGCGGAGCCACCTTTATCTCCAAAACTACCGGAGTCTGTAATCTTTTGGCTGCAAACTGCAGGATGCTTTGTTTTTTTCTGTGTTTTAAAAATGTTGCACTATTTTGCAGTGAAGGCAAACAGGAAATAAGTTAGCGGGCAGTGTAGAAGTGTGATCGCTGTTTGTTTCCTGATCTAAAGCAATACTATAAAAGAACACTTAACAGCTCAAGCAGTTTTTCCTGCTCACTAAAACTGCAGAAGTAAAGGTGAGTCCTGCTTGTTGCTCATCCTCAAGTTTTTTGTACTTTTAGTGATTTCATGCTTATCTTAAAATATGATTTTACCAGCTTCTGACACACGAGAAGAGAAAGAATGCATAATCCTTCCGTACTGCTATCTCAATGCCAAAGCTGGCTTCTGACCGTGTTCCAAATGGAAAACCTGTCACACTATAACAAATTTGTCATTGACCAAGGCCTAAGTAATGCTAACTCACCTGAAAATCAACCTTACACTCATTTGTAGCATTCATTATGAACACACCATTGTACTTAGTGTTGTATATTCAATAATGTAATATATTCAGGAACTTCTTCTCTTGCACGTGGATATTTCTTCAGAAATGTCATGGCTCTGGGTCGGTGCGACCCAGTATTTCGAGTTCTAATGTTTTGGTTTATTCTTGTATGATCATTTTGTTACCTTTGTGATATGTTGGTTATTATTTGAATTCTATGTTTCTGTTTATTCATGTTTAAAGATTTGTTCTCGGTTGTATCTCACGTTTAGTGTAGTTCAGGTTCCATGTGTTATTCTGTCTGTCTGCCTCTCAGTGTCAGGTCTGCGTCTTGGTGTAGTGTTCTTGTTTCCTGTTTTATTGTGAAGGTCTGCGTCTCATGTGAGCGTGTTCAGTTTACCTCTGTCTCGTCTTGTTGATTATCCCCAGCTGTGTTCCCCACCTGTGTGTAATCTCCCTGTGTTTCTCTGCGTGTATTAAAGGCTACGTTCACACTGCAGGCGAAAGCACATCAAATCCGATTTTTTCGACCCTATGCGACCCATATCCGATCATGGTATGACAGTGTGAACGGCACAAATCCGATATTTTCAAATCCGATCTGGGTCACTTTCGTATGTGGTCCTGAATCCGATACATATCCGATGTTTTAGAAAGCGACTGCTGTGTGAACAGTCAGGTCGCATTAAATCCGTCTTTTACGTCACTGACACGAGAAAGACACCGATTATCAGCGCCGGAGAAGCGCCCAAAAAGACATCGCGAACGCTTCCTGGCCATCCAGTGTAGATGTTAGTGAAACTGTTGGGAAGACAACGTTGGAGAAACGTGAGTATTTTATTTGTACTGTATAATCTGCAGATTCTGACAGAAACCTGCAACTATCCTTTGAAGCACTGCTCCTCTAAAACAGCAATAAGGATCATTATTAGGTTATGTACATTATTATGTAAATAACAAAATAACTTAAAGCAAAAATTGGGAAACATAAAGTCCGAAGTCTTTATATTAAGGGCCATCAGTCAAACAATATTGTTTGCTCTGGGTCTAAACAGAGTGCGTTGTGTGTGACATCTTCTTTTGCGCATGCGGGCCGCTTTGAGCGTTCACACTAGAGAGTGTTTGCTGTCGCATTTTATTTGTAGTGTGAACAAGCAGACAAAAAAATCGGATCTGATCAAAAACTCGGAATTGAGCATTAAGACCTGCAGTGTGAACGTAGCCTAAGTCGCGTCCTCTGTCTTTGTAGTTGCTGGTCCGTCTCTGTATCCACCCTGCTTCATCTGTGTGTTCTCCCTGCTGTTATCTTCATGTACCATCGTCTCCCTCCCTTCATGTTCAGGTTCATGTTCTTGTTCAGGCTCAGTAGTTCAGTTATCCCAGTATAGTTTAGTTCTCCGTTAACCATTTTGTCCATCTATACTTTTGTGTTTAATAAACCACCCTCACACCTTACAAGTGCCTGCGTTTGGATCCTCCGTTATTTCCCACACGGCTCATCTCACCCGCTGTGACAATAAATTGTGCACCAATCCCATGTCGCAAGTACTTGATAAGGATTATATCCAATTAAATGCTGGTATAGAAAACAGCTTATAATGTTCAGAGTAATGGGTCATTTAAGAGTCAGTGTTGGATTGCATATGTAGGCTAAACATAAGAGATGGTATAGTGGTTTCTGTACTTGCATGTTAAGCTTTCAACTTTGTCTTCAAAGCTGCAAGACTGTAGGGAAAGCAACCTGAGACAACTGTAAACTGAATAGAATTAAACTTTCAGAAAAACTCTTCCAGAAAGGAGCATGTATAAAGAGAGCTGTGTTGAATCTTGAAAGCAACATTTAAAACTGGACTTTGATTAACCCTAAGAGACTATGAAGCCAGATGCTTTGAAAGATGGATCTCTGAAGGCAGATTTATTTTTCAGCTTTGGGGAAAAATGAGTGAATTAAAAAATATGACTTCAGCTTTGAGCCAGACGTGTGATGTTCCTGCTACATCAGTCAACTCTTTCTTTATTCTGGTCTACAGTCTGGTGTTTCTGGTATGTTTCAAATCTTCAGATTATGTTCTGTCAGAAATTTTATTAAGGATTGCTGTGCATGCACTAAACTCCTGCCTTCTTCATCTCTGTCTTTTCAGGTGGGTTTACCCCTCAATGGCTTTATCATGAAATTTTACTTTCGTCAGCACACAACCAGCAGCTTGATGGTCTACATGAAGAACCTGACAGCTGCTGACTTCCTGCTCTGCCTCTCTCTGCCACTGCGAATCACTTTCTATGCCAGCAAATCTGCCACTTTTCAGCAGCTCTACTATAGTTTTGGAGCTTCTGCTCTGCTTCTCAACATGTACGCCAGCATCCTGTTCATGGGGTACATCGCTGTTAACAGGTTAGTACAATCCCTGTTTCCCTGATCAAAGTATAGACATCTCTTTGTAACTCAATGTCTTCTGCAGATTTGGCTCCACTGTGACTGTGATCAGTAAAATTTCATACTGCCTCTTTTCTCTCTTCAGGTATCTGAAGATTGTTCATCCATCAGGAGCTCACATTCTGCAGTCAGTGCGAGCTGCCCACGTCATCTCTGTGGTCACCTGGGTTTGTCTCCTGGCTCCAGCAGTTATTTACACCATCTTGTTTTTTGTTACCCAGAAGCCTCTGAACTCTATCCCCAGCTGCTGTGATCCATTCATTAGTGCATCAGTCAGCCTGTTTTTCACAATCATCCACACTTTGTCCATCATCATCTTCCTCGTGGTCTTCATATCCCTGGTCTTCCTCTACTACAGCACCTCCCTCAGGGTGTTGCAGGCACAGCAGAGGCAGCTGGCCTCCTCTGGCTCTGACAAGCTTGTGAAGTCTCGCAGGAACATGTTAGTGCTGGTCAGCATCTTCTGTGTGTGTTTTGTCCCCTATCACCTGTTTCGACTTCCCTCAACTTTTTTGACAAGCATTCGCTCTGTTGTTTCAGTCTTGAACTATATAATGGAGGTGACCACGATGGTGGCAGTTTTCAATATCTGCCTGGACCCTGTTGTTTACTTTTTCCTCAGTAAGACTTTTCGGTCCCAGGTGAGGAAGGTGTCCTGGAGAGGCAACATTCAACAAGTGAATGAGCAGGAGGGAGCAGCTGTACATTGCTACAGCATTGAGTTAAGCCAGTAAGCTGTTGGGAAAAGATTTACATTCAAGAAAATGCAGAGATTTGCTTTGATTCTGAGAGCGTGTCATAGATCCATGTCCTCGTGAACCACAGGAGCTTCTGCTAAACTAAAAGATCAATACAAATCTGAACTCAATACAAACACATGGACAGCGTGAATGTCAGCAGTGTTTCATACAAAAAAATATGTGAAAACTGAAGTTCTGTGTGTCTTAAAAAGCATTTGAGATACCAACCTCTCAGCATTAATTTGTGTTAAGATAAGATGTCTGCCGATGCTTATAAAGGAGAAAAGATTTTCAACTGTTTTGCTACCCTACTGACTGATTTCACATCTTTGATCTGAAGTATAGGAAATGCATAGAAGACGTATGGTGATGTGTACAAATGTGACTCTTGTGTTGACACTTCCCTTTTGACCAGCGAAGCAACAATGTGACAATCTGTACTGCACTATTTTGGTAAAACAGGACCTTGGTGTAAAGGCTCATATAGATGTAATTCATAAGTCATATCCGTAAACTTAACAAAAAGCAACGATTCTCTTCTGATCCTGTTTGAATTACGGAGAATTCAGAGAAGAAAAGAAATTCAAATTTGTACATGCAGTTCTTATTTTGTAAACTCCTTAAAGTTGCATGGTTTACAATTATTTAACCTTGGAAGTGGAAGAGTTCAAAGAAATCATTAAAAACCTAAAATTACAATGACATTCTTGTAGAAAAACTTTAGGCAATACCTATAAACCACCTTTGTAGTGGTTTTTCTAAGCCTCGACCTTCCGGTCAATCAGATTGAAAATGTAACTTGACTATGAAGAGTTTAGTTTAGTTCAATTAAGAAAACTCTGATAAAGTCTTTTTTTGTTTTTTTGTTTTATGTTTTGTATTTTTACAGGTTGCTATGTTGTATGACATTGCATGTGAAACCACAACAGTTATTTCCTCTTTTTTTTTTTTTTTACTCTGAACTGATGTGCAAAGCTATAGTGAGATTTTTTCATCGCAGTGCTGAATATAGTGTACTATCACAAACCATAACAAAGTGTGGGTCTGTTTTGTACTTTGAGTCACTGTGTATTCATTTACACCTAAGGTTTACAGCACTGCTGTATGCTTTAGTTTTATAGAAAACAAAACCCCATAAATCCTGTTTTTCATTGATGCTGAACATTACACCTTACTATAACACCTGGGAGAATAACCACACTGATCATTTTACTGGAGCCAAAAGAATTTGGACTATTTTAATTGTCAGTCGTGAACTGCAGGATCCCCTACGTTTGAACCCTTAAACAACATTCATTACTTTGAGTTTTTCGAGTGTTTGGCGCTCTCACTTAGTGTTGGCTCTCTCTGTGGTATTGTATCACATTCTTTTCCCGTTAAAGTGCACCCCGCTGTTTTGCCTAGCTGATCTCTGTACCTGTTTATTTAAAACCTTTAAAATAAGACTCTTTTCATAATGTAATCTCCATTTGCTATATTCAAAGCACACTCTCCGGCACCTGTAGTCACTCTGTGCAAAGGTAGCTTACCCACTATTAGCTTTCTCCAGCAAAAACCAGGGCGACTGGGTGACAGTGAGAAGGATTGGTAGTCTTAAATAGAAGCCCCCAGTACGCCACCAACATGTTCACATTCTTATAGCCAATTCCGTTTTGATAAAGGTGAAGTGAGAAACACCAGCAACCATAGCCAGTTGCCTACCAGAGACAAGGCGCACGCGACACCGAACGGAAACCTGAAACTGCAGATAAATGTAAACTTCACAAAATAATAATTCACTTCGGCAGTAATGACACTTGCCAAAACAAAGGTGAACTGTAGTTTTCTCTGGTCCCCTCCCCAATCGGACCAGAAGTGACATTTTTAGCTGGCTTTCTGAGTGAGCTGGTGTGGTCTTCATAGATAACGAAAGTTTGGGAAAGTTTGTGGGTGAAACCTGTGAATATTCAGAGATGGAACCAGGAGCAAAGTTACAGTTTCTCTTCCTCTATCATCCCAGGAAAACACTATCCCATAGAAACTGCAGGTGGTGCTGTTGCAGAAGAGATATGAGGATCAACCTAAAAATGATGTTGTGGCTGGCATGGATGATTTTGATGAACAGGCTGACTAATGCACTTAAAATTCAAAGAGCACTGAGGAGAAATCTTTAAAACCATAATAGCCTCAGACCTCAAAGATGCCCCGTCCCTTTTTGTTTTACTTTAGATCACAATCAGATTTTTAAATGAAGACCCTCAGATCAACTCGAACCATGGATGTGGAAGTGCTTTGCCTTGTTGGTTATGATAGATTTCCTGCTTGTGGATTGTTCGTGTAAGATAATGTGAGATCATCTAAGAAAAAACTGCAGACAGGTGAAGTAAGTACTATATATGAACAACCTGTTGACCACATCTGAAAATGACATCATGGTTTTCTGGGGTGGAAATATTTTGAAACAGTCTAGCAGTGACGTCAAACAGAAAATAAGTCCGAGTGCAGGTTAGCGGTGTGGTCACTGTGTGTTTCCTGATCTTTAACAATTCAGTTAAATTGAGAAGGCATAACAACTCAAGCAGCCTCTCCTGCTCACTGAAGTCTGCGAAAACACATGTGAGTCTTGCTGTTTTTTTATGAAACATAGTCTGAAATCATGTATATTTTTATATATACCTATGCAGGAGTGTTTATATACTGGAATTGCATACTGGACCCATATACTTTGCTGCATCACTGCACACTGTTGATGCACAGCGGATGCTTTAAGACCTACTAATTTAGACTGTGGTTGTTTTATGGGTTATGCTGACAGGTTTGTTTCTTACAGTTGGTAGAATTTGGCCGATTTGATGCATTTGGTCATTATATTTGATTAATTTCTGCCATTTCTGAAGCCCGGGCTGGCTGTAAATCTCACTAATTGTAGTTTTCACCACTTTAGTCTACTCTTGTCAGTGTAACTGGGTTTAAAAGACATTCGACTGCCAAGTCGGATGGGGTATTTTACTATAAAGTGAATGAAAGAATCATTGTTGGGTAAATAGCTATAATGTGGAGGATAGCGTCTGGAAAGTGCGCCCAGAAAGTGATGTAAAAACAAGTGTTGAATAACATGAGGAAGTAAAGCTGTGTAAATATACATACTGATGAATAAACAAATTGATTTGGTAACTGTCTTTTAAGAAAAAGATTTGCACACAATTGGGGAAATAAAATACAGGAATTCAATAAATTTAAAGACAAAGTATGGAAAGTTACATAACATAACAAACTGGGCTCGGGCGTGGGGGTTTGTGTGTTCTCGTTTTAATCATTTTTTTGTCCTTGTTAGTTTTTGATGCACGTGTGCTTAAAGCTTTTCACCCAGGTTTGCTTTGCTTTGTCTTGTTCTTCTGTAATGTTCTGTTTTGCTCTACATATGACTCTGTTCAGTAAGCTCTGTTTCAAGAACTCTGCTGTGTTCCAGCGGATCTTTTTGAGCTTTTTAAATTTAAATTGGATTTAAAAAGCTGAATCCACGTGATGTGCTGGATAAAGTTCATCATATTGGTCTTAAAATTGTGACCTGATACTCATCCTTAAATCTTTTGTACTTCTGTTGAATTCTGGGAATAGCACATAATTATATTGAACAATGATATATTCAGTAATGTTTCTGCTGCACACCAGTGTTTTTTCCACAAAATGCATATACAGTGGTCTGAGCCCAAACTTCTCAACCTCAAAGCTCTTATTACCTGTTCTGATCAAATTGTGCAAACAACAATGGAGGTGGAGTATTAAGAAATACATGAACACAGTAAATCTAAAATTATGGTCTGAAAGCTTATTATTTGGCACCATCAACAAGTTTCATCTTCTTGGCAAGAAACGTACACGAAGTACAGGAACAATATACAGAAATACATCACTCTTATGATGAACAGTGGATTTATTTATAGTGAAAGGAAAAAAAACACAACTATATCGAAACCCCATCACTGTGGCTCCAGTGGCGATTCTCATTGACTCACACACAGTGGACATGTCCATGAAAGGTGAAAAAGTAGCATCTCCAAAAACACCCTCCGCTCCCCAATTCCTGGTAAAACACAAGCATACTCAGCTTAGCAGGATCAGCTATAATCACAACAGTGTTCTTAGTCCACAAATATACTAACGAGTTTTGCTTTAAGGATCTACCTCCGATTGGAGCTCAACCACCCTTTAAATAGGGCGCTCTTGACCAGGCCATCAGCTCCAGCTGCTGATGGCTGATGAGCGGCAGGTGTGGCAGCCTCCAGTGTAGGAACACATCTAGGGCTGTGTCCCAATTCAGGGTATGCACGCTTGAAGTACGCGTACTACGGATGGTGCTTACTACAAGTACGGGAAGTTTGGAAGTAAGAGGCTCGTGAAATGGGACTGTCTAGCCTTCGTCGCACTGTTCAGGTTGCCTAGCAACCATGATACTAACCGCGAGAAACGTGTCATACAGCAGAAATGAAGGAGAAAAAATGTTTTGTTGGTCCTTCATTTTTGTCATGACAACACTTTGATCAGTTGAGTATCTGAGGCTGAGACCACAGGACTGTAAAACATGATTGATGGGCTTCATTTCTGTACTGAACAGTCATTTTAAGATTAGCTAGTAAATAACAATTACCTAACGTTGTTCATGAGACTAAAATCATCTAACTGTGGTAATGTAAATATTATATGGCCAATATTATATGTATTTGTAACAGAGCGAAGGTGATTTTTTCACAGTGTTATTAAAGGAGGGAAACCTTCCTCAAAATGGACAGAGCAGTGGAGCAGCCAAGGCAATGCAAACGAATTAAAAACTTTATGACTAAAATATAATCTATTATATTTAAACACTTAAAAATGTAAAATGAATTAAAACAACCCTGGCCAGGGAACAACACAATAGAAATCAATAAAACACAACATTAAAAATCCAGTGGCGTCCGCCACAGTATAAAAGTCACTAAACATTTACAATCCAGGCAAGCGGTGCAGAAGGGGGAAACCCGGCGGCGTCCTCGCCTTCCTGTCCGTGTTCTCCACTCCAGCGCGCTATAAAAAAAAAGAAGAAAAAAAGGGCAGCGACAGTAACTAGTCTTTTAGCGGCTACCGTTCAATAAAGTGGGATAAGTCAGAAGACTTACCCCAGGTGGGCAGAGCTCTCAACTTTATATATATATATATATATATATATATATATATATATATATCCCTATGGATTGTGGGATATATGGGGCCACGAAGCGTGCACCGGACCACGCTTGATATTTGGGGAAATCGACGGCGCATTTGGAGTATGCATTTGAAGTACACTTTGAATTGGGACAGCCGTCGTTGCGTGGCGGTGACGTAATCGCACTTGAAATGCGTACTTCACGCGTGCATACCCTGAATTGGGACACAGCCTAGGAGTGCAAACATACGTAAACACACACAGGGAGATGGAGGAAGAAGGAAGAGGATATAACCAAAACACTACACGTGGAACAATAAGCAGAAATACATCAGCCCTGGGTCCCTAGACCCAGGCCATGACAGATGTAGTGGATCTCAATGCAAAATATTTATAATTTGTTTAAATTTTATTTGACATAACAAACTACGAGTCTACCAAGGTTGATCCTTCAGTGTAAGTATGTCCCCTAAACCATCAATGTGTCTTTTAGACCCCATCCTACAAGACTGTTCAAGAAAGTCCTACAATTAATTAATGTTTCAATCTGATCAACCCATCTCTGTTAATTATTTAATCTCCACAGGCAATCAGTAGTTAAACAACAATCACTTTACCTAGCTGTTGCAGCTAGGTAAAGTGATTGCCTAGCTACAACAACTAGGCAATCACTTCCTATATCAACCTTTCTTGATATGAAAGGAAGGTTGGAGGCCAATCTCCAACCTTCCTTTTATATCAAAAATCCTTGAAAGAGTAGTTGTCAAACAGCTAACAGATCATCTGCAGAGGAATGGCTTATTTGAAGAGTTTCAGTCAGGTTTCAGAGCTCATCACAGCACAGAAACAGCTTTAGTGAAGGTTACAAATGATCTTCTTGTGGCCTCTGACAGTGGACTCATCGTTGTGCTTGTCCTGCTAGACCTTAGTGCTGCGTTTGATACTGTCGACCATAATATCCTATTAGAGTATTAGAACATGCTGTAGGTATTACAGGTACTGCACTGCAGTAGTTTGTATCATATCTATCTAATAGACTCCAATTTGTTCATGTAAATGGAGAGTCCTCTTCACCCACTAAGGTCAATTATGGTGTTCCACAGGGTTCAGTGCTAGGACCAATTCTATTTACATTATACATGCTTCCCCTAGGCAGCAGCATCAGAAGACATAGCATAAATTTTCACTGCTATGCAGATGACACGCAGCTCTATCTGTCCATGAAGCCAGGTAACACACACCAATTAGTTAAACTGCAGGAATGTCTTAAAGACATAAAGACCTGGA
The DNA here is from genome assembly GCF_036321145.2 of Pelmatolapia mariae. Lineage (NCBI taxonomy): Eukaryota > Metazoa > Chordata > Actinopteri > Cichliformes > Cichlidae > Pelmatolapia > Pelmatolapia mariae. Next base: position 74,268,051 of record NC_086229.1, read on the forward strand.
TGGCCGCTAACTGTCTGCTTCATAATTCAGATAAAACTGAGGTTATTGTACTCGGCCCTGAAAATCTTAGAAATATGGTATCTAACCAGATTCTTACTCTGGATGGCATTACCTTGGCCTCCAGTAATGCTGTGAGGAACCTTGGAGTCATTTTTGACCAGGATATATCAATGCATATATTACAGAAATATGTATGACTGGTTTCTTCAAGTTTTGCAGTATGTCCAAAATTAGAAATGTCCTGTCTCAGAGTGATGCGGAAAAACTAGTAAATGCATTACTTCTAGGCTGGACTATTGTAATTGGTTATTATCAGGTTGTCTGAAAAACACAGTTTTGATAAAGTGGTATAGTTTGCATTGGCTCAGGTAAACCTGACCCCTCTTTTAGTTACACTACAATAACTGTAGGCTGCTGGGGGATTCCCCTGGTGCACCTTGTGTTTCTTCTTTAGTCATCTTTTTCAGTTAATTTCTTTGTCCTGTCTTCATCTGCTCACCTGCAACCGGTCACAGCAGAAAGTCGCCCCTCAGAGATCCTGGTTCTATTAGACGTTTATTCCTGCCACTGTCTCCAAAGTGCTTCCTAACAGGAGTCATGTTGTTGGAGTTTTCTCTGTTTTCTTTGTATTATTTACCTTACTAATGAACTCCCTTGAGGCAGCTGTTGTTGTGATATGGTGCTATAAAAATACATTGGATTGAACTGAATCTTTTTCAAGATGAAACTTGCATTTATACACAATGTATTTATTATTTATTTTTCAGCTCCACAAACATGGATGGCCCCAACAATTTGACCAAGACCTGTGATCCGGTTGTCCCATCAGTTAACCCTTTCTTTATGCTGGTCTACAGTCTAGTGTTTGTGGTAAATTTTCAGTTTCCATTTTTTTAGAAATTGGTATAAGGTTCTCTGTGCATCTACCAAAGTCCTGTCATTTCCATCCTCTCTGTGTCATTTCAGGTGGGTTTACTCCTTAATGGTTTCATCATGAAGTTTTACTGTTGTCGAGTTCGGCGGCAGTCATCCAGCAGCTTGATGGTGTACATGAAGAACCTGACAGCTGCTGACTTCCTGCTCTGCCTCTCTCTGCCACTGCGCATCACCCACTATGCTAGCAGCTCTCTCATCATTCAGCAGCTCTACTGCACAGTTGGAGCTTATGCCGTGTTCCTCAACATGTATGCCAGCATCCTATTCATGGGGTACGTTGCTGCCAACAGGTAAGGAACCTTTACTAATTTCAGACTGTAGTTCTTGTCATCATTGTTAATTTCAAAGCATAGACATCTCTTTAGAAGTCGATAATGTCTTCTGAGTATTTGGCACCACTGTGACTGATTTCTGAATTTTTCTACACCTTTCATTCTATTCTCTCTCCAGGTATCTGAAGATAGTCCATCCTTCAAAAACTCACATTCTGCAGAGAGTACGAACTGCCCACATCATCTCTGTGGTCACTTGGGTTTGTCTCATTATTCCAGCAGTCACCAGCAACACCCTGTTTTTCATCACCCAGAAACACCTGAACGTCACCCCGAGACGCTGTCGTCCCCTATTTAGTTCATTGGTCAGGCTGGTCCAAAAAATCATCCATATCTTCTCTGTTATCATCTTCCTCTTAGTCTTCATATCCCTGGTCTTCTTCTATAAGGGCATCTCCCGCAGGGTGTTGCAGGCACAGCAGACACAGCTGGCCTCCTCTGGCTCTGAGAAGCTGGTGAAGTCTCGCAGGAACATGTTGCTACTTGTCAGCATCTTCTGTGTTTGTTTTGTGCCCTATCACCTGTTTCGACTCCCCTATATTTCTCTGTCGGGAAATTGCTCTGCTGTTAAGGTGTTGTACTACCTGAAGGAGGCGGCCACCATAGTGTCGGTTTTAAACGTCTGCCTGGACCCTGTTGTTTACTTTTTTCTCTGTAAGACTTTTCAGGCCCAGGTGAATCGCAGTATGGCCTCCATAAGAGTCAACATTCAATAAGCAAATGAGGAGAGTGAGAGCATCAAGACGGAGCTGGGAATTATTCACTGAAGAGAGAGGCAAACCAGTGTGCTGCAAAGAAATGCTCAACATCGTATAAAAACATTTTTTTTCGAGAGTGAGATGAGACCAGTAAAACCAGTGTCATGGATGCCAAGCCCTCACATACTAGAGAAGTTTCTGCGGTGCTCAGAGATCCGTACAGAACAAATCAGCACAAACACACTCCCACACAGAGAGCATCAGTTTATGTTGCCAACTTTCAGCTATTAGTCAGTGTCAGTTTTAGCAAACAGAAACTGAACCAGTCTGTGGTTAAATTTCTACAAACAATATCCAATGTGTGAAATCTGAATTTCAGTGTTTATGAACAAAAACATTTTAACATGTATATATAAAAAGTGAAGGTCGCAGCAATTTTTATGTTTTTTTATGATTCATGACAAGAAGCAAAACAGGTAATGCCTTAATTGTGTTTGTTTAACAGACGAAAATCTAAGGTTTCCACCCTGTTTACTAATTTTTCACATCTTATTTTGTTCTGCCGGGTAGAAAGTAGTTTAAATCAAGACAAACCAAGTGTTCCTCTGCAACTAAGAGTCATAGCTCTACATCACTAGAGGGGGTCCATACAGGAAGCAAAAGATTTCACCTGTGCCTTTAACACATTATAATACACATTTATGCAGGTCATGTTTAAATAGCAAGAGTATAAAATGCCCTCATACTGAGGGACACTCAGTTTCTGGTTAACAACTGAAGCTTTAGCGAAATCTTGTCTAAATGAGATGACTTATCAATTCACTTCTAAGGAGTGTTGAAGGATCCAATAAATGATCTAATGTTATTGACCTAAACCTTTAACAGATTGCAAAGCATTCTGGGTGAGCATGTTGAAGAACAGAGACCAACACTGAGCTCTTTCTATAGTTACAAACCACAAAGTTTAAAAGTAACCCAACCGATCTACTGCACACATGGCTTAGCTTTTAACCTTTCTTCTTTCCACCTCATGCTAACACGTGGCTCAAACTATATTTACTTCTGATTTGTCTTCTTTAAATGTTTCGATGCTATAGTTCTTAAATCAATAAGTCGTTACCCTTCAGTTGTTCTGTGTTTTAAGATCAGTAAAGTGAGTCTCTTTCTTTGACGTGGACTGTGTGTTTTTTCAGCCAGCAGTTCGTCTGTGTAACAGATACTAACGCTAGCTCTGTGGTTGTTCAGTTTCCTGTTTCGAATCAAAACTTAGCTGCTCACATTTTACTGCAGGGTAAAATGTGTGGGTGTCGGAATGTCCTACACCCACTCCCCACACACACCTACATACATAAACTATTTTTATCCAGCTGCTGAAACATTTTGGCATTTTAAAGTAAACTAAATATATTCTATAACTTAAATACAGTTGGTACATTGCAATAAACCAACATGTATGAAAATCACATGTCAGCTTTAATTCTGTATAGACCGCAGGGTCCACAGATATACATGCACTGGAAGGCAATATGGCTGCTGCACTGACTCATTATTATAACAGAAGCAGTTACCAGTGCCAGTGCCTCTTCCCTCTTTAATGGTTTTATTTCAACCGTCAACTTAGCCTGCTTCCTTTCAGCCAGACTCATAGTTTGAAGTGAAAGATGAACTGATAAAATCTTTATTAAGGTATTCAGTAATCATAACTGGATGTTCAATATATTTAAAGAGTCATTTAGAAAACTTTACCTGCTCTTTATCAGTTAAATAGACAGGACAACATTGGAGCTTTGCATGAAGTTCAGATTTACAGCAAACGTGAATGCACCACACATGAGCATGAACACTTGTGTGATATTTAATGTTTTGTGTGTTTGTATGTTGCACTTCTTCCTGCTTCCTGCACCGAGCGAATCACATGATAAAACCTGTTACTGTGGATCATATTTAAGCCTCTTTGTGGCATTGCTCCACCAAATGATCATGCTACTTGACAAAATGTATTTATCTGTATTACATGCAACATGTGAGCTGAAATGAAATAATGTTCAGGTGTTTATGCTCATATTTTAAGATTTACGATACATGTTAACAACTCATAAATCGTTAACAATCAGGAAGTGGTTTCAAAGTCTGAGACGGGGGTGTCAGGCTCATTTTACATAGCGGGCCACATATAGCCAAAGCTGATTTTAGGCAGGCTGGACCAGTGAAACTCCGCTTTCTGTCAGTGTAAAGAAGTGACATACTTAACTATTTTTGTACATGATGAAGAAAAAGCTGCTGTAATAAAGAAAGAAATCTGTCAGCGAGACTCTCTGGACTTAAACTGTAAGAGATAAATATGCAAAATTACAGAAAAAGATCACCTAGCTCATTGCCCAGACTGTCCAGTTGTCTTTTTTTAATTGTTTGTTTGTTTGTTTTGGGGTTTATTTTAACTGAAATATCTAAAAACAGAATTTCTTGTGAAATTTTTTCAACACCAAACACAACTGTAGACTGGTGCATAGTAAGCAACAAATAATGGACAAAATAGAGATTTTTGATTTGAAATTGGTCTCAAAGCATACTGAGAGACAGAGCTGTGCAGGACGTGAGATTATATCTTGGTGAAAGTAAAATTCATGATGTTTTTCAAAAGTGGAGCCCAATTTTGGTCTTCTTTTTTTCTGTTAGTTCAGGGAATTTTGGTCAGTGATAAAAACTGCAGTTTGGGTAGTTTGACAGCATGTCCATGTTTGTCTATCATGTCCATCTTTTTTCAGAGTCTGTGTACCTACTCTTTAATTGTTTGCTGTTTTGGTTTTTTGGTGGTTGTTGATTCCGATGTTTCTGTGGATACCACGTGTCTATATTTAAATAACATATCAGTGATACATCCTGTTAAACTAGATGTTCTCCCTCTCACCCCCAAAAGGTTCAACAGGTTAGGTCTTTATGACTGTACTAATAGGAATGGCAATAACAATAATAATAAGAATGTTTTTTATCAGTAGGAAAAATGGGAAAACTAATGAAACCAACAAGCTCAAGCTTGTTTGTGTTGTTTGTGTTAAGCAGCAAATCAAACAAGTTCAGAATTATAAATTATCAAAATAATTACAATCGGCTCCAGTTGCACATTCGGGCCTGTGAGACTCATGTGCACTTGGAGCCCTGGCTCTGCACTACATGCACACATTTCTGCATGTCTGTCAGAGCTGAGAGGCACTTTGTATACAGTTCATTTTATGTAATACTCAATACTGAAATGTAATTTCAGTGGTTTTCAAGGAAGAAATTTTTATTGAGTGTTTTCATAAAAGCCTTATTTTATATTATTACTACTACTCAGGTGAACACATGAGGTTTAACCCTAGAGAACCCATGGGGTCAAATCTGACCCTATGGGTTCTCTAGGGTTAAGGACAGCCAGTTTCCATTTTGTCCTCAACAATGGAAACTGGCTGAAAATAAAACCAATTCCTAACTTTATAAATTATGGTCTCAGCTTTGTCTCCAGTATCACTCAAATGCAGCCAGATGCTCATTTTATGTTTTCACTCGTTTCTTCACTTTTTTCCAAAGTCCCACTCTGTCCTTGCATGTGATTGGCTACATGGTGCGCCCATCAACATAAAGCCCCACTCCTGCCTGCATAGATTCTCAGCAGGGCTGGAGATTCAGCTCCTACATACCTAATTAATGACTGACATATGAAATTATCACAAAACAAAACAAGAGACGTACATATGTTACTTTTGAAAATAATAGTCTGTGACTGTGGGTCAGCCGGATTGCCCGACACTCAAACACCCACCTGTCCCTCGGGTTTACTTCCTGAAAAATTCTGAAACGTCTGCTCATCTTTCCGGGTTTGCAGAGCAGCGCCAGCTATGGGAGCACAGAGAAAACCCAACACAGACCTCTAGCATGACTGGATTGGACTGCATGAACTGTGCTTCAGTAAAACAAAGAAAAGACCTGGGTGTCGTGAGCTAAGCAGTCACAAGTGCAGCTCAGTGACGTGTTATTAGTGACAGCCACAGACTTTGCTGAGACTCTCTTCTTTGATATCAGTTACCACACTAAACACTTCCTGCTGGATCTCTTTCAAATTAAAAGGTTATTTGAAATGAGGTGCCTGCATTACTTTTATTGTGAAATTAAGAAAGGAAGTGCTGCGTTTTATTCTTTGCACACATCGTGCAAGAGCGGATGTGTTTTTTCCAGTAATAAATTAGTAAAATATTATTTTAAATGAGTAAAAAATATTAGTGCATATATGAAACAGTATCATCGTGTTACCGTTTAGAAATGTACTCTTCAAATAAAAAAATAAAATAATGAATTTGTTCTCTTTGTGCCGTGTTCAGTTGTATGTTGTTTTAAATGTTTTACAAATCACTGAAACTTCTTTATATTCACATTTTGTTTCATACATTTATTATTTACTGTACACCAAGTAGGAAGGGAGTTACATGTCTACAGGATGATGCCTCCACCCACTAATGTAAACTGTTTCCAGATCTGTTCGCTCTTTTCAAAATAGAAGTCCTAGTTTTGGTTGAGTGCTTTGCTTTTCTTCTTGTTTGCATGTTTATTTCAGGACTTTTATCAATACATTTTAAAAGTTGCCAAGTCATTTTTTCCTAACCTGATAGTTCTGACCTGATAAGGTGCTGTATTTCATTCCAGATGAACCAGCAAATGTCAGGATAGGCTTTTATTTGTAGGCCTTCTTTTTGATATCAAAATCTGACAGTGACATCAAAACCACTGTGGTGATTTGCTGCCACCTGCTGTCTGCTTCCTGTCACTGCTCAGGCTGTCCATCTCTGAAAGGATACTGTGGAGCTACATCAGAAAACTAACTGTATGATATGACCATGATCCATGATAAAGCTTGGGTGGGGTGGCTCAGTAGTGAATATGGGGATTGTTGAGTGAAGTCCTTTAGTCAGGTCCAGTCAGCATACTGGAGCAAACTGCAGATCCTTTGCCTGAATTCCTTCTACCCCTCAGAAAAAGGAAACATCCACCACCCACACAGCTGATTCTGAAACTCCTCAAAATTTACAAAACGAAATCTGCTGGGTCCACTCTGTTCGGAGTCTGCTGTCCAGATCTACAGGCTGCAGATCATGTGGAGTTGAATGCGGAACCAAACGCAGATGACAATTGCTGGACCAACGAGTTGACATAAAGGGAGACATTTATTAAGGCTAAAAGAAAGATAAAAGATAAAAGAACACCAAAAAGTAACAAATAACCTAAACTGGGAAATAAAACGGTTTAACAGTTGAACCACTTTAATGCTGTTGTTACAGCCACACTGCAAAATGAGCTGTGGGAGGGTGGGGGGCAGGTGTAAAAGGCATGCAGTGTTTATTTATCACATGTTTCAACAATGTTCAAGAAAAACAGAGATGGGGGAGGAGGACCAGGCGGCTGAGCCAAATTAGAAAACTCAATAATAAAAGAAACCTGGTCTACAGCTTCTCGAAAGGTCATGTCTATCTACAACAAGTTCAGTCAAAACCATACAGATGTGGCATCAACCGCATAGGGTAGTGTTTCTAATATGTGTCTGTCTATGTGCTTTATATGTATAGAGTACCCCAGAATTAACCTACACGGCTGCCCACAATAAAGACGCTACTCATACATAGAAAACATGAAACACAGGCTCAGAGAGAGAGAGAGAGAGAAAGACAGGAGCTGCCCCCTTTGTAATGATCCCTGGTGAGTGATTGGCCACCTGTGTCCAGATCAGCCAATACGCATGTACCAGTCAATTTTGAAAGGTCTAGCAGGTGGAGGCTCGAGGCTCTACACCTGGAAGACAAGAGAGTGACAGAACAACCAGTCGAATATAAAACTGGGTTCTGAAAACTAAGAAGGAGCTCCTGATGAGATTCATATCAACAAATTTAATCCTCATGGCATGCTGTCTAATGCTACGTGCAGGATCTGAGAAAACAGCAAGATATCAAGGTCAAGGTTAAGGTAACTTTATTTATACCCATAGACAAGGTAAATTTGCTTTACAGAAAAATGATAGTGAAATGACCATCTTACTATCTGTTTTAGAGAGTTTTTCTCTGTGACAGAGTTCTGACCAAACCATGCCACCAAACAAAAGGATAAAACAGACTCAATAAAAGAACGATAAAAAAAAGTTAACATTTTTTGGTCAATGTGGAAATGAGCAAGTTTCCTAAGGCAGTAAAGGTGCTGGTGACCCTTTTTACAAACTGATTTGCAATTCTGATCAAAGTCAGTTTTTCATTGATTATGGTCCCAAGATATTTATATGATTGCACTTGCTCTATTTTCTGACCTTTAATTAAAATGACTCTGTGTCCATTTTGTTGTTTCCTAAAGTCAACAACCATATCTTTTGTTTTGGATAAGTTCAGCTGGAGATAAGACTCCTCACATCACTGAACAAAGTCATCAATGACTGGACCGTGGTTAGTTTCACCCTCTTTCAGTAAGCTGACAATAACAGAGTCATCTGCATATTTAATAATGCCCTCGTTTTCATGTCTGCTCTGACACATGTTTGTATAGAGAATGAATAATAAGGGCGATAAGACGCACCCTTGAGGAAAACCTGTGGAGGAGAACACTGGGTCAGACAGAACCCCATTTATTCTCACTCTTTGTGACCTGTCAGTTAAAAAATCTAAAATCCAGCCCACCAGGTTTTTCCTGATTTCAAACTGTTATAAAAGTCTTTTAATTAAAATATGGCAGAAGAAAAATCAATGAAAAGAAGTCTTGCAAAAGTCCCTTTACTCTCTACATGTTTAAGAATCAGATTTAGTAAAGTCAAAAGTGCGTCCTCCACTCCTCTGTTGGGCCTGTATGCAAACTGCATTGGATCCAGCTGATGTTCAGTCTCTTTCATAATCATATTTCTGATGATTTTTTCAAAGACTATCATTACAACTGAAGTGAGGGCAACAGGCCTGAAGTCGTGTAGAATTTTTGGACGACTAGATTTAGGGACAGGAACCACGACTGCTTCTTTCCAAAGAGAGGGCGCAGGTTGTGTTTGCAAGGATTTATTAAAAATAACCTGAAATATAGGACTGAGTTCGTCAGCACAAGATTTAATTAGGCGGCCACTAATATTATCAGGACCCTGGCTCTTGTTCACATTGACTGTATGAAAGGCCTTTTTGACATCGCTGAGTTCAATGATAAAGTGCTGAGTATCTCTCAGTTTCTGTTTCAGTTCAAAAATATCCTTGCTAAAATCAGAAGAACTAAAACGTGCATTAAACATATTTAAAGCATTTGCAAAATCTCTGTCTGAATTAAAACCATCTAAAATGACCTGACTGCTGCTCTGGGGATTTTGAAACCCTGCTATGGTTTTCATACAAGTCCAGGCAGACCCAAAATGTTTTGCAGCAAATTTGCTTTCAAGACGGTTTTTGTAGCTCTGTTTTGCTTTCAAGATCTCGATTTTCAGTTCCTCCAAATATTAAGCACTGTCTCTTGGAGGGGCTCGCTCGGAATAACACCTCTGAGCGCAAATTGGATCACATCTTGGAGCAGCTCACTGCGGTCGTGAGTTCTCCGAATCGTCTCTTTGAACACAAGAATGACAACATCACGGAGTGTAAGTTTGATCACATCATAGGAAGCTCACGGCTCTCCAACGGGAGATTGAGAGACCAGTGCCGGACTGTTAGAACAGCTTTGAAATTCATATGAGTTGTTCGCATTAAAGTTAAAACCACCATCTTGATGTGGCTATCCCTTCGGCGCCAGCTGCGGTCTCAAGGCTGGAGCTGAACAAAACACCCTGATAACGACTGTGTTGAGACTGTTCTTCCTATCCTATGCAAGGCCACCTGGGTTGACTGGAAGACTGTTTACTTAGCCTGGCAGGGCGAAGGACACAGTCTCAGCTGAACTCTGGATATACACACATGCACACAGACATATATACACATGCAGATATACACTCATCCCCCCTCCAAACGCCTTCGATGCTTATTCCCTTCCGATGCTGACGGTGGATCAAGGAGACCAGCGCATTGGCTGCAGGCCCGGATGTACTGTCTACATCAGCTGTCTCTCACCCTTTACCCAACCCTGTTGCTTGTCATGTGTTTCTTTGGTGTATTAAGAGTTTTTTCATGTGCTATGTGCAGAGGTGTTTTTTTCTGTTCTCAAACTGATCTCCCTGTTGGAGCTCAGTCTGGGGGGGAGTTATTTTTTCTCCTTATCTTTCCTCATGTGGTGCATTTTCCATTGTTATACCTCTCTGACCTGTCTTCCCCATGTGATGTTTGTGTAATGTATGTATGGTCGGAGGGTAAAATGGTGCCACCATTGCGTGCAATAGGTCGGCATGGGATCTCAACATTATATTTAAAATTAGTCTGACTTTTGATTTACCTAAAATAATATGAAGGTGTATCCTATCAAAGAGAAAGCTTAATGAAGGGGATTTATTTTTCAGCTCCAGAAACATGAATGAACCAATAAATGTGACAGATGGCCTGACCTGTGATTATGTCAACACATCAGTCAACTCTTTCTTTATACTGATCTACAGTCTGGTGTTTCTGGTGAGTTTTAAATCTTCAGATTGTGCTCTGTTAGAAATGAGGTTCTCTGTGCATCTACCAAAATCCTGTCATCCTCATCCTCTCTGTGTCGCTTCAGGTGGGTTTACCCCTCAATGGCTTCATCATGAAGTTTTACTTTTGTGGAGCTCGACAGCAGGCATCAAGCAGCTTGATGGTGTACCTGAAGAACCTGACAGCTGCTGACTTCCTGCTTTGCCTCTCTCTGCCACTCCGCATCACCTACTATGCTAGCAGCTCTCTCATCATTCAGCAGCTCTACTGCAGCTTTGGAGCTTCTGCTTTCTTCCTCAACATGTACGCCAGCATCCTATTTATGGGGTCCATTGCTGCAGACAGGTAAGGAACCTAGTAAAACCAGAATAATGTGTTAGTTATGAACCCTGTGCTCCAGATCAAAGTGTAGAAATCTCCTTTGGACTTAATAATTAATTGACCGGCCCACCAGGTATTAAAATCATAAAGCCTTTGAATGAAAACAAATAGTTTTGACAGTGATGTACACTGGCTTGTTGGTATATGTATGATTTCTGTACATTTTACATCACATATAAACATTGTAACATTGAGATAATCATTTATTAAAAGCGAGACATTTTAAATGAGAATAAGAAAGAAAGGTATTTCTTTGTGCCCCCCTTTCCCTGTTAATGCCCTACCTGGCCCCTGGCAACACTTTGCTGGACCCGCCCCTGCACAGTTACCAGCTGTTAGCTACATAGAAAAGGATCCTGGTGTTATTTGTCTCTCAGAAACAGTTCATAACTTCCCTTCAACTCATTCATGTCACCTAAAAGGTAAACCTGTTTCTCCATCACCTGTTCAGCTCTGATGATTCAGTAAGGACATCTCCTGGTTTCATCTTCATGTTTCCCTCTCAACAGATAACCAATCCGATATCATGACCAGCAGCTTTACAGCTGTGGCTCCAGCAAACATCAGCTGATACTAGAAATTAATATTAAATAAATTCTAACAACAGCTGATCAAGCTTAAACATGCTGCTATTGTTTAACGCGACATCGACCTGTTTCCCCGTTCGCAAAACAAAAAAATAGAGACAGAACTTGTGACAGAAAAGCCAATCAGCTCATCATTAATCAGTTTCATGATTAAAGTGAGAGAGGGAGGGGGAGAGAATGAGAGTAGAAAAGCAGTCGTGCAGCGTAAAGACACAAAATAACTCCAGCTTTGTGTCTTTCATCCTTCTAGCTGAAGTTAGGGACAAACTGTGTTGCTTTTCAGCTCAATACCAAACCCGCCCGCGACGGATCTCTCCTCCTCCTGCCTTCCCTTTCGCTCACCACCTGCTGGCCTCTGTGGGAGCTCCGCCATAGCCACCACCAAACATCAGAGTTATTTTTACACATCGACCAGCATCTGGCCAATCCACCACTTCTCATTGTTCATACCGTTACAAAAACGACAACAACACCAACAACAACAACAACAAAAAAAGATCGGCTCATAAAAACGAAATGACCAGTCCAGCTATGCTGGCACCTTTGTAACAGCTTAATTAAGTTGTATACTGCCTCCTGTCTCTTCTCGCTAGGTATCTGAAAATTGTTCATACTTCACAAATGCACATGCTTCAGACAGTACAAGCAGCAAACATCATCTCCATGGTCACCTGGATTTTTCTCCTGGTTCCTGCCATCACCTACACCATCCTGTTTTTCATCACCCAAGAACCTCGGAGTTCTACACTGAGCCGCTGTGGTTCCTTCTTTAGTGCATCAGTCAGCCTGGTCTTCAAAATAATTCACATCAGTTGCACTATCATCTTTCTTGTGGTCTTCATATCTTTGGTCTTCTTCTACTACAGCACCTCCCGCAGGGTGTTGAAGGCACAGCAGAGGCAGCTGGCCTCCTCTGAGAAGCTGGTGAAGTCTCGCAGGAACATGTTGGTGCTGGTCAGCATCTTCTGTGTGTGTTTTGTGCCCTATCACCTGGTTCGTCTTCCCGCCACTTTTCTTTTGAACAGCTGCTCTGTGGGTCCAGTGTTGTTCTACCTGAAGGAGGCTGCCACCATGGTGTCAGTTTTCAATGTCTGCCTGGACCCTCTTGTTTACTTTTTCCTCAGTAAGACTCTTTCGGGCTCAAGTGAGAATGGCGTCCAGGACAACCAACATCCAACAAACAACCAAGCAACAGGTCAAATTTGTGAGCTGTGAGGAAAACAATGCACTTTATTAGCTGTGGCTGCAACTGTAGCTTGCCTCCACGAGTGTGTGAATGTGAGAGTGAATAAATAGTGGAATTGTAAAGTGCTTTGAGTGCCTCAAAAAGCGCTATATAAATGCAAACCATTATTATTATTATTATTATTATTATTATTAAATGTGTGAAACGTGAGTTTTAGTTTGTCTAAAATTCAGTTTTAATATTTACACATGTTTGGATGACTACGTCACTTTTTAGCCGTAATTATTTTTGATAACAAAAAAATTAAATATAGCTAATATCTTCTTTTCTTTTCTTTATATAAAAAAATCCAGCATTCACAACCATTTTTTGCTTTCCTGACATCTTATTTCTCAGATTTGTTAATAAGAAATAAGACATTTATAAATAAGGATAAAATGAGAGTTGATGTGTTCACATGTTAAACTGGTGCTTTACGCTTTCTGTTTCCTCAGTCTGTGAGCTGCTCCAGACTCCTTCACCTTGCTTCAGAAAGGCTTGTATCAACATTTTATGCACTATCAGTGCCCGAGGTTATAACAGGTATTAAAGGATTCTGGTTGTTTTGATTTTCATTGTCTGAGCAATTGAAACCAAAGCTGCTCTCCATCCATCCATCCATCCATTCGCTTGCACTTATCCTTTTCCAAGGGAGCGTTGGAGCCTATCCCAGCTGTCATAGGGCAAGGGGTGGGGTACACCCTGGACAGGTCGCCAGTCTGTCGCAGGGATAACACACAGGAACAGACAACCATTCACACTCACATTCACTCGCGTATTCACACCTATGGGCAATTTGGATTAACCTATCCCCACAAGCTGCATGTCTTTGGACGGAGGGAGGAAGCCGGAGTACCCAGAGAGAACACAAACATGGGGAGAACATGCAAACTCCACACAGAAAGATCCCGGCCTGATGGTGGAATTGACTGAGTGTTAATACAATTAAAAAATCTGAAATGCTGAGTTTTGGTCAGAAATTCACATACACATACCTGTTTGTGACACATTTTGTTTCGCTTGGAGTTCACTTGGAAGTGCATCATACAAGGCTAAGAACTCAAGGAGACAAAGTGTGGTGGAGCGTGGTGGAGCGTGGTGGAGCGTGGTCTTCGGTGCGACTGTGGGGACGGCAGATGCACCAGAGCGGCATCCACAATCACACATTACTGGCATAGATAGACTGAACTAGGTCTTGTCACTGTTGTTGGTGGTGTGTGCTTTCCTGTGAGCAGAAAAGCTGCAGTTGTCTGTGTGAAACAGCAGCTGTAAATAAAAGTGTATGCTGAAAAGTATTAAAATGTGTAAAGATCTGTCGTGGATCTTTTGCACAGAGATTTTGCCAAAGTGCCCCCAAGAATCTGGATCTCACCCTTCTGAGTCTGAGGTCTGTAGACTTAAAGATCTCTTTTATAAAAGCAAAACCGGACATTTTTAGACATCCTTTTAAGCAAACTTTTTGTTCTGACGTTCTATCATTTTTGTTGTTGTTGTAAATTATAAAATTTATGGTTAAAGGTGCCATGCAAATGCAGTTTACATTTACATTGGGATTTTTAAAATTACAATACAAAAATGTACTTACTTTTATTTATTCATATAAATAATTATAATAGCCTGACATACTGCTGAATAAACTTTTTACTTAGATGAGTGGTTTGTGTTAAATTTGCAGGTGTTTGAAATGACCCCAAAAGTATTAATAGATTCAAATGGTGCTAGTTAACCAGATAGATAGATAGATAGTAGAGCTGGGCGATATAAGATTTTTTCATATCACGATATGTTTTGGTTTTTTTTTTCATTTCAGGCGATAACGATATATATCATGATATAAGCCAAATAACTATATTTGTAAGATTTAAACGTGCCGTTGCTCACAAGTAAAATGTGAAATAATCAGCAGCTTGTTTTGATTTAAATATTTATTTCCCATAATAAGTTCAACAGGGTAGATGTACTTAAGGAACATGAGACTTTTTCAGATAAATAAAGGCAAATATTGCAAACTACACAAAAGGCAGCCGCTAAAGCGTTTAAGTTTCAAAATAGGACAAACAAAACAGACTACTAAATTGTCAATTCCACTTAGAAACAAAATATTAATTCTAAAAATAAATCTTAGTTTGTTTTACAGAAGAACTTTCGGGACAATTTACAGTGCACGCTACTCTGTTTTTTGTCAGACTTGAAATAGCCGAAATACCTTCACACTACGGAACTTCTATGGCCCTTCTGTTCGACAAGCTCTCCGGCATTGGAACCATCATCGTTTTTTTTCTTCGGTAACCTTCGGTCATGCTCGGTTGATTTTTCTCTAGTCGGCACACGCATTTCCTCCATTACCCGGGTGGCACAGCTGCAGCCAGGTGCTCTTGTGGGGCTGCTTCCCAAACAAATACACATGTACGGCTTGGCACTTGTGCTGTACGTAACAAGTCACTTGACGTGACACTGCAGCTGTGATTGGTTCAGCTCTGCGCTACTTAATTTGGATTGGCTGTTCTTCTTTTTTTTAAAGAGGACAAGAGAGATAAGGTCTATCGCAATAGTTTAATTTTTCTATCGAGAAAAAGTTATTTCGCAATACATATTGTTAACGTTCTATCGCCCAGCTCTAATAGATAGATAGATAGATAGGTCATGCTGTTGGCCTGAAGAAAGACAGGAAGTACAACAAAGACTGCAGGTAGCAGTGTGGTCTGTGTTTTCTCATCTGCTCGGAAACTACAATGACACATGGTTAGACAGACAGCACATAACAACTGAAGCTTTTTTCCTGCTCACTAAAAACTGCACAAACATCAAACACAGGTAAGTCCTTCAGGTTTTCATCCTCACATCATTTTTTATTTCTATCCCTTGATGTAATGATACAATGCCTATAAAAGTATAAAATATCAAAAGATTCATTTATGGTTTGCTTAGGAGTGCAGGCTTTGCAGTTAACAACAACAGTCTGAAATCGCGGGCTGCTTCTAAAGCCCAAACTGGCTGAAATGGTGAAAACCCCATTTAGTGAGGTTTAGAGTTTACTCTCTGCAGTGTAACTGGGTTTAGAAGACATTCAACTTACCTCTTAAGTTACAAAGTTTGTATTGTGTTCAGGAAGTGGGGAGAGTAGAAGGAAGTTTGACTTTAAGCATCAGTTTACTAGTACCACACAAACGCAAATGTGCCCAACAGTTAAAAGTATAAGAACATGGAATTCTCTTCAAGATAATCTCAAGAGTTGTGCAAATATGCACCGTTTTAAAATGTGTTACATACTTAAAAGGATAAATCAATATGAATAACATGAAAGTAATTTGGGGTAGTGTTGAATATTGTTGATTATACTGATTCGTTACTTAGTTTTGCATTGTTACATATCGACACATGTTAGAGGGGTTGTTGGGTTGTTGGCGCCCTCTTGTAAGAATAATTTCAGATAGGGGGCAGGTGCTAATAAGAATTTATTCTTCTTCCTGCTCCTTTTCACCAATGGGTGCAGTGTTATATTAATGGGAAAGAGGATTTGTATGTAGGAAATGAAACACTGTTGAACCATGTGTGAAATAAATAAATGGCAGGGATTGCTACACGCCGGCAGCGCAGAAAGACCATCTGTTTCTACCATCAGCATTTTGGTGACAGAGCGCATCGCTGCCTGCCGCCTTGCACTTTCACGGCCCAGGGAAACGGACCCACCAGCACGCTGTAGCAGCCGCGACCGCTGGCAATACAGAAAGGCTGCTCTTCATAGAGGACTTGTGCTCCGGGAGACGTTTTCTCGTGGACTCTGGCTCCCAGAAGAGCCTCCTTCCCCCTACCGCTGCCGACGGACTAGCAGCGAACTGTGGGCCGCAGCTCATTGCAGCTAATGGCTCTCCCATCACAACGTTTGGGGAAAGGTCGGTGACTGTTTGTTTTCATGGCCGGGATTTCCAGTGGAACTTTGTTGCTGCCGCTAGCTCTGTACCTATTTTAGGTCCTGATTTTCTGTGTGCTCATGGACTGCTTGTCGATGTTGCTAACAGACGTTTAATTGATGCTCTCGTTTTCTTCGCTACCCTGTTTTACTCGGGCCGCCAAGCCCCTGATTAGGGCTAATGTAGTGACCTCTGGGGATGCTTTTCAGCATTTGCTTTTACAGTTTCCATCGTTGTCTGTCCCTAATTTCACTAGCACGGTAACGAAGCACGCCTTTGCATTGTACAGCATTCGAACAGTGCATTGGCCTCTCCGCTTCACATGGTGCCCAAATCGGACGGTCGGTGGCAGCCATACGGAGATTTCCAGCGTTTAAATAATGCCACGGAGAATGACCATTACCCCATCCCCCACATTCAGGATTTTTCATCTCGCCGGAACCTCGATTTTTTCTAAAATTGAAATGTTGCGGGGGTATCACCAGGTTCCCGTGCGCGACGAAGACGTTCCTAAAACCGCTGTCATTACCCCCTTCGGCTTGTTCGAGTTTTTGCACATGCTGTTTGGCCTGAAAGGTGCTACCCAGACCTTTCAGCGGCTGATGGACTCCATTTTGCGCGGGCTGCAGTTCGTTTTTGTATACCTATTGGTGGCCAGCTGCTCAGCGAGCCAGCACGAGTCCCATCTGTGCCACGTTTTCTAGCGTTTGGCAGGGCACGGCCTGATCATCAACCCTTCCAAGTGCCAGTTTGGGTTGCCTGTTCTGGATTTCCTCGGGCACCGCATTTCCGCTGAAGGTGTGGTTCCGTTGCCCGACAGAGTCCAGGCCGTTTCGACTTTTCCGTGTCCCACGTCGGTTAAGGCGTTGCAGGAGTTCTTGGGGATGATAAATTTTTACAACTGCTTTCTCCCCAGAGCTGCCCACCTGCTACAGCTGCTCTATGCTGCCTTAAAAGGTAAAACAGCCAAAGATCATGTTGACTGACTGCCGGAACACGTCCAGGCGTTTTCCGCAGCCAAGTCTGCGCTGGCTGACGTCGCACTTCTGGCCCACCCGTTTCCGTCGGCAGAGATCGCGTTGACCACCAACGCGCCAGACGTGGCAGTGGGTGAGGTGTTGGAACAGCGGGTTTTATGTCTCTGGCAACCGCTCGCCTTTTTCAGTCGTATGCTCCGGGATGCTGAACGCAAGTATAGTGTTTTTGACAGGGAATTGCTGGCCCTGCATCTCGCAACAAGACATTTTTGTCGCAACTTTACTGTGTACGTTGACCACAAACCTTTGATGTTTGCAATGTCCAAGGTCTCTGAACCATTGAGCGCATGCCAGCAGCACCAGTTGGCGGCCATTTCAGAGTTTACCACAGACATTCAGCATGAGGCTGGTAAGTCCTATCACGTCGCTGACTGTCTCTCACGCGTGTTGGTTCCTCCGGTATATGTCGGCTTCGACTACCCTGCCATGGCCCCTGAGCAACGTGCTGACCCGGACGTCCTTGCCTTTCAGTTAACGAAAACGGGCCTCGTACTGGAGGACACCCCGGTGTAGGACATTTGCGACATTTCCACTGGCCGCCCCGCCTGGTGGTTCCCCTTTCATGGCGACGTCGTGTTTTTGACTTGGTGCATGCCCTCTCTCATCCCAGCGTCCAGGCCTCGGTCAAGCTGGTCAGCGCCAGGATCATTTGGCCGGGCCTTCGCAAAACGGTAAAAGAACGGGCGGCGGCTTGTATCACATGCCAACGCTCGAAAATCCACCGGCGCACGCAGGCGCCCCTCGAACCTTTCTGTGCCCGCGGTAGGCGTTTCAATCACGTTCATGTGGACCTGGCTGGTCCCTTGCCATAGTCACAGGGTTTCATGCACCTTTTGACTGTGGTGGATCGCACGACCAGGTGGCCGGAGGCGGTACCCCTGGCGTCCACGATAGCAGTGACGGTGGCCAGAGCATTTTTGTCAACGTGGGTTTCGCATTTCAGTCCCCCTACTGACATTACCTCGGACAGGGGCCCCCAGTTTGTTTCTGAGCTTTGGTCTGCTATGGCTGACGGCCTGGGGGTCCACCGCACCACAGCATACCACCCGCAAGCTGTGGGTGGTATGTGCGAGGGGTTTCACCGGTCACTTAAGGCCACGCTCCGGGCTTATCACAAAATTATGCAAAAATTAGTGATGTCCGATACCACTGATTTTCTTTCCGGTCCGATACCAAGTAATATTCAGGGTGGTATCGACGATACTGATCCGATACTGATACTTTCTACAAAAACTTATTTTATTTATTGTATCTCAAATGATAACATCATAATGATTACAGGACATCAGATTACTTGTTCTTATCACTTAATAATGCAGAGTTCATCATATAGAAATAAAAAAAAAAACGGAAGTTGTGCACTATTTAAACACCTTGCCTGCCTGCAGCACTAAAGGACTCGGTGAGAGACGTCTGTCTCGCCCTAGCAGCACCTCTCCCTCTCCTCCTCTTCAGTTCACCTCAACATACGCTCGTCATATTCTGTGATATGATTTACTCTGAGGTGTTTGACAAGGTTAGTTTCACAACCATACATGCCAACCCTCCCGATTTTTCCGGGAGAATCCTGAATTTCAGTGTCCCTCCCGAAAATCTCCCTGAGCCACCATTCTCCCTAATTTCTCCCGATTTTCCACCCGGACAACATATTTAAAAAACCATATCGCAGCATTCATAGCGCGGCCCAGCCAACTCCAGTTTCCAACAATGGCGGCAGCTACTTAGTTTTAATATTACTCTTATTTCTCTTTCTGGGTCGCAAAAAAAACTTTCAACATATTTTCAGGTGAGAATGAAGCAGTGTAAACTTGAAATATCTGAGCCGACCGACATATTGTCTTCAAACCCCTGCGGTCTTTCGCTACTCGGGTTAAAGACGATATATAAGTCACTTTGATAACTTAAAAATGTTATTGTTTGGCTTTTTCAGTGTTTTATTTGTTCGTGAGTAAATCAGTTTGGCTGAGATTAAAGTTATTAGATTAGATTAAATTAAATTTAACTTTATTAATCCCTCGGGAGGGTTCCTCCGGGGTTTTCGCACAGCTGAATAAACGTCAAACAGAAAAATGATTAAACAGAAGTGTGAGACGGTCGAGAGTTTACGTCAGTGCCCGGTTATATTTTAGATAGCAAGGAGCAGACGGCAGAGTTTCACTCCACCGAGGGAGCTTGTGACGTACTACCTGGCTTTCTTTAGACCATGAAGGCCGGGTCCTCAGGTGGAAACAGCCTCTGAATTTGGACACCCCCGCTGTTTAAACACTGTAAAATGAATTTATCCCCCCCCCCCCCCCCCTCCCCAACAGCCCTTTTGAATGTCTCCCTAGTCTGGCCACAACACCTCACTCTTGGAGCACTTTTTTGCCACATGTATTGCAAACCACGTCTCAGCTGTTTGTGGAGGTAAAATACGTCCACACATGACTCCAATTACACTTAGCCATTGTTGTGAGTGCGCACACCAAGGGGCTGTGAGACATTTATACAGCCGTATTTCGCACATGACTATGAAAGGCGGAAGAGGAAGTAGGATCGATCCGCACATCACTAGCAAAAATACTCACAATTTGCTTGAATTGGATTTAACAAAGGGACTATGAATGTGGATGCCTTTAAAGGTGAAACTTGCATTTGAACACAATATTGTTTTAATGATGGCAGATTTATTTTTCAACTCCAGAAACATGGATGACGCAATAAATGTGACAGGTGATATCAGCTGTGCTGATGTCGACACATCAGTCAACTCTTTCTTTATGCTGGTGTACAGTCTGGTGTTTCTGGTGAGTTTCAAAACTTCAGATTTTGCCCTGTTATAAATTGGGTTAAGGTTCTCTGTGCATCTATCAATGTCCTGTTCTCTCCATCCTCTCTGTGTCTTAAGGTGGGTTTACTCCTCAATGGCTTCATCATGAAGATTTACTGTTGGGGAGCTCGGCAGCAAGCATCCAGCAGCTTGATGGTCTACATGAAGAACCTGACAGCTGCTGACTTCCTGCTCTGCCTCTCTCTGCCACTGCGAATCACTTTCTATGCCAGCAGCTCTCTCATCACACACAGACTCTACTGCAGCTTTGGAACGTCTGCCCTGTTTCTCAACATGTACGCCAGCATCCTGTTCATGTGGTACATCGCTGTTAACAGGTAAGTACAATCCCTGCTTTCCTGATCAAAGAATACACATCTCTTTAGGACTTGACAATGTCTTCTGCAGATTTGGCCCCACTGTGACTGATTAGGGAAGTTGTATACTGCCTCTTTTCTCTCTTCAGGTATCTGAAGATTGTTCATCCTTCAGGAACTCACATTCTGCAGTCAGCACAAGCTGCCCACATCATCTCCATGGTCACCTAGATTTTTCTCCTGGCTTTAACAATCACCTACAATATTTTGTTTTTCATCACCCAGAAACCTCTAACATCTGTCCCCACCTGCTGCCAGCCATTCATTAGTGCATCAGTCAGCCTGTTTTTAAAAATCTCCCACACCTTCTCGGCTATCATCTTCCTCATGGTCTTCATATCCCTGGTCTTCTTCTACTACAGCACCTCCCACAGGGTGTTGCAGGCACAGCAGAGGCAGCTGGCCTCCTCTGGCTCTGAGAAGCTGGTGAAGTCTCGCAGAAACATGTTGGTGCTGGTCAGCATCTTCTGTGTTTGTTTTGTCCCCTATCACCTAGTTCGACTTCCCTCAACTTTTTTGACAAGCAGTCGCTCTGTTGTTTCAGTCTTGAACTATATAATGGAGGTGACCACCATGCTGGCAGTTTTCAATATTTGTCTGGACCCTGTTGTTTACTTTTTCCTCAGTGAGACTTTTCGATCCCATGTGAGAATGGTTCATCATCACTGCCACTGGCATCTTTCTTAGTCCACTTAGATGGTTTATGCTCCACTGTCCTGTAGACCTTCTTGTACTTGATGTTAGCATTTTTTTAACCTGCAATAGCGTGTTGCTATGGAAGAATTTACAAGGTATTCTACAGATGTTCAACATTTCTGACTTCTCTTGGTGTGATGTGATGCAGCTTTTGATAGAGCTTTTGAATACCTGTGCACTTGTAGTGACCATTATGTGTGGTAACAGTTCAACTTGAAGATGGAGAGTCTATTTCACTATGATCCAGAAAATTGTGATAAAGTCAATAAATCATTGATTACTGGATTGGAAATATTTGAATAACACAAAAAATAGAACATTTTAAGTGCTCTATATCAATTGAACAGGCTAGTGGTAGTTGAATAGTGGTAAACTTGCATGAACCATGTGTGTTTTCTGTATCTCGCAGGGAACACCTGGGAGATCAACCACACTGATCATTTTATTGGAGCTCAAACTCTCAGTCATGCCTCCATGTTGGTTGGGAACTGCAGAAACCCTTGCATTTGAACCCTTAAATTGCATTCATTACTTTATGACTTACCAAGTGTTTGGAACTCTCACTTAGTGTTGGCTCTGTGGTAGTGTATCACATCCTGTTCATGTTACAGTGTACTGTGCTGTTTTGTGAAGCTTTTGTGTGTACCTGTTTAATTAAAAACACTCTCAATTGAAATTAACTGCCATTTATATTCACAGTATTTTTATCTTTTATTTTAGTCTTTAGACATTTGCTAGCTTAGCTTAGTAATAAATCTATTTGTATTAAATGCAGCCTATTTGCAGCTCTAGAGGCCAGGATCACTGAATTGGCTCAGAAACCTGGAAAATCCTGTAGTTGGTAACTTTGCCACCATTAGCTTTCTCCCAGCAGAAACCAGGCTGGCTGGGTGATGGTGAAGAGGAGCTGAGTCCTAATTGGAAGCCTCCGATTCACTTCCCCAGGTTCATGTGTCTAATCATTTTTCCCCACTCTGTGACACACCCACTGAGGAACAACCTCTTGTTATTGTGCTTCTATTTTAAAAACCATTAAGTGAGAGACATCAGCACCCATCGCCAATTGTCTTCCAGAGCAGGCGACACCTAATAGAAATCTGAAACTACTGGCTCTGGATAAATGTAGATTATATAGAACAATAACTCCTGCTGGAAGTAATGACAACCAGTTACCTCAATCGGAGTCTAGCTATTCATGGTTATGTGCTGGGATCAATGTAATTTACATTATTTATGTTTCTGCAGTATCATTATAAGGCAAAGAATATACTGTTGTCCTTTTCTCCCTCTTTATAAAACATCTCTTGTACAACATATCCAATTTCCTTCCACATGTGCAAAAAGCCTTGCATCTCTAACTTTTCTCCAAATTGTTCAATCTGAGCTATCCTTCTGTAGAACTGAGACCCAGTTATGAAGACCTGGGTTCTATGGCATTGGTCTTATCTGACTCAAAAAGCAGAAGAAACCAGCTGTGTCTGGTATGCCAACTAAATCCTTAGGTGGTGCTGCAGTAGAAGAGATATGAGGACCAACATAAAGATGATGGTGCAGCTGGCATGAATGGTTTTGATTATCAGGCTGACTGGTGCAGTTAAAAGATAATTCAAAAGCAGAGAAGAATTTTTTAAAACCATACTAGCCCCAAAGTTGAGAAAATAATTAATGATTAATCAATCAAAAATGTCCCTCCCCCTCCCCCCCAAAACAGATCACAGTAAATATGTTCACTTTAGATTACAGACAGATTTTCAGATGAAGAACCTCAAATCAACTCGAACCATGTAGGTGGAAATGCGTTGCTTTGTTGCTTTTGAAAGATTTGAGCCTGTGGATTATCCATGTAGTCAAAGAGTGACAGCATAGGGTAATGTGAGATAACCTGATAAAAAAAAATGCAGACATGTGAACTAATTAATATACATTACCGGTCAAAGGCTTGGACACACCTTCTCATTTTTTGGTTTTCTGTATCTTCATGACCATTTACACTGAAAATCCTCAATGAAGGCATCAAAACTATGAATGAACATATATGGAATTATGAGTAAACAAAAAAGTGTGAAATAACTCAAATAAAACATGCATTATATTTTAGATTCTTCAAAATAACCACCCTTTGCTTTGATTACTGCTTTGCACACTCTTAACTATCCAGTGCCATGATGGCACTGGTTCTGACATAAACGGTAGTAACCAGACCGAAAAGCAGCGCACATTTCGGTGCTTTCTTTCGGTGCTTCTTTTTTCCCTGAGATGTCATACACTTTGAATTCTAGCCAATCATTTTACCTTTGCAAGCGTAGTAGGCAGGCCCAGGTACGTACGTTCTTTTAGAGCAGAGCTTCTGCCCAAGGCGAAGCGGTCAAAAGGCGAAGCGGTCAAAAGTCTGGCTGTACTTCACAGCAAAATATGCAAACTCAGCTGCTTGCAACAAGTGCTTTAAGCAGATACTGTAATACTGTGCAAAGGAGGTAACACCTCGAATCTGATGAAACACCTAGCGACATATAGCATTTTGTTAAAAGCCGAGAAATGCGCCGTATTTGATAGCTTGCTGCGAGACCTCACACCGGGCACATCTACTGCCGGTGTGGTGCCTGTTATCGGACCCGGAGTCAGCAACATCCCCCAAAAACCCGAAGAGGAGAGTCCTGGCCCCTAGCCCTGCCAGTGTAGCAGAAATGATGACGGATGATGATGGCAGCAGCAGCCGTTCTTCCCTGCGTGAGTAGCTTAATGTTGTTCGTGTGTAATTTACATTGAGTAGGCTAACCACGTTATTAAATTAATGCACGCAAGGGGAATTAGTAAACACTCTCATAGTTACATGTGGCTGTCTTCTTGTTTGAGGGCAAATGCTCCCTTCACCCTGGCCAAAAAGCCTAAAATGACCAAAGAAAAAGTGGAAAACAGCTAAACATGAGAGGTTTTTGGACAAAGTTTGTGTTTTTTTTCCCCATTGATTAAGCACTGCTTCCAGCCAAGAGTGATACCATATATGCCCTATAGCTGCAGAAAAGGCTAACAGTGTTATCTTTTCCCCAAAAAACAGCTAAACATGAGAGGTTTTAGGACAAACTTTGTGTTCTCCATTCTTTAAGCACCGGTTCGAGCACTGTTTAAGCACCGGCACCGTTTTAAAAGTACCGGTTTGGTACTGATATCGGATAAAACCTAAACGATACCCATCCCTGCTCTTAACATTCTCTCCATGACCTTCATTATTTAGTCACCTGAAATGGTTTTCCAACAGTCTAGAAGGAATTCACAGAGATGCTGAGCACTTGTTGGCCCTTTTGTCTTATCTCTGCAATCAATCTCATCCCAAACCATCTCAATTGGGTTTACGTCAGGCGACTGTGGAGGCCAGGCCGTCTGGCGCAGTACTTCATCACTCTCCTTCTTGGTCAAATAGACCTTACACAACCTAGAGGTGTGTTTGGCATCATTGCCCTGTTGACAAAACAAATGATGGTCCCATTTCCCTCCGCAGATCGCTACCTTATCGAAGTGGAGGTGTTTGTGTGTCCCAGGGATCCCAGGGGCTATTTTGTCTGGGGGCTTCTCCTGCCTGGTAGGGTCTCCCATAGCAAATTGGTCCTGGGTGAGCGACCAGACAAGGAGTGATACAGAAGACCCTTGTGAGAAGAACACCTAGGGAACAGTTCACCCAGCCTGGGATAGGGTTACTGGGGCCCCACTCTGGAGCCAGAGCCGGGGAGAGTCTAATGGCCTTAGTCCATGGGGGCCAGCCAGGTACAGCCCGAAAAAGGGACATGGGTCCATCTTCCTGCAGGGCTACCACCCTCGGGAGGGCCTGTAGGGGTTGGGTGCATTGTGAGCTGGGTGGTGGCTAGGAGCGGAGGCCCTGGCGCACTGATCCCTGCTTATCAAGACTTGCAATTGGGACATGAATGTCACCTCTCTGGTGGGGTAGGAGCCCAAGTTAGTGCGTGAGGTTGAGAGGTACTGGCTAGATATAGTCGGGCTAACCACACTGTACGCTTAGGCTCCGGAACGAGTCTCCTGGAAAGGGGTTGGACTCAGTCTGAAGTTGACCCTGGTGAGTGGCGGTTGGCTGAGGTGGGTATCCCTTCGACTTGCTGCCTGTACATTGGAATTTCTCCCAGTGGACAAGAGGGTTGGTTCCCTGCGCCTTAAGGTTGAGGAACAGGTCCAGACTGTGCTTATGCACCACAATACCCAGCCTTCTTGGAGTCCCTTGGCTGGGTGCTGGAGGGAAACAAAGGGAACCCCCTGGGGACTTTGTTGTCCTACTGGGAGACTTCAATGCTCATGTGAGCAACGACAGTGAGACCTGGAGGATCGTGATGGGTGGAACGGCCTCCTGGATCTGAACCCGAGCAGTGTTTTACTGTTGGACTTCAGTGCAAACCATGGTTTGGCCATAACGGACACCTTGTTCGAATATAAGAGTGTCCATAAGTACATGAACACTCTAGGCCTCAGGTCGATGATTGATTTTGTAATTGTATCATTAGACCTGCAGCTATATGTTCTGGACACTCAGGTACAGAGAGGGGCTCAGCTGTCAACTGATCAGCAGTGGTTTCTTAGCCGGTTTTTGACCATAAAGGCTTTATTTGTGCAGCCTCCTCCTAACAGTTGATGTAGAGATTCGTCTGCCACTAGAACTCTGTGTGGCATTCATCTGGGCTCTATTCTGAGGTGCTGTTAACTTGCGATTTCTGAGGCTGGTGACTCGGATGAATTTATCCTCAGCAGCAGAGGTGACTCTTGGTCTTCCTTTCCTGGGGCGGTCCTAATGTGACCCAGCTTTTTCATAGCACTTGATGGTTTTTGGTCATTGGTATAGTGAAAACAGGACTGTTGGAAAAACCATTTCAGCTGACTACGTCATGCAACTCAGTGAGAAGGGACCAAGGGTTTGCAGTGCTGTCAGCAAAGCAAAGGGTGGCTACTTTCAGGAATCAAAAATATAAGATATATTTAGAGTTATTTATCAATTTTTGTCTTTGCTACAAAATTAATCTTGCTTCATATATTTGAAGTCTCCAGTATGCGTCTACAAGTAGAAAGTAGTAAAAATAAAGATGATTAAAACCGTTGACTATTAGAGTATACAAGCAACCTGTCCATCACAACTGATCAGAAAATGACATCTGGGTTTTCTGTGCTAAAAAATATGTTGATCCAGTTTAGCAGTGATGTCAAACAGGAAATAAGTCAGAGTGCAGGTTAGCAGTGTGGTCACTGTATGTTTCCTGATCTGTATCAACAACTACAACAACTCAAGCAGCTTCTACTCACTGAAAACTGCAAAAACACATGTGAGTCATGCTGGTTGCTCATGTGGTGGACTGTTTTTGAGACATTGTCTGTGAAGGTTCTCAGTCATCCAGGTCATCGTAGTCTAAGGAGCTTGGAAAGAAAAGCGCCTGGACTTCTTTAAGTTGCTTGAACACGTTTCACCTCTCATCCAAGAAGCTTCTTCAGTTCTAAGGTCAAATGGTGGAGAGTCCCAGATTTAAACCAGGGTTTCGGGTGAGCTCATTGTGAAACCTAGCCCCTCACTATCATGTGATTTCCTGAAGTCAGATGGTCCAGGGTGTGAGTGCTCTGATATCATATATATTTGTGTACATTATATAATCTTAATGGAGTGTTTAGATATTGGATGGTGATGGGCTGGATAACTTTGTCATATTGGTCTTAGAATTGCAACCTGACAGTAATCCCTAATTCTTTTACTGAGAGATGCAGACCCTAAATACAAGAGGAAATTAGGGCAAAGAGGAAACACCTGGCAAAAATGTAACATAAAAGACAGGAGGAAGGAAAGCAGAACAGGATGCACATGAGACAGTAGACTATCAAAGTAAAAATGATATGAGGAACACACTGAGACACAGACTGACAAAACCTGGGAAACAAAGGGAGGAGAGAGCAAGGGATGAGAGTCCAGAAACAAAAAAACACAGTCTAAAACTCAAAGAATTCAGGAGGCCGAACATTAGTCCAGAAGTAAGTCTGACCTAAGGAACAGAAGTTCAAAACACAAGAAAAAAAACAGTTCTGAGGCTCGACTGCAGGGCCTGCAGGGCCAGCAGTGCCAGCGATGGAGCAGGTTTAGAAGTCAACTGCAGGGCCAATGGCACAGGTGAGGAAGGTATAGGGGACAGCCACTGGTCCCTGCTCTCCTGGGCCCCCAGCTGGCAATGGAGTTGGCTAGATGGGCATGGGCTCTCCTGAGGCTCCAGCAGGTGAGGAAGGTGGCTGCTTGGGCTCACCTGAGCCCCCAGCTGACATAAGAGGGTACTGTATGGGCTCGCCCGAGACACAGACACAGGAACGAGTGCAGGCACCTGCCAGAAACCAGTCACTCCCACCTGAGCAGTAGATACCGGTACAAGAGTAGGCTGGATCAATGCCACTCTCACCCTGGGAGTTGGTACCAGCACAGGAAATGGCTGGAAACAGCTGACCCCACCCGAGGAATAGATACAGCTGCAGGCATTAGCAAAGCCTTAGCGGGCCTGGGAACTTGAGTAGGGACCAACCGAGTCCCGACCACCCTCACCCGAGGCACTGGTATGGGTGCAGGGATATGCTGGGCCCAGGCATCCCTGGGAACAGGATCAGATGGAGATTTAGGCACAGGGGTGACCTCAGGAGAAACCACAGCTTATTAACCCTTTCACGCATAGTGGTCACTAGTTCTCCACCTAAATGGACATGTAAAAAAACTCTTTAAAAAGTACATGTTTAAAAAAATAAGGTTCAAAAGTCTTTTTTTCATGCCTAAAGATGAATAAAAACACTTAAGAAAAAAATCCTGATTGAGAGTGCACCGACAGAAACTCAGTATGAGCGGTTCATGTGGTTCAATTGTGCAGGTTTAAACACAGTGATCGTACTCAGGCACAGATGAAAAACAACGTACCAAGACCCTTTGGAGAGTTGGTCTTATTCGAAACAAACTCCAGAGAGGATCATTCGTGGTGTGAATGTAATCCAACCTTAATCTGAACCAATTATCAGGTTTACGTTCCAGGTTTGAGCAAAAAAAAAAAAAAAAAAAAAAAAAACATCCCACGATCACGTATGCTTCAGATGCAAGAAGTTGCTATGTATGTACAAGGTTCTGCACAGGCCAGAGTACAGTCACTACTGTTCTCCAAAGGTCCAGAACAAAGCACCTTCTTCATGTGTTTACTTTTGTTGCTCCTCCCCTACAGCAATGTGGCCAATGAGCAGACTAAACATTCTCACATGGTTTGTAGTGACACATTTTGGTTGACTTGGATGTGCATCATAGCCATAGTTCCCCCAAGACTCTGGAACTCATCCCTCTGAATCTGAGGTCTGTGCACTCATGGATCTCTTTTTTAAAAAGCAGGTTAAAACTGATGTTTTTAAACTTTGTTTTAAGGAAACTTTTTGCTTTTCTAAAATTTTTGTTGTGAAGCACTTCATAAATTGATATAATAGCCTTACTTAGATGGGTGGTTTGTGTGGAGTGTGCAGGTGTTTGAACCTCAAAGTATTAATAGACTGAAATGCTGTTTACCACAGTGTTGGGTTTGCAACACATATGCAGGAATTTCAAATGACCTCAAAAATATTAATAGATTGATATACTGGTAAGAAAAAGTTTTACCCAGATATATTCAATTTATTTATTTTTGTTTATTTGCTTTACACACACTATTAATTAGCTTTTCTTGCACCTAAAACTGCAGAAGGATAAATTAAAAATATAATATAGACAGATAGATCTAGATTTTCAGTATTAGCATGTTGTTGGCCTAAAGAAAAACAGGAAGTACAACAAAGATTGCAGGTGGCAGTGTGGTTACTCTGTGTTTACTGATCTGCTTTAAACTACAGTGACACAGTTAGACAGACAGTACATAACAACCGAAGCTTCTGCTGCTCATTAAAAACAGCACATACATCAAACACAGGTAAGTCCTTCAGGTTTTCATCCTCTCATCATTTTTTATTTCTATGCCTTGATGTAATGATACAATGCCTACAGTATAAAATATCAAAAGATTCATTTATTTTTTCCTTAGGTACGGTATGCTGCATACATGTTGTAGGAGAAGACAACAAATGACCAGGAGGTAGAGCAGGTCGTCTAACGCTGTCACAGGCACAGCAATAAACTGAATACTGAGATGTACTCTCACCCGCTTTTGGAGCACGTGAATGCTTTTCTGATTTTAAAGAATTTCAATACTCTACCCTTAGTTATGAATAGATGAAAGAAGGCAGTCCTAGTTAGCTAAATAATCTGTGTGTTAACTTTAGAACTTTAGTTTCTAGATTTATATAAACTTAAATGATGTGATATTACTACTGCTGACACAGGAGGGGCTATTTTGATCCCTCCAGGCACTTAAAGGACATTTCCTGGTTATAAATAACTCAGTGCTAGCAGGGTCCAAAGTAAACCAGGTCTGGTTAGACACCATGTTGCTAAGATTTGTAGAGATGAATATGTTCCTGTGCCCTCTGTCAGAACAATATTGAATGTGATTAAAACACTGGGTGAGCTTACTCACATTCAAGCACATGTTAATTTGGTTTACCAAGTGAAATAGTTTTCACTTAAAAACCGGAAATCATTCCCAGTTTAGTCAAGGGCTTAAATCAGATTAATGAGATGGCTGATTCATTTAGAAAGACATATTACTACAGACTGAACATTAAAGATTAAAAACCATAAAAGTGGTTTCTTTTAAAGATGAAGATGATATTTATACATGGTTGGTTTCAAAGAGGGGGGTTTATTTTTAATCTCCAGAAACATGGCTGACCCAACAAACATAACTTCATCTTACAATCAGACCTGTGATCTGGCTGTCCCATCAGTCAGCCCTGTGTTCATGGTTGCCTACAGTCTGGTGTTTCTGGTAAGTTTCAAAATTTAAGATTAGGCTCTGTTTGAAATTTACTTACTACTGAGGTCCTGTTCTCTCAATCCCTTCTGTGTCCTCTTAAGGTGGGTTTATTTCTCAATGGCATCATCGTGCGGTTTTACTGTTGTCAAGCTCAGCAGCACGCATCAAGCAGCTTGATGATCTACCTGAAGAACCTGACAGCTGCTGACTTGCTGCTCTGCCTCTCTCTGCCACTCCGCATCACCAAGTACGCCACCAACTCTCTCATCATTCGCAGGCTCTACTGTAGCTTTGGAGCTTCTGCCTTCTTCCTCAACATGCAAGCCAGTATCCTATTCATGGGATACATCGCTGCCAACAGGTAAGGAACTAATAATTTATCATTTATTGTAATAGTGACTTCTGCATTGCGACTGATTAGTGAGTTTGTCTACTGCCTCCTTTCTCTTCTCTCTCCAGGTATCTGAAGGTGGTCCATTCTTCAGGGCCTCACTTCCTCCAGACAGTACGAGCTGCATACATCATCTCCATGATCACCTGGTTTAGTGTCCTGGCTCCAATAATCACCTATACCATACTATTTTTCATTACTCAACAACCTCTGACCTCTGACCCTGGTTGCTGTGAAGCCCTCATTAGTGCATCAATTAGACTGATCTACAAAATCTTCCAGGCCTGCTCTTTCATACTCTTCCTGTTGGTCCTCATATCCCTGGTCTTCTTCTACTACAGCACCTCCCGCAAGGTTTTACAGGAACAGAAGAAGCAGCTGGCCTCCCGCCACTCTGAGAAGCTTGTAAAGTCTCGCAGGAACATGTTGGTGCTGGTCAGCATTTTCTGTGTTTGCTTCATCCCGTATTACTTGGTTCGGCTTCCCTTGGCATTTAAGTTGGGCAGCAGATCTGTGCGTCAGGTGGTCTACTATTTAATGGATGCAAGCACAATACTGTCAGTTTTTAATGTCTGTTTGGACCCTCTTGTTTACTTTTTCCTTTGTAAGAGTGTCCGAGCTAAGGTGAATCTGAAGATTTCATCCAAGAAGACCAAGAGCCCACAACCAAACAAGGGGAGTGAGTGGAGTGATGAGCAGCAGACAGTTGTTACAACAGCAGCAAGTCAAACCAGTGAGCTGTAAGAAAACTGTAAACAGTTTAAAATATCCAGATTTGCTTGAAACCAGGCCATGGATCCCAATTTAGTCTGTGAAGGTTCTTAGTCATCCAGGTCATCATAGTCTAAGGAGCTTGGAAAGAAAAGCGTCTGGACTTCATTAAGTTGCTTAAAGACGTTTCACCTCTCATCCGAGAAGCTTCTTCAGTTCTAGGGTCAAATGATACCAGATACTCCCACAGGGTTTAAATCTGTAACTCTCCACCATTGGACCTTAGAACTGAAGAAGCTTCTCGGATGAGAGGTGAAATGTCTTTAAGCAACTTAACGAACTCCAGACGCTTTTCTTTCCAAGCTCCTTTGATCCCAATTGAGATAAATCCTCTCCAATTAAAAATGTAATGTAAAAAATCTAAAATAGTAGGACAAAAAAGATAGTGTTTACAAGAGTTTGCAAGTTACAGTGTCTGATTTAAATAAACTCAACAAGTGGTCACATTCATTCCAACAATTCATGTTGTTAATATGCCTGAACAATGATTTCAACATTTTCACAAATCAAAATGAGTCTTTCCGCTTCTCAGCAGTAATTTTTATATTTCAGTGTACAAATGAATAAATGTTTTCACAGCTTCTGCTTATTATGGAAAGCTCTAACATGTTTCTGCTTTGTAATGTTTCTCTCGCTGCATAACTACAGATGTCTGATTCCACAGTTTTATTCTGCACTTTATTCTGTCTTCGTTAAAGACAAAGTTTTCATGTTGGTGTGTTCAAACCTTTGTTACCTTCTCAGTTTATGAGACACTCTCCTGCTGATGTCACATAAAAGGAAACAATAACTTTTCTCATTCAAACCACCAATAAATTATTGAATAAACCAGTAAGTTGAGAATCTGCTGTCATGTGTTCCGTTAATGAAATTTGATTGAAGACAATCAAATTCAAATGTACTTTATTTTAGTTTTATTTATACAGCACTAATCGCTACAACAGTCACCTCAGGCACCTTATATTGTAAGTCAGACCCCACAATAGTGCATACAGAGAAAAGACCTCCAGCAGAGCCAGGCTCGGGGAGAGGGAAGCATCTAACCCGATTGTTTGGGATTGGGGCAGATGGCCGTCCCTAAACTGAAGACAGGAGAAAGGACATGCTGTGGAAGAGAGCCAGAAATTAGTAGTTACTAATGATTAAATGAAGAGGTGTACATTCAGCACTGTTGTACTGACTCATGAATCAGCAATGTGACAGAGCTCTGCTGGAGTGTCTCAGTGAGAGGAAATCTGCATCTAAAGACTCATATAGCTCTAATGTATAACTTAAGTCATGTTTACTCTGTAAAAATTTATGATGATTGACTTTGGGTAGAACGTGATAGAGTTCCTGATGTAAAAGAGTACAAAATTATGTGTCAGACTGAAGGTGATGAAAACATGTCAATTAAGTGTCTTAAGTGTCTCCAGCTGTGTAACTAAAGCCTTTTATTGATTCTCTGAATAAACTTATTTATAATATCTGCAGCTCTGCCCTGTGCAAAAGAGGGGAGTGTGAAGGTAAACGCCCTGAGCCAAGTATTGTTGGGATTTGGTGCAAATAAAACTGAAACGAAATTGAAACACATATAAAATGCTAAAGTGTGCTTAAATATGAGTGCTGTCTTCTCTCTGTCTTTTGTAAAGCACAATGTGTTCTTTATATACTCATTTTTTAACAACAGAAGGATCCGCTGTTGTTTGCTCAATAAAATAGAAGACATGTGCATTACAGCAGGAACTACAAAAGGAAGTGATGCAAACACATGCCTGAGCACCAGGGCCAAATTAGCACCAAGTAACTATGTAAGAGATTTAGAGAGAAAATATATTTTAAAAAATTATTCTGTTGTGAGCATTACCACTGCCTGACAATGAGTGGTAAGGGAAGCTATATGTATTCAATATGTGCAAGTACTGTTAAGTACAATTGGTATAAGTAAATTAATTAATTAAGTTTCAAAAGTAATATTCTGCAGATTCCTTTCGACAATCAAATACCACAAAAACATTTTGAAGCTTAATTTTTTTTTAGGTTTGTTTTAGATATTTCTGTTTCGTTTTGTTATTTTACAATTTCATTTTCATACTTTTAGTTTGAACATCTTTCTTTTTAGTTAGAAACCCACGTCTTCCAATCAGTTAGTGAATCACACATGTCTTCTCCGCTTGTGATTCTCCTGATTATTCTCTTTGCTCCTCTTCCCCTTGGTTTTTTTCCACATTTTGATTTCTGGATTCTTGTTTTGTGATCTTTTTAAACTTGAAAACCTAAAAAAACAAACAAAAAAAAAAAAACCTCTCGCTCCTATTTCGCCTTGGCTGTATTTGCACTGTGTCTGCAAGAACACAGACTGAAATATTGTGTTCATTTATATTTGCAGGCGGTTTATCACCAAGAATGTTCAGCCAATGAAGTTGGTGGCTTGGACTGTAGCAGTAGGTTCAACTCTGGTGTTTTTAGGCTTTTTGTCCATATTTGATTATTATTCTGTAATATATTTGATGTGTAGCAGCAGATGGAAATTAGCCAGAAGCTAAATCTGTTACAAGTCATGCTTTCTCTCATGACGTCAGTATAGCTGTACACAAGCAGATGGCTGTTTTTTTCTTAACATTGTAGGGGTTGTATGTTTTAATATAAAGCACCTTGAGATCAAGTGCCTTAAAGCTTTTGTGCTCAGTATCTATTGTATACTGTACAGCAAATCCATTTTATTTTGTAATACAGCTGAAGTGTGGTTCTTTGTGTCCAATGTTAGGAACTGCTAAAGGCTCCCTTTTTGAGAGTACAGCATGAAATCAGCAGAAGTAAAAAAAAGAAGTTAAGATTAAAAACCAGCAGGACTCACCCGTCTTCGATGTATGCCTCTGAAGTGATCCCCTGCCGTATCGCTGTAGATCAGACAACACAGTGACGACACTGCTAACCTGCAGGCTTTCCTCTGCTTCCTGTTTGGTCAGACTGAGGCTCGGGCAGTGTGTTCGTCCAAAACAGAGGGCTTAGAAAACATGATCATCCAAGCACCTTCCGGTGCATCTGTGAAGTGAAATGACATGTTAAAACTCTTCAGTGTGTTGTGGTTTCAACACTGAATCTTATTAACAGTTTGCATCAGCAGTTTTTCTTTGTAAACGCTGAGGGGGAAGTACTGAAGCACACATCACACACTCAGGGAGACGGGAAAGAGGAGGGGTTTATTTTCTGAATAACCTTTTCCTTTAGCTCACAAACAGATGACACCAAATATTACTTTCACTGAAGCAGAGCAGGAGGAGAGACTGAGCGTGAACAGCTTCATTCTAATATTTGCTGTAACGCTGGGTCATTAATAAAAGAGAAAACATTTTATTCTGTTTGAAAAAAATGTCCCCAAGCAGGTCCATAACCATGCAGTGCAAGTGACCTCGTTTGGGCTTTGTGGCTGTTTCATTTTAATTCAGTGTCATTTTAATCGCACAGTGGTCAGTGTATTCACTAGAACCATCCACACTGAGCCGCCTTCTAAAACAGGCAGCAGGTACAGTTGCAGCTTTGTGTTGTTTGAGGCATCATCATTCCCAGGAGATCAGCACAGACAGAAAAGGGTTTCAAAGTTTATCTCATGGATATCAGTCAGAAATTTAAAACAACTTTATCCTACTGTAGTTATTCTACTTTAGCCTGCTGTAAACTCAACATGTTCTTCTAATATTATAGTTTTATCCTCCTTTTGTGAGATAAGTCGCTCTGCTGCTGTTAACCTATGTTATCCTATGTTTGTTGGTTTCTTAACTTTATAACCAACTTAAAGTGTCCTTTTAGTGTCAAGGATGATGGATCTGTTATTAATATTATTGTTGTTATTATGAATCCTCCGTTATTACATTCAGGACACAAATAATGATGATGTCAAAAGAGAGCAAGCTGTTTATTGGTTGGTTGAGAAAGTCCGCAAGATAAGACTCCAACATTACCTCGAGAATCATAGGTAAGGAAGCGAGAGGCAGGACTATTTATACACTGAGGGCTGATTGGAAATGACATGATGGTGAAATGAAGTGAACGAAGGTGAAACAATCACACAGTACAAGAACAATAAATAATGCAGGGCATGAAAGCACACCAACCTACAAAGTAAAAAAGGAAATAGAGAAAATGCAAATACTAAATACAGACAGAAGAAGATTCAACGACAACCTGACAGTGACGGTGGAACAGGAAGTAACAGTGATGCGAGGCAGAGGGAGGAGTAGAAGGCAAAATACTGAGAGCTAAAATTTCCACTCATTAAAATTAAAACAGTAGATTACAGAACTGACGGTCGTCATTAGAACAACCAAAATGTAAAACCAGAGCTCACAGACTCAAACTACGACTCGGAACATCCAGAACAGCCACACACCTCTGACCCACAGCACCCTCCTCCTCACTAAGATCACGAAATCTTCACAGTGTTTTCTAGAAGCTTTTTCAGTTTGTCTGGCATCCTTCAATATGATTCACGGTAAGCAGACGCGTCAGATTCAGTTACAAACTGTGGCACACAGGGCAGTATCTGAGGCAATCTACCCCCACACGCACACTACGTGGGTTTATTTTTGATGTGTGTGTGTGTGTGTGTGTGTGTGTGTGTGTGTGTGTGTGTGTGTGAGAGAGAGGCAAACCACACTCTGCGGGAGTGCAGACTTCACTGTAGCTCGGCTATGTAGAATTTTATGTTAGAGGAAGTTAACTCGTGTGGGGTTTTGTGCAATTCTATGGAGTGATATGGGACGAGAAAGAGGAAACTGAATGCACCAAGTAAGAAAACAACGAACGATTGAACAAAAATATTTTAGAAGGAAGGAAGGAAGGAAGGAAGGAAGGAAGACAGGAAGGAAGGGAGGAAGGAAGGAAGGAAGGAAAGAAAAAGATGGACTGCACATAAGGAGCTGGTTAACATTTACAAACTCACTTTTATCGAGCAAAGGACAATAGTTCTATCCTGCCCAGGTTTGCTCTGGTTATTTTCTTCTTTTTCCTCTTTTTTGTTTTTTGTTTGTTTGTTTGTTTGTTTTCCTTTTTATCGTGGTGGTGGTGGTGGTAGTGGTGGTGGTGGTGGTGGTGGGGGGGGGGGTAATTTAGTAATGTAGATTTTTGTTGGAAAGAGGAATCATTAACTAACATTTGTTAAAATAAATACATCGATCGCTAGTGAACGTCAGCTGACAGAAGAACTTTTCATTCTCACTTCAGACGTATTTTCTCAGTTTTTTAAACACATCTTTTCTCCTTATAAGTCTTGTCACTTGGTTCTCACTCATGTACATGGTAAGGTGTACTGAATCACTTCCTGTTCTGTTTCCTGTTGTAACACACAGTATTGTCTTCTTCTTTTACCGCACCACTGAACAGCTGCTGTTTACGCTGTCAAAGTGAAAATATAAACCGCACATCATTTGGGTCTCGAACAGAACGTTAGACAGACGAGAGAGCAGCCTCCTTTAAGTCGTGCTCTGTCTGCTGTGTTTTCAGCACTCCCCCCCACCCCCCAGCATTTATACAGAAAGATGAGCTGCTAATAGGAGAAGAAACCACAAAACACTCACTGGTGTTCAGATGCTCTGTCGCTTTAGAGACACTGCTGGAGAGCAGCCAACCATTTTAAATGAACAACTCCCCCGAGCCTCATTCTGCCCCAGGTTTTCTTACCATTTTATGCACGTTCACCACATGTTGTCCAAAGAGAATCACCCTAAAGTCTTTAAATCACAAGATTTCTTTCATGTCGTGACAAATTAGTGCTGAATGGTAGAAAACTTCCACTTGGTACTTATTCATTTATTGATCAAACATGAGTGTTCACACGTCCAATACAGACTACAGACTAGTTCAGTTTATTCATGTAAAGTTATCCACTGCGCTCATACTTTAAAAAAATCATAGTAATAGTGAATATGCTTGGCTGATTTTCAGCAGATTAACCTCAAACCAACTGTGAAACAAAGAGGAAGACATGTTCTGGTTTGTTGTTCCCACGGCTGACTTCTGTCATATCGGCTACTGCCCTGATGATAGAGTGAAGAAACTTTTATTTGCATATCATTATATTTAGCACTGTTTAGTTAAATGTATTTGGTGCATATTCACAGCAACATAGCTGTTACTCTTGAGGGGCATTACATTATAAGATGAAAAACCCTAAATTATTACAGAGAAATCTACAGTGATTCTCTCTGAGCAGCATTAGCTGACAGTAGGAAGGAAGAAACCTATATCAGAACTATAATCAGGGAGGGACAGTCATCTGCCATGACTGGTTGGGGGGGATAAAGGAAACAGGAGTGCAGAATGAGTGGAGAATATAATAAACAATAAAAATAAAGGCAAAGTATTTTTACTGGGCCGATAACCATAAAGGGCTTTGTACACAAGAATGTGAAATGTAAAACTGGCTCCAACATGAGGCAGTAGACTATGACGATCTAGCTTTTTAGATTCTGTTAGACATTTTAGTTTTTAAGTTTTAGATCTATACTTTGTCAGTGTCAGTAAACATGCCTTGCACCAGATTTAGCTGTTACCTTATTCCATCTGACGTCCTTGGGTGGGTACACACTTTGCATAAGACATATAATTTCCTCATCATTTCAGAGTTCTGTCTAGGCACCTCCTCTCATTTGTAAAGGCCTGAACCACTTCACTTAGGAGGCATTTACAAGACATCCTAATTATTAATTTCCTTTGCTTATCCTGCTTTGTGTCCTCTTAATGTTTACCCCTGAACAGCTTCATTATGAAACTTTACTTTTGTCGAGCTCAGCAGCAGGCATCCAGCAACTAAAAGGTCTATCTGAAGAACCTGACAGCTGCACTTCTCTGCATCACCCACTATGTCAGCAAGTCATTTATTTTTCCAAAGCTCTGCTGCAGCTTTGGTGCTTCTTCCCTGTCCCTCATTATACATGCTTAATGGAGTACATCACTTCCAGCAGGTATAAAACCTTTAATGTTTTCATGTGGCAGCTCAAGGTAATATAAAAACAGCTTTACTTTGCAGCTGATCAAACCATGAACTTCTCTATTTACTACAAATCACTCAACACCAGTTACACCATCATCTTCCTGTTGGTCTTCATATCGTCGGTCTTCTTCTACTACAGGAACTCCCATGGAGTGCTACTGTCACAGCAGAGGCTGCTGGCCTCCTATGGCTCTGAGAAGATTTTGAAGTCTTGCTGGTCACCATTTTCTTAGTTTGTTTTTTTCTGGTTCAGCTCCCCTCATTTTTCTGTGGATCAATAACTCTTGGTGTGGAACTATAT
This sequence comes from Pelmatolapia mariae, assembly GCF_036321145.2. Lineage (NCBI taxonomy): Eukaryota > Metazoa > Chordata > Actinopteri > Cichliformes > Cichlidae > Pelmatolapia > Pelmatolapia mariae. Next base: position 74,306,952 of record NC_086229.1, read on the forward strand.
AATGGAAATGACCACCGTGGTGTTAGTTTCCAATGTCTATCTGTCCTTTTGGTTTAGCTTTTCCTTTGTAATGCTTTTTGGACCCAATGGAGGCTGGGAATTTTCTCTATGAGGACAAGGGGCAGCTCAAACTAGTTAACGCTACGTAAAACTTCAACATTTTTTAAAATGCCCACATTTCCAGTTTCTGCAGAGCTCACTGATCAATAAGGGGCTGAAATGAACACTATCACACTCCCACACAAACAACATGAGGGTTTCTGTTGCTAGCTTTCAGCTATTAGCACAACATCTTATTTAACATGAATAAACTGAACTAGCCTGTGGTCAAATTCATACAAAGGTATGATATTTGAATTCTGATGTGTGAAAAAATATATTAACATTTACACCTATCAAGATGAACTTTTCTCCAGGAACTGTTACATGACATAATACAAATGAAAACATAGATAATGTCTTAATTCTTTTGATTATAGGAAAAATCTAATTTCTTCAATCTATTTTTCTATTTTAATTTTTTCTCTACTTGCATAACTACAGACGTCTGATTTCATAGATAAAGATGTAGAGAAAAGTTGATAAGACTTGCAGGAAGAAGAACACTACTGCATCACTACTTGGTATGGCAACAGCACCGCCTACAACCGCAAAGCTCTCCAGAGAGCGGTGCGGTGTTCTGAAAGGATCATTGGAGGTGAGCTTCCTTCCAGGAAATCTACAGGAAACGGTGCCTGAGGATAGCGGGGAAGATCATCAAAGACTCCAGTCACAAACTGTTTAAACTACTTTTGTCAGGCAGGAGGTTCTGCAGTATCCGGTCCTGAACCAGCAGACCGAGGGACAGCTTTTTCCATCAGGCCATCAGACTGCTGAACACTTCACAGACACATCACTGTCACTTATCGAAACTCTAACACTTTATGCACTCCATATTGTATATAAATGCCATTTTTGCACAATATTCATCTGCTGACTTCTGTATATGTTATATATATGAATATACACACAAATGTATATAATAATAATAATAATAATGCATTGGATTTATATAGCGCTTTTCAAGGCACCCAAAGCGCTTTACAATGACATTATTCATTCACGCTCACATTCACACACTGGTGGAGGCAAGCTACAGTTGTAGCCACAGCTGCCCTGGGGCAGACTGACAGAAGCGAGGCTGCCATATCGCGCCATCGGCCCCTCTGGCCAACACCAGTAGGCGGTAGGGTAAAGTGTCTTGCCCAAGGACACAACGACCAGGACAGGGAGGCCGGGGATCGAACCGGCGACCTTCCGGTTACAGGTGCCCTTCCCAACCCCCTGAGCCACAGTCGCCCCATATATGTATATATACATCCATATTTAGTAACGTGCATACATTCTTATACTTGTACATATCTTTATTGTTATATTTTGTTTTGTTTCTTGTGTTTCTTGTATTTTGCACATCACATTTGGCTTGTGAAGCTTGCACACAAGAATTTCACTCACATGTGATATACCCGTGTACCATCACATGTGATGTGACAATAACAGTGATTTGATTTGAAAGAAGGAATGTCCAAACTTCAAATCACAAATGAGTGAATAATAAGCATGAGAGACCAAACCAAAAGTGTCCGGAGTGGCACTGTGACCTGTGGCAGAGACTGGCGTAGTTTAGCATATACTTGTATTGTTAATGAACGCTCAGGATCCGTGACACTGGTTTTTCTGGTCTTATTTGTGAAGAGATCAGGCAACCTACATTGGCTGGAGGTACAGTCTCCTGCTATATGTAGTGATAAAGACACTAAAAACCAAAGAACAATAAGTCAGTGGTAACAAACAGGAAACAAGTGTAATGTAGCAAGAAGTGTAGCAGTTGTGTGTTTCCTGATTTACACTCACACCATTCCATCTTAGAACAACCAAAGCAACTATTCGTCCACACGGAGAGCTGCAGAAACAGAGGTGAGTCCCGTTAGTTTCTCACCCTCACGTTTATTTTTTTACTTCTACTGATAAAAGCATGAATGAATAAGACCATTTTTAAATTACTCCCAACTTAGGAAACAAAAATACTCAGCTAGCTTCTGCCAAATTCAAAAAGTTTATCTGATTATACGTTTATAAATCTGTTACTGACTAAGCCATGTACAATGTTGAAAAATCTTGTGCATGATTACCGACCATTATATTCAGTCATATCACTCAAATAAGAGCTCTTTTCTTACAAATACTGCATGTGCATTTATCCGAGTAGTTAACCAACCTTATCACCATAGACACTGATACTGTTAGAGAGTGTGCTTGTGTCTATGACGAAAACACAACCTGTATCAGCTGCAGGTACTGCCTCATGATAGCTGTAGTGATACGGACACTAGCAAAAAGTAAAAATAGTGAAACATCAGTGAGCAAAGATAAAGAGATAAAAGCGGCCTGTGGCAGCCGACTTTGTGATTGAACGTGATGATCACTTGTTTTTTAGCAGAGTAATTGCAAACTATTTATAGCAGCTTTAATCACATGATGGGTCTGCATTTTCATTGTACCCATTTCAGTCGCAGCAAACAGGAAATAAGTCAGAGTTCAAAGAAGAAGTGCAGCAACCTCGTGTTTTCTTATCTGTATTGACACCATTACATCCGAGAACAACCAAAGTAACTTTTCCTGCTTGCAGACGGCCTCTAACCCGGGGAGAGTCTGGTTTGTTTCTCATTCTCAAATCTGCTGTATTTCTACTAATATACAACTAAATAAATAAGAAGATTTGGAATCAGTCATTACATAGGGAACAAAAATACTTAGCTGTCCTTTCTACTGAGCAAAAGGCTAATCTATCTATACCCTGGGTGTCTTTGTGCCAGCTGTACTGATGAAAAACTTTATGCTCAAACACGGGGTTAATAATGGACAAACTGTGATTGGCACATCATTATAGCCAGTGCTACATATTCAATAGCATAATAATCCCACTTCATATTTCTGCTGTGACTAAAACAATGTATGTGAGGTTATCTGAGTAGTAAACCTCAAAGCTTTGCTTTTAACAGTGCAGGTGCAGTAGCTACTATCAACAACTTCAGGGTCTTTAATCTAAAGATAGCGGAAAAGTGAATATTTGGTATTTCCCATGGAGATCACAAAAGCGAAGAGCTACTGCTGTGGTTTATTTTAATAACTTTGCTCTTTTTGACATGCTTTCTGAATTACTTGGATCTGGGATAACACAGAAATACTCAAAATGCACTATTCTCTTTATTTATTTTTTGACCATAAACATAAATATTTTGATGTAACTTGTGTTTACACTTCCTTGTAAAATCTCCAAGGTTTTCTCACGTTTCAATGTAAAGAATGGAGATTTAACCCAGTGTGAAAGTTTGCTTGTAAGTCGCAAGTGCATGAACTCTCATTGGATGAAAAAAGGCAGTCCACATATTTGTTCTGCATCCAAATGAAAGGACATTTGCTGATCATAAGTGACTCTAAGGTTTCTCACAGCAGTACTGGAGACTAAAGTAGAAGACTGAAACTGTGATTAATAGACAGTAGACTTGTAGTCAAGACCGCCTTATCTGAGACCAAGACAAGACCAAGACCAGAGGGTATCGAGACCAAGGCAAGACCAAGACCAAGACCAAGTTGAGACGAGACCAAGACCGAGACCGAGTCGAAACGAGACCAAGACCGAGACAAAAAAAGTCTTTAAACTGCAGCCAGATGCTGCTTCGTTTACGGGTGTCAGGCATATTTATGTGTTTTTGCTTTCGCACAGCCCTCCTCACCGCTGTCTACTGTCTCACTCACTTACTGAGAGGACAGACGCATGCTCCACTTGACTGTCGCGTCTCTCACCCTCTCTGTTTTTCACATAATGATATTATCCTATATCCTCGCATTTGATTGGCCACAATATGGAGGGATTGGAGCATAGCTGAGCCACTGTGTGAGAGCTGAGCAGCAAAAGGAAATTAAGTGAGGGTAGAAATGACTGACAGATTATTAGGCTCTGTTTTGAGTTTTGTTCAAAAAAGAATGACTTCATATAGGAAAAAAATAAATATCACATATGCAGGACACCTTAAACTAGTTTTTTAATTAAGCAGCAAGGCAGAACAAAGTCGGGCCTGTATCAAGACACAGGGACTAAACCCAAATTCAACCAGACCCAGAACTGATCCGGAATTAAAACAGGACTACAACAGTAACCAAGACAGAACCAGAATCAGAACTAGATGATAGTAGCACTGAAAATCATCATAGACCTGCACTACACTTATTTTTTAATTCTACCAGAGTACACTATTTAGATTCTGAAAAGTTTATATAATTATTTAGCCTTCTTGTGCAAACAAGCCTGCATAACTTAATAAATATAGAATTTGAAAAGTAACAAATGGTATCTAAAAAGAAACACTAGGTACGAGATACATGTTCTGATGATTTTTGGCAAACAACCATTTGACTAACATGTGTGTCTCACCTGCTCTTGTTCCATCTCTGTTCTGTCCTCATTCTCCATCTCCCTCTCTGTTCCTCTCTCTCCCTCTCTGTTCCTCTCTCTCCCTCTTTGTGCTGACAATCAAGCCAAACACCAACATCATCAAATATACAGTTGAAACCAGATATTTACATACTCTTCAGATAAAAACACAAACACTTTTTTAATTGTAACATCAAATCAGACTAAATGTTTATTTTTTTAGATTGATAAAAAAAAATCATATTTGTTAACTTTAAGAGTAAAGAGAAAAACTATCTGTATTTCTTAATTGCAAATGGCACCAAATTGTATTCAGAATTGAGCCACACTTATGGAGCTCCACAATTCTTTTCCTGGTGTTTTGGTTGACATCTCTTGTTTTTCCCATGTCAAAGAAACAGGCTCTGTGTTTTGCCTTATATGCATCCACAGGTGTGCCACCAATTTACTCACATGGACTCTACTAACCTATCAGAAGCTTCTTAAGCTTAGAATGGAATCGTCTGGAGTTTTCTTATTAATTAAAAATAAACTTAGTGTGTATGTTCTCCTAAATTTGATGAAAGTGATTACAATAGACAGCTCCCTCTTTTTATTATGACATTTAACTAATTCAAAAGATATTTCAACATGTATTTATCTAAAACAAAGGTTTACTCTAAATTGATGTTTAACAGTAAGAAATAGTTTTTATGTTTTCTACCTAAAGTGTATGTAAATATCTGGTTTCATCTGTGAATATACTGCTGTGTATTGAAATTCCTCTTGTTTTGCATAGATATACTGAACAACATACAAAGCATAATATATAAAATAACATCTACCTGAGTTTTTTCTTTGAAAGAAGCTCCTTATGTCCATTGTTGTGTTCATCAGTACACAATTGAAACCGATTTAGAGAGTTTGTTTAGCCGTGGAGGGTAACAACTGAAAACATGAAATGTAAGCTAAGACTCTCTAAAAAATCAGCATTGTTGTTCGGCTTTTTATTTATCCATTTGTTGATTCACTCGAAGAGTAAGTAACGCAACCAACTGATCAGTTTGATATCAATCTTTTGTGATACACCGTCATATTTACATTATTAGTTCAGTACTAATGATTTGCTTTGGTACCTGGTCAAACTTAAGCTGTCCTCTGTCTGCAGCAAACTCGCAGGCAGCTTCCACCAAGCACCCTGTTGGTCAACAGCACTGGAGGCAGTGGTTGACCAAATCGTATTAAAAGACTGTGTTGGGATTTAGAGATTCCTTTATTGCTATCACATAATCTGCCTTATGATGACTGCATTAATAACATGTTTTACAGTATTATTTTAACAGTAATATTGTTTACAGGGTTCATATTGCATTGAATATGTCTGTCATCACATTAACCTTTCTATTCACAGGTTTAGTTCATTTTATACACAATGCATAACTGTGCTTGTTTAGAGTTGATGTTCCATCCAAGAGGGTTTTAAGCTTCACTGGTGAGAGTGTCCAGGTGATACATGTTGAGGGAAGATGAGAACATAGCAGGTTAATTGCATGCATGCTTACAGTACACATATTAATCTAGTAGCAGGCCTGAGCGAAGGCCCAAGTGTCTTCTGCTTCTTATTTGAGACTTGCTGTAATTCTGTCTACTTAGAGATTGATGACGAGGGTCCATTATTAACTTTCAGGGACCCTGGAGCTTGAAGTTTATTACCCTAAAAGGTAACTGATATAGAAAGGAGAAGTTATATGTCTGTTTATAGTTATTAAGATGTACATGATGCACCCTTGTCTGCAAACAATGTATTTTTGAACTGTATTTGACGTGTACGTGGGGGCGTGATCCTCTTTGCTATAAAATCAGAACCCACTGTATTTTTATCAGAGCAAATAAGCCATATGCTGATGATTGTTCTCCGTTGTCAATAAACTCATCGTTTGATTGCACTTTTCTGGGCCTCCGTCGTTTGTTGTCTGGTCTGCAGTTGATTGATCTCGCTTTAACTGCTACCACTGTTGAGATGTTTAATTACATTTGATTGATGTTGTTTTCTTTCCACAAATAGAGTTTGCATAACAGATGATGTCACTAGCAATTTCCTATATTTGCATTTGCGTTAATTTTGCCTTTAAGGCTTGTTCTTCATGTAAAAAACAATATAACTGCTGTGCATTGAATTGAATTTAGGTAAAGTGTTAGTAAACTCCACCAGAAGGGAAATTACTGTTTTAAAAGACAAATATGGTGGATTTTAGCACTTATCAGAGTTTAATAACATTGGTTTTCCTCTGATTTAACAAAACAAAGAAATTATGAAGTATCTTCATGAAGGTGGTGTATCTTTCTATTGTTTTTATCTTTCTACTGTTTTAGTGTACACCGAGGGCCATGGGAGCATTGCAATTTCGAATTCCTGTGTATGACTGTAAATATTGTCTTTGAGAATAAAGCTAACTTTGAATTTGTAATTATTTTTTTACCTTCAGAAACATGTCCGACTCAAACAACATCACTTCAAACCAGACCTGTGCTATGATCGATACATCAGTCAACACTTTCTTTATACTGGTCTACAGCATGGTCTTTCTGGTAAGTTTCAAATCTTCAGATTACGCTCTGTTAGAAATTGGTTTAAGGGTCACAGCGCATGTACCAGGGTAATGTTTCTCCCATTGTCTATGTCCTGCTTAGGTGGGTTTACTTCTCAATTGCTTCACCATGAAGTTTTACTTTCAACGGCAAACATCTAGTAGCTTAACGGTCTACCTGAAGAATCTCACAGCTGCTGACTTCCTGCTCTGCCTCTTTCTACCGCTCCGTATCATCCACTATGCCAGCACCTCTGTTACCATTCAGAGACTCTACAGCACCTTTGGAGCTTCTGCCATCTTCCTCAACATGTATGCCAGCATCATATTCATGGGGTACATCGCTGTTAACAGGTAAGGAACCTAAAAAGATTTCCAAATGCAGTTGATGTCAATTTCAAATCTATACTAATGGGTCGACAACAAATCCTGCACTCCTGAATAAAGAATGGCGGTGTCTTTTAGTCTCATTACTTTTGTAGATTTAGCAGAACTATTACTGTTTAGTGAAGTACTGCTTCCTTTCTCTTCTTTCCTCAGATATCTGAAGATTGTCCATCCTTCTAGGACTCACTTCCTCCAAACAATACAATCAGCCCGCAAGATTTCCCTAATCACCTGGTTGATTCTGCTGGCTCCCACAGTTATCTACAACATCCTGCTTTTGATCGCTCAGCCACAGCCACAAGTATCTGCAGGTCCTGGTTGCTGCAATGCCTTCTTCAGTGAATTGAGCAGTGTGCTCCACAAAACACTCCATGCTGGCTGCATTATCATCTTTCTGTTGATCTTCATATTCCTGGTCTTCTTCTACTACAGCATCTCCCGCAGGGTGTTGCTGGTACAGCAGAGGCAGCTGGCCTCCTCTGGCTGCGAGAAGCTCCTGAAGTCTCGCAGGAACATGTTGGTGCTGGTCAACATCTTCTGTGTTTGTTTTGTTCCCCATCACCTGGTTCGCCTTCCTTTTACTTTTCTATGCAGCAAGGGCTTTGTTGGTCAGGTGTTATACTACTTGAAGGAGGTGGCTACCTTAGTGTCAGTTTTCAACATCTGCCTCGACCCTGTTGTTTACTTTTTCCTCTGTAAGGCTTTTCGGGCCCAGTTAAGCCAGAAGACAGCATCGCTGAGAGCACAGGTCAATATTCAACAACCAAAGAAGGAGAATGAAAACACTGAGCAACAGCTTAGCATCCTCCAATCATCAGCAACAAGTCAAATCAGTGAGCTGTGAGGAAAAGTTCAACATTTTTCAAAATGTATGGATTTGCTTTTGTTTTTGAGCCAGATGAGACCGATGAACCAGTGTTATGGATTATGAAGTCATAAAGTCCTCATGAACAACAAGAGTTTCTGCTCAGCTCAGAGAGGCTGAGCTCGACACACACAGACACCTACACAGACATCATTAATGTTTATGTTTCTATCTTCTAGCTATTAGTACAATGGCTGTTTTAGCTAGAATAGATTATGGCAAAGTTCACACGTACATGGGCGTTTTCATTTGAAAACAAATCCTGTCCACATGTGCAGTGTTGAAAAAATATCTCCGTCCACAAGTAAAAAGCAAAAAACGAACTCAAACACTGATAAGAACATGTCAAATCCTAACTGTGTAAAAATGTTGGCCAGATGATGACGTCATTTAGCTGCTTCTAGCAACATTTAGGACAGCCAATAGCGATTTTCCTTACTGAGGAGTTGGCAACACTGCACACAGCATGATGTCAAAAACGGCACACACCTTTGACATTGCGTGGGTAAATCTCCATTTTCCTCGTCCATACCTATGCAGAAACTGAGTTTTCAAAAATCCCCACCCTGGCAGTCGTTTTTAAAAATATCAGTTTTCAGTGACTCAAAATGCCATTTACATTAGGACAAAAGGCCCAAATGCATAGAAAAAGCTGTGTTTTCAAAAATACCCATGTACATGTGGATGCAGCCTAAACAGTTTATCCTCAAATTTATGCAAAATATGCACTGTTGTAAATTATTTTAGTATTTTTGAAAATGTGTTTTAAATTACGTTTAATTTATTTGAATTCAGTTCAGTATTATTTCTATAGTGCCAAATCATAAGCTTGAAGGTGCTTTGTATTCCAGGGCAAGGCCCAACAAAAACAGAGAAAAAAACCCAAGGCTAATTTACACCATTGAGGCCTGCTCTCATAAAGTGTCATGGGTTTTACTCTGTCTGTAAAGCTGGTTTTAAGAAATATGTGTTTAAAGATCTTAGAGCACCTTTTTTGCCAGTATAGTGTGATGTCATCAGGTTGGTTGATTGGGGCTCATAAACCTCACTAACATAAATGTATGTAACTAATGACAGAACCAATAACTCACTGGAAAACAAGGACGCTGAAACTAAAAATGAGTCTGAGAGGTTCGTTTTTGTACTGCCCCTTGCTGCAACAATGGGCTTTATGTTAAGAAATCAAGAATAAACTGTCTACTTTCACTGTTTGTTTCTTAAGCAGTCAGTGGTTCTTCATTGTTTGTCTTTTTTTTTTTTGTCTATTGCATATCAGGCTACGTCCACACGTACACGGGTATTTTTGAAAACGGAGATTTTCCATTTTTGTTTTAAAAAATAATCCACACCTAAATGCAAAAATGAAGGAAAACTGCTAGGAACATGCCAAAGCAACAGGTGGCGATATATTCCGAACAGTGTAGAAATGTTGGCCAATCAGAAGTCTAGAAGCCTCGGTGGGAAACAGTAAACAAAGATGGCGGATAGAAGCAGACATGAGTCCTATCTGTGGAGGGACAGTAACTATGTGTGTATATGTACAAGCATTTAAACACCACAGAGAGTACAATTAACAGTAACAGTACTATAGAAATTCATTTCACCCAAAAAAAACGTGGCGCACAGTGTGACATGAAAAAATACGCACACCTTTGACGCTGCGTTTTCTCCGTTGTCCTCGTCCACACGTAAATGCAAAACAGAGTTTTCGAAAATCTCCGCCCTGGCAGGCGTTTTTAAAAATCTCAGTTTTCAGTGACCGAAAACGCCGTTTACGTGTGAACGAAAGGTGCAAACGCATAGAAAAATCTGCGTTTTCAAAAATACCTGGGTACGTATGGACGTGGCCTCAGTCTTTACTTTGCATATGATATAATTAGTTGCCTAACATAAACTAGTGTAAGTCTGTTAGGCACAACCAACCAACCAAACTGGTGACATCACATTCTGTACTGGCACTAGATGGTACTGAGTTAAACGGATGCTAATTTTTGCAAGTTGGCCTTTAATTGTGTAGTGTTCATTGATTTTATCTTTGTTTTTTTGTGAACAGTATTTCAGGGTTGATATGCAGATATGTCTGCTGACTCACGCCTTACATTGAGATGTTGTCACATTCTTTGAATCTTGTGGTCATGACCTTTGAATTGTTCCTCGTTTGGGCAGAACATGGTGGAAGTGGTGGGATAAAACAATAAAAAAAGAAAACTTAGTCAAATTGAGGCTCACTGCGAAAAGGTGCGGGGTTTTCTAATTATTTAACAAAGTTAAAACAGCATGTTACCCCCAGTGAGTGTTTTGTGGTTTTTTACTTCGTGGTTTCTAGCAGCAGCTCATCTTCCTGCATAAATACTGTGGGGGAAGGACTGAAATAAATGTCAGACAGTGAAGAAGACTTAAAGGTGCATTCTGTATCTCCTTTGGTTTTACACTCAAATGTTTAGTTTATATAATAATTTTGACAATAGACATACCAGCTGTTGGTTCAATAGAAGCAGACGACAGCACTGTGAGTTGCAGCAGAAAAGCAACAGGAAGTGATACAACACGCCTTAATGCATACATTACAGCACCCAGTGAGTGAAGTGGAGAGACACGAGACGCTGTAGAAACTTAGAAAGGAAAGAAATCATATAAACCTTACTTTTGTAGTGATCAGTACCATTATCACCATCACCATTATCTGACAGTGGTGATGGAGCTTGTATTTATTTTAACTGTGTAAGTGATAGCTAGCCAATATTACTTGGTTTTCAATTTTCCAACTGATGAGGGGAATGAGGAAGGCCTGCAATGTTACTATAGGTGTCAGTAAAATAATAACTTTTGGCACACCTGAGAAATCTGCTAAGTGGCCACTCTGTGTGTGAGCTGCTCAAGCTGTTGCTGTTTCTGCTTCAACAGTTCATTTAGCTTGTCCAATTCTGGCTACCGTTGTAGTAAGAGTGAAAGGGAGATGTCTACCGTATAAGCCCTACTATAGGCCATGCGGTGATGGAAAAGAGTAATGACATTCCCCAACAAGACCCAGTCTCCTGCTTTGCCTTTAAGGAATCAAAGAAGGCAGTGAGATGGCAGGCATGCATATGCAATCATTCATCCTCTATACACTCTGTTATGGTAAATGGTAAATAGCCTGTATTTGTACAGCGCTTTTCTAGTCCCTAAGGACCCCAAAGCGCTTTACGCCTTTCACACACTGGTGATGGCAAGCTACATTGTAGCCACAGCTGCCCTGGGGTGCACTGATAGAGGCGAGGCTGCCTGACCACCACCAGTAGGCGGCAACGGGTGAAGTGTCTTGCCCAAGGACACAATGACCGAAACTGTCCGAGCTGGGGCTCGAACCGGCAACCTTCCGATTACAAGGCGAGCTCCCAACTCTTTAGCCATGATCGATAGATATATTAAGTGTGTCTTGTCACAGGAAATTTAGAGTGTGTAGGCCATCGCCAGCCATTTTGTGCCAACAGCATGGATACAGGTCAATGGAGGATGAATAGGCAAAGGAAGGAAGGTGAAGTTCCCCCACCAGAACCTGCCAGAAGAGGATCCCTTACATCACAGGTGTCTAACTCCAGGCCTCGAGGGCCGAAGTCCTGCAGGTTTTAGATATGTACTTGCTAATTTGGTCATTTAAATGGCTAAATTAACTCCTCAAAATGTCTCAAAATTCTCCAGAGGCCTGGTAATGAACTAATCATTCGATTCAGGTTTGTTGACCCAGGGTGATATCTAAAACCTGCGGGGACACCGACCCTCGAGGCCTGGAGTTTGACATCCCTGCCTTACATGAAGTTCTCTAAACCCCCTACAATTTTTCTTAAGCCATGCCATGTGATATTATGCCAGCAAAGGCAACAGGAAAAACAAGCATATTGGGCCTGCTGTTCAGACAATAGATTCAGTGAATGGAGGAGTTACAGTTCATTGCACTCATTGACTACACAACCAGATCCAAAAGCAATCATGTGCTAGAGGGGGAGATGACAATGCTGGCCACAATGTCAGAGCCAAAGCCAAAGAGACAGAAAACTAGAAAAAACAGGTACAATCAATCTGCCAGGACACAGGCCGCCTGCTTCTAATGTTCATGTGTCAGAGCTAGAAGAAGCAGGAGCACTGACGAAAATGTAGCACTGCTGACACACTCTACGGGCAGGATAAAAGGACGCCAAGATTTAAGTTTAAGTGTATACCCAACAGGAATGTCATGAAGATACAAAGGAGTGAGTGAATGAGCACTGAAGACTAGCCAGTTATAGCTATGTGTATAGCACCAGTGCAACAGGGAGAAGTAGAGAAGGTGTACAAGAAAGTGAAACTGACCTGATCAGCAGAGATGCAGATGCTGTGTGTGGCAGTGTGTTTGTATTGAGTTCAGCCTCGTACTGACCTTTGAGCTCAGCAGAAACTTGGAAGCCCTGGTGTAATGGCCCTGGCAGTATTTTGGTCATAAATCCTTTATATATGAATCATGACCACTAAATCCATATGTCTGGAATGTAGTTTGCATCTGTGTTCTGTACCTTTAAGAGTCCTTTTTCTGATTGAGTGGGCTGTTTGGGGTTGGCTTGGACATGGCATCTGCTGATTGGCCCCCACTGCCAACTTAGCCACTTCAGAAACTCCAGCAGTCACTCTGGCAGCATCAAGCAGCAGCAGCAGGCCCGTCTTCCACCGCCAAATTCATAGTGTTTTTTCTTGTGCATGTGTTCTGACACACGTTTATATATAGTATTGGAAAATAGCTCTGCTTATTGTTCAGGTAGCACTTCTTTGGAATAGATTTTTTGTTTGTTATTTTAAACTTGGTTCACCCTAGAGGTTTTGGTTCAGTTTTGGTACGTTCACAGTAGCAATAAGCTGCACCTTTATCTGTGAATTGGCTACTAGGTGTGTGGCTTTGGGAACCAGGGCCGGGAAACACTTTTTTAAATGGGGCGTAACACTTGGGATCCATGACACTGGTTTCACTGATTTTATCGGCGGTGAGAACACAAAACCTCAATAGCCTAAAGGTACTGTCCTAAGCTACCAGTTAAGGCCACCAGCAAAAAACTTAACTAGAGAAAAACTGTGGTACACTCTGTGGTTATAGTCTCTGACTATCACCTGCTAAACGATTTCTTTTGAAGATTGGCCTGTTGTTTTGTCTCTAGTGTAGTTGTTGTCACTTTCATCTTCACCAAAGCAGGTGAAATGAATTCACAACATACTTGGAGAGACTGATACCCTTGATGTGACTTTGTGTTGCACTGTGATAGACATACTGATGATAAGTGTATAAACAGTACTTTGTTCATCATTTAACAAAGTATCATCAGTATCATCATTTAAAAACTGTGTGTTATATCTATTCGAGTTATCTGTATATTAAAATTGTGTTGATGATCCGAAACACTTAAGTGTGAAAATGTGTAAAAAGAACATTTTAAAAAGACATTACAAAGGAGGCACAAAATGATTCCCAGCACTGTATACGGTCTGTTTATCACAACTAATCATAAATGAAGTGTCAGCTTTCTGTGCAACAATTTCAGTGGTTTCAAACAGGAAACACGTCAGAGATCAGGGTAGAGCTGCAGTTACTGTGTTTTCTGATTTACAATGATACCATTAAACCACGAAGACATATTGACTGAAGTAGCGTTTCGTGCTGACAGAAAACTGCAGAGGGATACATCAAATACAGGTGAGTCCAGCTGGTTTCTCAGACTCACATTTATTTGTACTTCTGCTGATTAAAAAAAAAAAAAAACTGAAAAATTATTATCTTTAACATGTGGAGCAAAAACAGTCAATGATCAGCACCCACAACTAACATCCGTGTCCAAGAGACCAATCTGATCTCATGATTCTAAATTTGACTAAGGCCTGGGCCAAAACTACCAATAGTTAACCACAATCCAGATCTGGACTCAGACCTATCCTTAGAATAAGTCTGAGTTCATTACTATTTAACTCTGCACAGCTTTTCTCATATTTACGGTAGGATTATTTTTAATCTATGCAGCCTATTTTGTTTGTCTTCATGGAGTCAATGCACGTACACAGGAAACTCACAAATTAGTTGTGTGCATTGTAACTGATACCACATGATGTTACTCAGCAATTAAATAACTTATTCAGAGCATGGGTGAAAACACAACTCTGCAAGGAGATGAGATGTTGAAATTCAGGTCAAAGTTCAAGTAGTAAGTCAGGGAAATCATGAGAAATAAGGGTTAAAGATGAGACTGTTTCAATGTGAAATAGAGCATAGAAGGATGCCATGCAGTAATTAACACTGTCATCTCACTGCAAGATGGTCCTGGGTTTGAATCAAATCTGGGGCCTTTTTTGTCCAGTTTCCTGGTGTTTGTGTGGGTTCTCTCTGATTACTCTGGCTTCCTACCACAGTCTAAAGACTGAGGTTAGATTAACCACTGATTCTACATTGACCGTGAGAGTAGAGAGAGTTTACCACCTTGGCCTTCCTTGTTGTAGTAGACCTCAGTCTCTATCGATCTTGTGCTTAAGGCTCATTCCTGAGCTGGCATGTGCTTTCTTTCAGCCCAGCTTTCTCCAGCCATTAGTAAGATTTCTCAGTGTGAGTCATGTCTTTTGTCTGCTGGCAGTACATGCCCTGCAAATGCCTGTCTTTCCATGACTTTTTTTCTTCTTGCTCCTCTTCTTTCTTGAGTTTCTGCTGCCTGAGACATTCACTAAGCACATGGTCAGTAGTGGCCATCTTCCTAATATACCACACATCTGTTGTTTCATCCAATTTTAGTCATATATATAGCAACAAATCACAAGAACAGTTTCCTTAGCTTTATATCTTCAGGTACAATTATACAGAGAAACCACCAATAATCGTATGCTCCCTTTGAGTAAGCGCTTTTTCGACAGTTGGAAGGAAAAACTCCCTTTTAACAGGACTTCCTTTTAACTCAGCAGAACCAGCCTGTATGATTCAGTAGCTTTTAAAATCACTTTTAGCAGTAATGTGAAGTAATGGTTTTCTGCATGACTTTGTCAGACTCTCACATCATTGTAGAGCACTATTGGCCTTCTTTACATGCTTCATTGAGGTTTGCCGTCTCTCAATCATTCTGTTGTTGATTTGCTGCCTTGATAAGCACTGCCTAATTGCTGCATACCTACTGATTTCCAGTGAAATCATTGAGGGTGTACTTTTTTCCCTCACAAATGCGTCCGGTAAAATCTGTATTTCATATGACAGTGTTTCCACTTTTTACGCGCAGGATTGTTACACTTAATAAAAAATTATTAAGGAGAGAGTTGATTCAGCTTGAGTGATGTATATTTCTTTTCATCACCAGTAATTTCTGCACTTCCATTTAAAGGTCTCAATTTTGCTTTCAAGTTTGTAAGACTGTGGAATTGATAGCAAATTCCATATTTGGAGAAGCCTGAAAAGCTGTTTTTGTGAAATGAATTGAATTTACTCTCGGTAACCTCCACCAGAAAAGGACATATGCAAAAATATGTTTCATAAAGAAATATGTAGTAGATCTCAACGGATATTTAAAATTGGTTTCACTTTGAGTTAACACATTAAACGAAGACACCATGAAGATAATTTCAAAGATTAAACTAGCAATTATACATAATTTGTTGCAAAGTGTTGTATATGAGAGGTGGATTTTTGTTTCCGCTCCAGAAACATCACTGACCAAAATACCATGACTTCACCTTCCAATAAGACCTGTGAGGTTAAGGATATTTCAGCCAAACCTTTCTTTATACTGGTCCACAGTTTGGTCTTTCTGGTAAGTTTCAAATCATCAACTTGTGCTCTGTCAGAAATTGGTTTGAGGTTCTCAGTGTATGTACCAAAATCCTGTTCTCTCCATGCTTTCTGTGTTTCTTTAGGTAGGTTTACCTCTCAATGGCTTCATCATGAAGTTCTACTGCTGTCGAGGTCGAAAGCAGGCGTCCAGCAGCTTGAAAGTCTTCCTGAAGAACCTGACAGCTGCTGACTTCCTATTCTGCCTCTGTCTGCCACTCCGCATCACTTACTATGCCAGAAGCTCTGGAATAATCCCGAGTCTCTACTGCAGCTTTGGAGCTTCTGCCTTTTTCCTCAACATGTATGCCAGCATCATATTTATGGGGTACATCGCTGCCAACAGGTAAAAAAAAACCCTTTACAGTGTTGTTAAGTACAAATCCTGCACTCCTAATTAAAGCATGAATGCATTTTTTTAACTTAATGATTTTGGCAGCACTGTGGCTGATCAGTGAATTTGTCTACTGCCTGCTTTTTCTTCTCTCTTCAGGTATCTGAAGATCGTCCATCCTTCAGGAACTCGCGCCCTGCAGACAGTACGAACTGCCCACATCATCTCCGCGGTCACCTGGGTTTTTCTCCTGGCTACAGCAATTTCTTACAGCAATCTGTATTTGATGACTCAGGAATCTCTGACCTCTAACTCCAGCCGCTGTGATCCCCTTTTTAGTGAATCAGTCAAGTTGTTCTTTACAATCATCCAGGTTCTGTCTGCCGTCATCTTTCTGTTGGTCTTCATATCCATGGTCTTCTTCTACTACAGCACCTCCCGCAGGGTGTTGCAGGCACAGCAGAGTCAGCTGGCCTCCTCTGAGAAGCTCTTGAAGTCTCGTAGAAACATGTTGCTGCTTGTCAGCATCTTCTGTGTTTGCTTTGTCCCCTATCACCTGGTTCGACTTCCTTTTACTTTTCTGTCGGGAAACTGCACAGTAGGTCCAGTGTTGTACTACCTGAAGGAAGTGTCCACCATGGTCTCAGTTTTCAACATCTGCCTGGACCCTGTTGTTTACTTTTACCTCTGTAAGGCTTTTCGGGCCAAGGTGAGAAAATTGTCCAGGAGAGCCAACATTCAACAAGCAAGTGAGGAGAGTGAGAGCAGCAAGGAGCAGTTTGGCATTGTTACATTAACAACAACGTCTCAAACCAATGAACTGTAAGGAAAACTTCCATATTTTATGTACAGCCTTGTTTCGTGTGTTTGTGTTCTTTCTTTCTCTTTTCTTTGTCATGTAAGTTCTGTGAAACCATGCTTATCCACCCCAAATCTTTACAAATAAAATAGTTTCTGCTAAGCTTATTTAAACATATCAAGAATACCTTTTTACCTTTCTGCAGTATTTTTTTTATTATTTTATTCATAACAAAAATGAAAGCATAGATAATTGGTGTTGCTTAAAAAAGGAAATCTCCGACTTTTTCTACTTTGCTGTTTTCCAGAAATGTCTCATTTCATTTGATGTGTATTGTAGGAAATACACTGAATAAAGCAAAAATGTTTTGGGTTTGGTGTGTGCACATCATCATGATTCAAATATACTTGATTATAAATAGCATTGTTGTACTGACTTCTTTTTTAACTCATGAATCAGTTGTTCCACACCGTTTTAGTCAAAAGGATCTATATGCATCTATAGGGTCATATAGCTCTAATTCATAACAGACGTTATCTCAAGGCATTTTAACTAGTAATGCTTTGGATTTGGCAATCTCAAAGTCTAAGAACGCTAACCTGCCACTTTTCATATCCTCCCTGGTGAATTTGATGTGTCGGTCCACCGAGTAAATGTGATCCGTGAAGTGTAGTACATCCTGAGATTTGATTTTCACCCAGGTGTCATCCACATACCTGAACCAATGGCTTGGTGGTGTTCCAGGGTAGAATAGCAAAGCCCTCTTTTCCACTTCTTCCATGTACAAATTGGCCACGATGGGTGAAACTGGGGAGCCCATGGCACACCCATGTTTCTGCCTGTAGAACTGACCCTTGTACTGTATGTGAAGTAGGTGGAATGAAGACACAGTTCCAAAAGCAAACACACTTGATTGATGCTGAGAGTGGTCCTGTTCTAACTGTTCTGGTCCTGCACTAAGTAATGTGAGTGCCTTACTCTCCTCCATGGTGATGTTGGATGCTGGGGGCTTTGCATTCCTGAGACAGGCCGAAACGTCGTCCGTAGTTGCTCTGCTTCCACTACTGCAATATTGTTGTTTCAAACTGCTGTTTCTGTGGCTGTGATCAGTTCCACCAGCGGGATTTGTCTTGGCGTCACAGCAAAACTCAATCTTTTTTTTTCCTGTTCTGCAGCCGTTTATGTTTATGGACCCTAACATGAGAGACTTTGATAAGGTCAGAGATATTTAAGTTGTAAACTTTGTGTTTTCTTTAGTTTTCACGGTGTCTGAAGAAAATAAGAGAGAGAAATATGTTTCAGAAGACATCAGTATGTGTGGCCATTGTTTGTTGGACCCTGTAGTTACAATACTGGTTAACTTCAATATATTTACTTTATTTTATATACATTTAACATGTCAGTATTGAGCAACTAACTCTCAGTAAAATCACAAATAAGTTATGTTAACTGGTATATATTCATGTTTAACATTATTATATTTTGATCGGTGATTAACCGACTACACCACTACTTCTTTTGGGGGTTATTTTTGATTACGAATAAATCATTTTTTAGGAAATAGAGAAAAGCTCTGTTTTAGCACTCTTATCGTTTTTACTCATATGAGGCGAGATATTAAGACCTTTAACTACTTAGCTGGGATGTAGACAATAGTTCAAGTTTATGTAATAGTTCAAGTGATTCACTAACAATGATTTAAGTGTTCCAGCAGGAGGCAGTAATCCACTAAACTGCACCTGTTGTGTTGAAAAGAAGGTGAAAGAGACTCAGAATCTTGTCAGCAGTATTGTGAGGGATTTGAGAGAAGAGGGTTGTGCGCCACGTGGATATTTATATGGCCCACTGGGAAACGACAATTTTAGAAAATTGTAATAAATTACCATTAATTTGATTTACGGTATTTGGACACATGGATTTAAATATTTCAAAATCTTTTTGCATAAATTGAGCAATCACCACCCCTTAATAAAGTTAAACTTTCAACTATATCAATTTGTAGTTAATTTTTTAGACACAGTCGTTTTCTTTAGAAAACAATAATAATCAAAGTAAACAACTATGTGATAAGATTTATTATGCACACACAAAGAGATGATGTTCATTTGGTATAACTGAGCTGTTCACACACCTTTGATTTTAATAAACACACTGAATAACTGAAGATTGTGGCGTCAATAGTAATGATACTCTTCACACATAATATGTCAAATGAAATCGGCCAAAGGTCAAAATAACGATGATGATGATACTTTCCACACACACACACACACACACACACACACACACACACACACACACACAAAAACAGAAGTAGGTCAAAGTGGATGTAGTGATAAAACAGTCAGCAGTGTGTTAGATATCAGTGGAGGACTTTACCCTGAAAAATGCAGAGTGTAATGTAGAGTTTGATGGTTTTCCCAGAAAAGGAGGAAGAAGAGAAGGCTAAGATTGTGGCTAGGATTTTATTGTGAATCGGAGTTTCTATCAAATCACTTTGAGCATCTGTGTGGTGATTCACAGCTGAAAATGACTCAGTGGGGTCTAAATCTTCTGGCAGTGGTTGGACAGCATGAAGGAAAATGGTGGAGCAACTTTATTCGTGGAGACTTGCTTTGTTGGTGCTGTGAACAGACATTTTATTTTCTTCTTTGAACTGTTTGTTTTAATGACACTTTCAAATAGATCCTTTTGTGTGTTTGAGTGTTGAGTATGAGACTGAGGGCAGGGTGAAAAGAAGTGAAAATAATATTCATTTTCTCTTCAGACATTGAAAGCACACAGGAAGTGATTGTGAATGCAGTTTCATGTTATATCATCATGCGAAGTTTTCAGGATTCAGACTGGAAATGTGGTTTCTCTTTAAGGCTCTAAAAACAGCGCTTTGCTCCTTTGAATCTCTTCCCCTCCTTTATTTGTCCTGACAGCGAGCGCTTTGAATTCACACACACACACTTTCAGTTCTTCTGCTGTAAATAAAGGAAAAACTAGCTGCTAAAACGAGCTCCGTCACTACAAACTTCCTGCTGACGCTTCCATGTGAAGCAGTCGGAGACCTTCCTCCGGCTGGATGACACCCTCTGCTTCGATGCAAAATAAAGCTCAGATGATTTTCTCTACACTAGTTTATCTCATTACAGCAGTTTGATGTTTCCTTTGAATCCCCCTGAAGATACTGACAGTGAAGCACGTACATAATACTCCAGCCTTTCAACTCTGAGCTTATTTAGTTCTATTAATACACTGAAATCTCATTTGTGTCATGAAGAAAGTCTTTAATCAAACAGAATTCAAAGATCAGAAACATTTCATATATGGAGTTAAACATGAATCATTGTTTCAACAACATATTTATTGTTGTCATAAACAGACAAGAAGACAACAACAAACTGCTCCTCCCATTCAACACATGTCAGTCCATATCCCAGCAAACTAAATCATCTCCATTTACACACATCAAATAGAAACATGAATCACTTGTAATGATTAGAAACTTGATAGAATTTCAAATCTAGTTTGGGGAGTCATTCAGTGAGAAACAGTGAAATGATTTTCCATGTGAAAAGGTGGACAGCAGAAACAGAAAGAAACAGTGAGAACTAAAAGAGAAACAAAGAGCTTTGGAACAACGAGGCAGCAGGAGGACAGCTGCAGTTTAACAGCTTCAATTCACTGACAGGAAACAACATTAGAAACATCATCATCCTCAACTCATCTGCTCCACTGACACACTGCCACTGACACTGGCAACACCTTCACTTTAGAAACAGTGCGAATATATGGAAACATCCTGTGAGTGAAAGTGTGTGTGAAGGTGTGTATGTGTGTGTTAGTATCAGGATCAGAGAACGACAGCTTTCCTCTGTTCCAGTCCAGATTCACTCTGATCCTCTGGAGCTTCTTCTTTACTGAGAGAACAGTGAGAGCTGATGGTGAACATGCTGAGTATTCATCAATAAAGAACCCTATTCCCCAAACTCCAGGCTCTATGCGTCCCTTCCTCTGCACAGACTCTGCTAACACACCCAGGTCCCACACTGTACTGTCTCCAACATCAACAGCCCAGCTGTGAGTCCCTGAGTTAAAGCCCTCAAAGCCCAGGACAGAGTTGTATAAATCAAACCTCTCTGGATTATCAGGAAGCTGCTGCTTCTCTCCTCCTTGTCTCACACTGGTCAGATCTTCAGACAGGATGAGGTTTGGATGAGCAGTGTTTGGGTCCAGAATGAGAGGAGTGTAGGAGACCATGTCCTTCATGTTGTTCCAGATGTTGAAGGTCAGGTTGCCCAGGTGTTTGGCCTGGTCTATCAGAGCTCCTGTGGGCAGCTGTGGATCATCCAGCAGGGGGCAGCGCTGGACTCTTTCCACTGCAGCCTTGTAGTTGTGCAGGAATGAGACGTCTTCAGCTCTCAGCTCCTCCTCTGTGGCTCTGACTGTGTCTGAAAGAGCTGCTATCTCTCTGCTCAGAGCCTCCATCTTCTCCTTCATCATCCCACTCTTCTGCTCCTCTTCCTCCCTCAGTGCAGCCAGCCTGGCCTCCTCTTCCTCTGCTAGAAACTGCTGAAGCTTCTTATACTGCTCCTTAATCTGCCTCTCTGTGTGTCGAGCCTGGACCTTAATGTGTTCTGCTGTTTGATCAAACTTCACTTGAACTTCTTCACAAACCTTTAACTTCTTCTTTAAGGGCTCCAGAGTTTCCTGAAGTTCCTTCTTGTGTTGTTGTGCAGCTTCATCGATGGGTCTGAATCTGTGATTGGTGTGTTTTTCTGAGTCTCTGCAGACGACACACACTGGCTGCTGATGGTCCAGACAGAAGAGTTTGAGTTCCTCAGAGTGCAGACTGCAGAGAGCCTCTGAAGCTCTCTGATCTCTCTCCTGTAAGAACGACTCACACAGGTTCTTTAAAACTCGGTTTAAAAGTGGTTCTTCCTTTGAAGATCTTCTCTTACAAACTGGACACTCGTGTGTTGTTCTCTCTTTCCACCATCCCTTCAGACAGTCTTTACAGAAGCTGTGGCTACATGACAGAATAACAGGATCTCTGAAGACCTCCTGACAGACCGGACAGCAGAGATCCTCCTCTGATCTGGAAGCCATTGAGTCTGCGAGTGAAGCTGAAAACAGCAGACAGGAAGTACAGTCAGTCCTGGCTCCCCTCCCTCCTCTACTACCTTCACTGAAACTTCCTTTGAGTCGTGTTTTTGCTCAAACTCACATTCAGTGTGTGGAGCATCAGCAGCTTGAAGCAGCAGTGTTGGAGTTTTCCACTTTTCTCTCCTGTAGCTGGACTCACTCAGAGGAAGCTGCTAGTTTGGTCTGAACTCAGTCTGATCGTCTGTGCGTCTCTCTGTACTGAGGAGGAGGAACCGCCTGTTTCCCGGTTTGTCTCAGGTGAGTGATGTGAAGGGTGGAGCTTCATTCAACTTCCTTTTATAGAGGCTGTTTCTTTACCCATAAACAATGGTGTTTTTCTTGTCTGAACCTAGACATTTACCTGGTAGTAGCTGTGAAACAGGTTTTTCTTTGTGTAGAGTAATGCAGGAACAGAAACAGGTGATTTCAACTGTTTAGTGGTAACGATATGTGTCATCGGCTCATTATTTATAAATCCCATGAACTTGTTTCTCAAGTCAGGAATCCTCTTTCAAAATGAGGTTGTTACAGCACACCAGCACATGCAGTATTTGATTCTTTTATTGATTTCATACAGATACATACAGGTCATTTCCTAAAAAAAAGGGAAATGTACTATTAATCATTCTATTTCATGTATTTGATTATTTCAGATGTAATTCATATTTTAGAGTAGTAATAGTAAATTACTTCGTGTAATCAAGATGAGAGACCACGGCTATAAAAGCTTTAAATTATTAAAAAAAAGATTATATATATATATATATATCTCCCAACTTACTGTGCATGCTTCAGTCACCCCTTGCATCGGAACAGGTAGAAGTGATGGAGTGTTATGTAAAACTACACACAAAAAACCCACAATGTCAATAAATGTCACAGTACAAAAAGCATTTTAATTAAGGCAACAACCAAATATTTTACATTGTACAAATAGAATTATGAGCTCATTCACCAGTTATGAAGGTGCTGCTACTGCACCCCGGCTGCTGGTCTAAGGAGGAGCTGCCCCCAGGGATGCCCTCAACAATGGGTCTGGTGGCATTCAACCCTAGGGCCAGCTCCTCTGCCTGGGTGTGACGAGGGGGTGCAGGACCACCACCTATCTTTATTTGCTCTGCCCTTTTCTTGGTTGCTGTTCTAAACAAACAAACAGATTATTTCAGGGTCTCTTTTCAAGAGACTAAAAGCAATATAAGTGATAAATATTACCATTCTGTAGAATATTCTTATATTTCACTTTTACTTGTTCCCATGTTCTAGTGGATCCTGTTGTGGCTCTAATGTGAAAGAGGATATAATGTAATATAATATAATATGATATAATATAATATGATATAATGTAATATAATAAATTACTTACGAGTTTAATTTGTCAGCAACTTTCTGCCAGCCCTCTCTCCTTGCTTTTGCAGCCTTTGCAGTGTTCCCTTGCGTTTTAATTAAACTCTGAAACTCCTGAAATCAATCAAGAGTTCTTGCTCTGCTGCCGAAAAATACTGAGCGCGCTCCTTCGACATCTTCGCCGACCAGTCAAAGGGTTGCCGGTCAATTTTTCTACTATCGATGCGTAGCCCCTTTTAAGCCACCCAGTGATCTCACATTACTTCATCCAGGTGTACTAATCGTCAACAACAGGTGTGTTCGGAGAACCGGAATAGCGAGCTCAAAGTTGGCGCGATGATTTGATCTTGGATGTAGTAAGCGAGGTACGAAGAACGGACCCCTGGTTGTAGGAGGTTAAAAACAAGTTTCATCAACTTACATCTTTATGGTGTGCAAACATTGCAGATTGCTTTTTCTCCATGCTCTTTATGAATGCACACAACAGGGAGCTCCAATGAGTCTGGTTGGGTCGAAAAAACTGCAATTTGCACTCACGTTCCACTGTTTCATAAGCCATGATTGACCCGCTGGTTTTATTCCACAGAGCATGACATTTTGCAAAAGCAGACCAAGACAGCCTCTTTTATTGATCATTGGTAGCTTCTGCAGCAGTGGCATCAACTATTGATATAAGCAGAAGCTTCTCAAACGTTGCTTGCGTTACCCGCCTAGAGCCAGTGAAAGAATCTGTATCTGCATTCTTCATAGGTGGCTCGGTAGAAGAAGTCGACTTTTGTTTTCTGTGGCTTTCCATTAATTCTGTATACATCTTCATTTTGTTGGTATGTGATGGACTGAGTTGAAAACAGGGGGAGTCACAGGAATTATTTGAAAAATAGGGTTGCCATTTAACCCAAAAATGATATTTACAAAAGTACTAAACACTGAGCTAATGAAGTAGGTCAATGAAACAAAACTAAACTCAGGCAAAGACTGCAAACTTAACAAGCCAAGCAACTGCCCAAACAAACATAACTGACCTAAACATGAAATGACACACAGAGGTATATATAATGGCTGATCAGACCACTATGACACAAGAGGGGTAACTAAACAAAACAAAATTGTAAACAACAAACAATGCAGTACAGTCTGGTTTGATAATAAACACCAAAGAAGAAAAATCAAAACTAATAAACCCCAAACTCAATATTTAATTAAATACAAATACTTTGTTTTTAATTAAAGAAAACACACATTCTCCCCTTCAGCAGGAAGTGGTGGTGCGGTCCAATTATCCCTCTTTGCATTTAATGGTTTCAAACCCTAGCCACCACTTTTTGTCTGGCAACTCCCCGGATCATGGCAGGTAAGAAGTAAAAGAAACAAAGGTTAGCCAAAATCAAAGTAATGAACTGATATGAATACATAAGTAAAGAAAAAATGTATCCAAACCAATCAATAAACTTATTGGAAACTAAAGTGTGTTATTGTGTTCAAAAAAGGAATGAAAATACAAGTGTCACAAACTTTAAAGTGTGGCCATGGGTTTGGCAATCACATGGTACTATCCTGGTACATTGATGTGTTGGTCGCGAACAAAATGGCTCTAAGGCTACGTTCACACTGCAGGTCTTAATGCTCAATTCCGATTTTTTCATCAGATCCGATTTTTTTTGTCTGGTTGTTCACACTACAAATAAAATGTGACAGCATATGCGCTCTAGTGTGAACGTTCATGGCTCTAAAAGCGGCCTGCATGCGCAAAATGTTGCATGTTTGCACTGAGCTGAAGGGGGAGGGGCGATGGTTACATTCACAGTACAGGAACACAGCAGACCTGAACCTGAACCAATGACTTGGTGGTGTTCCAGGGTAGGATAACAAAGCCCTCTTTTCCACTTCTTCCATGTACGATGTACATGTACTGTGTTCCCCAGTTTCACTCATTGTGGTTACCAACGATGTGTGAAACTGGGGAACCCATTTCCCACTCATGTTTCTGCCTGTAGTACTTACTGTTAAAAACTCCCAGTTGTTTTAATCTTTGGGCTGAAGGAGGGACAATACTCGGTGTATACATGCTCAATCAATAATACTTTATTTTCATACAATTCAACACTTATGAGCATAAGAAACGTCCGGACGGGAGAGATGCACATGGAGGGTCACAGCATGTCTCAAAATGGTGACGGGTTACTCAGCCTTTTATAGCCCCTAGTGGCCCCCACCTATTTGTAAAAGCCTAAACATTCACATGTTTTCTCTCTTACGGCGCCTAAGTTATGACCTCGGCTCCCTGTCTTCATGCTCTAAAGACGGTGGGGGTATGGAATGTGGTCTGCCTCTCCTAAACGTAGACACAAGGTCTTCTGCACACAACATTCTCTTCATGATTCAGCAGTATAATATGTCAAGAAACAGTGTAACACATTCACAGCAGATCAAGGATACAGAGTGGTGCACACTTATCTAATGAACTACGTAATGATTATATTCTTCTAACCCAAATGTATGATGGGAACTTGACTACTCACACAGCACACAGTCTAAACTAAAAGATAATATATGTCCTACAGTTGTTAACATAAATCAGCTATCTTGACTACAGGCATAAAGTAACATATGTTTCTACTAATAACCTCACATTACCCTGAAATATGAGGAATGAAGACAGTTTCAAGAACAAACACACTTGGTCGGTGCTGAAAGTGGTCCTGTTGCTGAGGTTGGGGTCATTCTGTAATCTCTTACAAACTACAACCAATGCTTCAGTGACTGGCACACAAGTGAAGAGAGGTGTAACATCATACAAGACCATTGTATCATCTGCCTCCATAATGACATCTTTCACCTTCTCAAAATATTGTCACTGAGTAGTAGCAGCAATTCCCATGTTAAGTCATTCTGGTTTACGAAAACCGTGCACCTACCTACCTGAAGAAGTCAATTGGATGAGTGACAAAATATTTCTCAGACTGAAAACAGAATGTCCAGATGAACAGAATCAACTTTTTAAGACTTCCTTACCTAGATGATTCAATATAGACACTCACACTTGTACATTATATATTCATTTTGACAGAAATGACAGTTGTTGGCTGTTTAGTTGGTGCATTAAATTCTGAAAACAGCCCTTTGAGTTGCAACAGGAAAGAAATAGGAAATAACATGCCTTGCTGCTTATGTTACAACACTCAGTGGATGTGGGTGTGACTCTGAAGAGACTCTAGAGATTAGATATAAAAAAATTACTGCTGTCATCATTAAAAGTTTTACTTACCAATGAGCATTAGGGCCACATCAAGAAAAAAAATATATTGTTTATCATTTTGAAAATAAAGTCAAAATTCTTTTTTCAGAACAAAGTCTAAATGGGCTGATAACAGTTTCATGGCAAACTGCCATGGCTGCTATAGCCTCTACAAAATACCTTCTGTACTTGAGTTAATGAAACAATTTGGTCAGCTGCCTTGTGACACAACATACACCCTCTTTAATGCACGAGGATGTAACCACTGAGAACCTTGCATCTGTCCACCGCCAGACATTTCCTTTCGTACAAATCCAGCCAACTCTTCCGCACTTGTGAGTAGAAATGCAGCTTTCTACGCCATCTTTTCATCACGCTGTGTTTATGTGCTAAACAGAAGTCATTTCCTTGTTACTAAAACAGACTCTGAAGTATGATTTCACTAACTCAGAGGCTAAAGCAACTGTAGCAGTTTGTCTTGAAACAACTTTAATCTCCACATTTACTTTTTTCTTGAAATACAATTTTGGCTTTTTGTCCAAAATATATTTTTGACTTTAAGGTTGAAATTTCAACATTATTGTCAAAACAATCAATATTTTCTCTCCTTAATGTGGCCCTAACACTCTGTTTCAGTAACCAGTGATGGAGACTGTATTTGAACTTGAAATTTGTATTATTAAGCAATTTTGCCTAATAGCGCAAAAGTGAATATGGTTAATATGCAGTCATCCAAAAAGGAAACATTATTTAAAAAGACAAGAAACCAAGTGAGGAAGAAACTTTTTTTTTCCTAAGGTGCACTCTGCTCAATACAAATGTTTTCTGACTGATTACAGTTACCATTATAAAGACACACCTTTATTTAAAAAAACAAAAACAAACAGTCACACCAGCCGTTAAAAGTTTTACACAACCACAGTCCATCCAAATCACTGCAACTCAACGCCCAGGGAAAATGGAAAGAAAAAGGGCATGGTGTTTTGAGATGGCAGTCTTTATTCAGTGGCCTACAAGCTGCAAGACATCTCAGCTGTGTGAGGCAGAGCAGAAACACAGAAGGAGGAGAAAGAGGTGGGGAGATCCTAGAGGTCAGCAACCATAACAGTAGCAAAGTGGTCACCGTGTGTTATCTTATCTACAGTGAAGCGTTTTTTCCTGATAACGGAAAACTGCAGAAACATTTAAGTCCTGCTGATTTTTCATCTACAAATATCGTATACTTCTATTGATTAGATGCTTAACTTAAAAGATGCATTTTAGTAGCTTTTGATATGAGGAACAGAACTATTCAATATTTCTATTTAGGACCTCAGACTTCTGCCAGTATTCAAGTTGCATATCTAATTATATAATTGTGAATTGACCTCGCCCAGGGTGTCTTGGTGCACTAATAATCAATTGTTCGCTTTTTTTCCCCCTTTTTCCTTTTCTGTGTTTACCTGTGATCACTTTGAAGGAAACACTTTCAGCTGTAGTTTCTTTGGTCAGACTTTCTGTTGCTTTCTTGTCTTAGAGCTGCAGCCTTCTCTTGTGACATCATCATCATTTCTCTTTCTCTTCACCTGGATGTAAAAATCTTTCCCTATTTAGAGAAATGAGGGAATACCAGTATTGTTTGACTGGCTTCAACCTTCTCAAATAACCAGGCGCGCCCTGAGTTTTTTTTTTTTTTTACCTTTAACTTTACCTTACCTTACCTAAGTTTGTTATCAGTTCCTGTTCCCCTGGTTTTCAGAAAATTCCTTCCAGTTTCACACTAACTATACCTTCATCTGGAAATAGGAAACATTACAATGCAACAAGATCTTCAAGTTGAGCTATAATTCCTTACTGAGTTATGCATTAGAAGCAAAGAATAAAATCATTAAATCAAACAGTCACTTGCAATATAAAAAGTAAACTACGATCCCAAAGTAACTTGTGATTTGATTCAACACTTTACCTTACTACTTTACTCACACACACTCACACACCAACCCTGAATCCCCAAGTTCCATTGTTGTTGGCATGGATCACTGCTTGTGGTTGTGGGAACCAACGACCCTGTAAAAAACAAAACAAAATGGGGCCTCTCCTCTGCAAAGCCACACGATCAAGTTCAAGATACACCCACTGCCCCATCATACTGTCTGGTGCGCAGTAAGAAGAACTGCAAGCTTATTCCAAAGGAGCTGCAAATCTGGATCTCCAGCCTCGCCGGTCTGAAAACTTAAGTCCCGTGCAGTCCTTGCTGTAACTTGCAGAGTCTGCCGTTGGAGCTAACTCTGATAGCATAGTCAGCTAGCTGCTAATTACTTCCGGCGCCGCTCCGAGCTGGCAGCCAGTATCAGCAGCTCCGACCTGACCGAGTCCTTTTTTGTCTTTAATATATGTTTCTCTGCTGTTTTTGTGTTTATTGTTTTTATTTTTCTATTGTGGACTGCTGTCCCCCACAATGGAGCTCAGAATTCTATGGACAATGGTGTTCTTTATTACATTTTTTACGGCGTCTTTGTCCGGAGAGTGCGTGTTGTTTACAGCAGGGATCAGCTGTTAGCCCTCGGAGCCTCCGCTGCCATGCCTACCGCCGAGCAAGCTAACATCCCCCGCGAGCTGAGGAGGAAGAGACGCAGTACTCGGGCCGGGATCGGGCGTCGCAGTAAAGTTCGGAGGTACCGGCCAGCGATTCCATTTATTATTATGGGGAATGTGAGATCTCTCCCCAATAAAGCAGACGAGCTGGCGGCTCTTACCCGACATCAGAGGAGCTACAGGGAGTGCAGCCTGATGTGCTTCACAGAGTCGTGGCTAACTGCGCTAACTCCGGACTCACACGTAAACATGGATGGTTTTCATCTGATCCGGGCCGACAGAACAACGGAGAGTGGTAAGAAGAGAGGAGGGGGTCTGGCTGTGTTTGTGAACGATAGATGGTGTAACTCTGGACAATTATCTATCAAAGAGACGCTATGCTGTAAGGACATTTAGCTGCTAGCGGTTAGCATGAGACCGTACTATCTACCACGAGAGTTTACACACGTGATTATGATAGCTGTGTAAGTCCCGCCCTCTGCTAGCGCTGCAGCAGTCTGTGAGGTCCTGCACACTGTAACCAGCAGACTCCAAACACAGCACCCTCAGGCCCTTTTCCTGATCTCTGGGGACTTTAATCACATCTCCCTGTCCTCCACTCTCCCCACCTTCACCCAGTATGTTACCTGCCACACCAGAGACAATAAAACATTGGACTTATTGTATGCCAACACCAAGGAGGCATACAGCTCATCACCTCTCCCTCCCCTGGGGGGCTCAGATCACAACCTGGTTCATCTCCAGCCTGTGTATAAACCTCTAGTACAGAGAGAACCAGTAGTGAAACGCACAGTAAGGAAATGGTCGGCAGAGATTGAAGAGGCCCTGAGGGACTGTTTCCGTTCTACTGTGTGGGACAACCTCTGCAGCCCCCTGGAGGATGATCTCAACAGCATCACAGACTGCATTACGGATTACATGAACTTCTGTGTGGACAACACCGTACCCATCAAAAAGGTACCGTGTTTTTCTAACAACAAGCCATGGATAAATCCTGAAATTAAGGCTCTCCTCAAGGAGAAGAAGAGGGTCTTTAGATCTGGAGACAAACAGGAGCTGAGAGTTGTTCAGAAGAAGCTGAAATGGAAGATAAGGCAAGGAAAGGAAAACTACAGGAAGAAGATGGAAGAGCAGCTGCAACAGGACAACATCAGAGGGGTTTGGAACAGCCTGAAGACAATCTCAGGACAAAAACCAACCCCCCAGGCTGCAGGAGACTTGGGGTGGGTGAATGACCTAAATAAATATTTTAATAGGTTTGATCAACCACCCACCCCTCCCACAGCATCGTCCCGCCTGCTGCAATCTCCTTCATCTCCAGGGACTGCCTGTCCTTCATCTCAGGACTTCACACCTCTCAGCTTCACACATCCCAGCTCCCAGTCATTACACCCACCCCCAGCTTCTGCGGACTCCAACATACACACCCCTCCCCCAAAACCCACTCTCTCCATCTCAGCACTTCAAGTGAGGAACGAGCTTCGTAAAATCAAGGTGCGGAAGGCTGCAGGACCAGATGGCGTCAGCTCCAGGCTCCTGAGATGCTGCGCAGATGAACTGTGTGGCATCCTAGTTTATCTGTTCAACCTGAGCCTGTCACTGGGGAAAGTACCACAGCTGTGGAAGACCTCCTGTGTGGTACCGGTACCAAAGACCTCCCATCCCAAGGACCTCAGCAACTACAGGCCGGTAGCCCTGACATCGCATCTGATGAAGACCCTGGAGAGGTTGGTTCTAAACCATCTGCGCCCCCTGGTGAGGTCTTCATTGGATCCGCTGCAGTTTGCTTACTAGCCTGGCATCGGGGTGGAGGACGCCATCATCTACCTCCTGCACCGAGCTCTGACTCACCTGGAGAAGCCTGGAAGCACTGTGAGGATCATGTTCTTTGATTTCTCCAGTGTTTTCAACACCATCCAGCCACGACTTCTGAGAGACAAGCTGGAGCTATCAGGAGTGGACCACCACATGTCCCATACTGGACTACCTCACAGAACGTCCACAGTATGTGAGGTCACAAGACTGTGTCTCTGATACGCTGGTCTGCAGTACGGGGGCCCCACAGGGAACTGTGCTGGCACCGTTCCTCTTCACCCTCTACACTGCAGACTTCTCCATAAACTCCCCACGCTGCCACCTACAGAAGTTCTCTGACGACTCTGCCATAGTCGGCCTCAGAGTACAGACAGTGGACTCTGGACTTTGTGGACTGGTGTCAGCAGAACCACCTGCTGATCAACGCTGGGAAAACCAAGGAGTTGGTGGTGGACTTCCGGAGACGCAGACCCACCACACTGACACCGGTGAACATCCAGGGAGTGGACATTGAGATAGTGGACTCTTATAGGTACCTGGGTGTTCACCTGAATAATAAACTGGACTGGAGCCACAACACTGATGCTCTTTACAGGAAGGGTCAGAGCAGACTCTACCTGCTGAGGCGGCTGAGGTCATTTGGAGTTCAGGGAGCGCTTTTAAAGACCTTCTATGACTCTGTGGTGGCATCTGTCATTTTTTACAGTGTGGTATGTTGGAGCAGCAGTTTATCAGCAGCTGAGAGGAAGAGGTTGGACAAACTCATCAGGAAGGCCAGCTCTGTTCTAGGATGCACCCTGGACCCAGTGCAGGTGGTGGGAGACAGAAGGACTCTGGCCAAAATAACATCTCTGATGGACAGTTTCCCACGCCATGCATGTAAATGTTGCTGAACTGCAGAGCTCCTTCAGTGACAGACTGCTGCATCCTAGATGCATGAAGGAGCGTTTCCGCAGGTCCTTCCTCCCTGCAGCTGTCAGACTGTACAATCAGAACTGCTCCCAACAATCATAGATGTTTATATCTGCGCTGTAACAACTTTTACTGTTATAACTGCACATTACTTTTCTCAGCTTATATATACACTAACTTATTGAAAGTTACGTGTTTACTTTTTAATGCACCAGTACAATAAACAATCTGCACTTTTCTAATTATTCTAAATATTCTTAACTATTTAAACATCTTTCTGTATCCTGCTATGTTTGCACACTATGTGTACGCTAATTTAAACAACTGTACTGTACTCTGCTCTGGTAACTATTGTCCATGATGTAAATATGTAAAAATTGCGCTTCGCTTCTGTGTGTCCTGTTCTGTTTGTATATGTGTGTTTTTTTGCTGCTGATACAACCAAATTTCAAATATTCTGCTAAGTGGTTTTCTGGGCACAGATACAAAGGCTAGGTGGAGCTGCACTAACCCACTTCTTTCTTGCTGAGTTCCCTTGTTGTGTGTGTGATTTCCACCAGTCAGTTTTTTCAGTTATTTCCTACACTGCCTAGTCATTCTTTGCTTTTTAAGGAGTAGTGATGGCCAAATGAAGCCTTCTGAAGCTAGTATTGAAAAAGGTTTCATTACTCGAACCCTTTCAACACAGTGCTCTTTGGTGACATCTTGTGGCCCAAAGTATGAAGAGCAGCTTGAATCTACAACTTGAAATAAACTGCTTTATTGTGATTCCCTACTCTACAGAGCTGAGTTGACAATTCTATGCGATATTTGGCTAACACTCTGGTGTTTTGAAGATGAATTTCTTTGGGGGGGATGAAAAACAACAATGTTATGTCTGTTTGATTAATAAATAATTTTGATAAATAAAATTAAAAATGTGCCATTGTGTGTTCTTCCTTTGTTTGACTTCTTGACATTTGAAAAAATAATAGAAAAAACATCTTACACAACATCCCTCATTCCCCCATTCATACACAGATCCAATATTCTATTAACAATGATGACACTACATGTAGTCTTTAAATCTGCAGTTTATCAAATACCAGTGAGCAGTCCTTACCTTTAAATATAACATCTCTTCTTCCTCTCCGCTCCTGTCTGTCTTACATCTTTGTCTATGTCTGAGAGATACAGCAGCTGTACATTTAACTAGCAAAACACTGTGAGACAAACTGCACACAAACATTTACAAAATGTTATTCCCCTGATGCTGTGTGTGCGGAAATACCAAAGTTTCCTCATCATGTCAGAATAATATTCAATAACCTCCACCAGAATAGGTTGTATGTCAAAATTACTTAAATTAATTAAAAGACAGGTGTAGTGGACCTTATAACAATATTTAAATTTGCTTAATATGCTGAGAATAACAAAGAAAATGTAATGAAGTGATTTTAACATTTAAAAGTTTAAACTTTGTGTTAAGTCATGTAAGTCAGAGAGAGAGAGTTATGCTTTGAGTGGACTTCATATGATTAAATGCCAACAACTTCAAGGAATGTGAAGTGTGTGTGTGTGGATGGGGGAGGGGGAGAGGGTATAAAAGTGAGGTGAAGAAGAGGTCTTCCCTTTAATCTTCTGCGAGATGAGCAATTGAGAAGATTGGATCTAAGAGGTTCACAGTTAAAAGTTCCAGCAGAGATGCTAAAGGAGGAAGAACAGAATTCCAGCCTGTGAATTGATTTTGTATTTTTTAGCTTATCATTGGCTAAGTTTTACTGTGTTTAATGGCTAATCCAAAAGGATTTGGATCCACAACATACTTCCACTAGATACCCAGCTGCTTTCAGAGAGCCAAACTTCCTGCACCAGAGTTTCTGTGGGCCTAAAGGTCGACAGCTTAATCTAAATTACATGTGATCAGAGAGTTGTACTACATTTATTTGTATTCCAGAGCACTAAGCAGTCACATCATGACTCAAACATAGTTTTTGGTAGATGTTGCACTGGTGTATTGTTGTATTGTTTTTAACTCGTGAACTAGCAGCAACTGACTGATTGGAAAATGACACATCTATGTCAATCTACAGTTATGTCATTAAACTAAGAGCGTAAATGTTAGGTTAGCAGGATATAACCTTGCATATATGTTAGGTTATATCCTGCTAACCTAACAAAAATTCAGAAACATGCTTAACTTACATTCTACACTAGAAAGCATCTGAGCAATTCTAAGGTTAATTTTAAGTATTAGACTCTAGAATCAGCCATTAGAATTATTATCTACATTTATTTAAATGGTATAAAAACTTGTACTTTAAACTTCACTAAATGTTCTAAATGCAGTTCCAGGGTTGCAACTAACCAAACTGTTTTATAATCTGTATAAACCTCTGGTTCTACCAACATACATGCACTGGGAGGTGCAGTTCGCTCGCCTTGAACAATATGGCCACTGCAGTGACCAATGTGACCTCTACATGTGTGCACTTATCGCTTTTTAAGGGCTTTTTAGAACTCATAGATATTGAGTGTGGTTAGTTTATTCACTAAATCCTTATAAAGTCTTCAGCAACTCATGCATTAAATGAGTCACCACTGGATGGTCAGTGTCTATACAAGAAGAAAACAGAACACCTCAACTGCTCTTAATCAGCCACACAGATTTTTTAATCAAACTCAGAGTTGATTTTAATGACATGGGTTTTTTTGTTTTTCTGTGTGCCAGCTCGTCCTTTAAAAACAGTTTTATGTCTTGCATGTTTTTGTTTCTATGTTGTATGTTGCGTGCGTTGCACCACGTCAGCTACTTCCTCCTGCTGTTTCCACTGAACTGATGTGTGAAGCTACAGTGAGATTTCTCAACACGGCTGGTTAAAATGTGCGCATACTGTGACAAATCAGAGCTGCTGAAACCTGCTGACAGCTTCTAGGAAATCTTTTCATAATGCTGCTCCACGGTGAGAACAGAAGACATCAGTCATGGACAAATGAATGTCCCAGCAGAAATAAATGACACATTATCAAACAGTATAATTTACAAGACATTTTCATTAACAATCAACCCTCTAAAATTAAAAAAAAAAAAAAAAATGAAAATAATGCACTTACTGCGCATCTGTCTGCTTCACAAGTGTTTGGTGAGTAATCCAAGATTTAGATCACTTCCACTTTGCCACTCTGTCAAGCTCATTGCAACATCACCAGTATTGGTGACTTCTTTGCCTCCTGTTTTTACTTCTACTCCTGTACCAGGGCTCATGCTTAGGTGGCAACACTTATCGTACTGAAGATGACTTTAGATTTTGAGGATTGCAGCTGAAGAGGTGTTTGGTAGGTGCAGTGTTAAGAGGAGGAATGTGGAAGGACATTTTTGGATTTTGCCAAAAGAAGAGGAGGGAACATAGGGTGATTGTCTGAAAGAGACAGGAGACTGTAAGTGGTGTCAGGGGAGCTTGTAGCTCGTCAGTAAGAGCAATAAGAGCCCTGCTCATAACTATTCAAATACCAAATACCACTCCAATGTAATTTCTGACCATTACCACCTGCATTATGTCTATCCAATCCCGCTAAACCCGCAGACTCATTGATATTCATGTTTTTCATGTAATGTCAGAGCTAGTGAGACGTGCCCACCTGGAGGGCAAAACAATATTGTGGTCCTTTTCAGTCCATCTGTTGCCTGTTAAAAAAAACAAGAAAACCCAAAATGACAAGATACTAACATATGCCAGTTAATAGCATTATCCATAATGCTAAAACATCTGCATATTTTTTTCTCAAGTA
The DNA here is from genome assembly GCF_036321145.2 of Pelmatolapia mariae. Taxonomy (NCBI): domain Eukaryota; kingdom Metazoa; phylum Chordata; class Actinopteri; order Cichliformes; family Cichlidae; genus Pelmatolapia; species Pelmatolapia mariae. The sequence continues at coordinate 74,342,954 of NC_086229.1, forward strand.
TATGATGACATCAAATTTAATGTTTATGTTTATCTTTCGTTCTCTTGGAACAGTGGGGGAGCTGTAGCTCAAGCGGAAGAGTAGGTCTTTAATATTGAACCCTGATTCACATCAGCCTCATTGCATCCATCGCCCAGCATCATCAATTGACCGATCTGTAAGCTGAGGAAATATTTGAGTTATTCACAAAGTCTTGGGATTCATGACACTGGTTTCACATGCAATTTGAATTGGCTGCAGGTGCTGTCTCATGTTAGCTGTAGTGATGAAGTGGTGAAGGACATTAGTAAAAAATCCATCAGTGGCAATAAAGTGAGTCAGAGCTCAAATAAGTGTGGCAACACCTGACCAGAGAATGACTCATCTGTAATGGAAATATGCTGTGACAGTTTAACAGTGAAGACAAAGAGGAAACATGTCAGTGTACAGTGTGATGTCACTGTGTATGTCCTGAGCTACAGTCATACCATCACACTGAGAACAGCAGAAGCAACTTTACCTCCTTACAGAAAGCTGCAGAACCAGAGGTGAGTTCTGATAGTTTCTTATTCTCACATCTTTAATACTTCTACTGATAGGGAAAAAAAGAGATGTTTTTAACCCATCCTCACTTAAGGAACAAAAATAATCAGCTGGCTTCTGCCAGTGTTCAGGAAACTAATGTGAATATATAATTACAAGTCTTATTTTGACTAAGGCTAAGGATGTCCTGGTGCCGGGTGCACTGATGAACTACCTTATACTTAAATATGTTGATAATGTTTAAAGACAGTCATTATGATCCATGGCACTAATTTTATTGGTTTCATCCATCAAGAGAACAAAAAACCTAAATGATCCATATGTACTGGCTCAAGCTACACAAGTGATAAGGAAACCAGAAAAAAAAAACTAAACTAGAGAAAATCAGTCAGGAGGGAATTATAGAGAGAAATGGTCTGTGACCACCTGCTTGTTGTCTCTAATTAATTCTTCCTACTTGGAGGGAATGATATCCCTGAAGTTTAACTGACTTTGTGTTGCACTGTGATACACAGTGATGATCCACGTACATACTGCACTGTGTTTTTAAATCATCATTTAAAAACTGTGTTTTGTATTTACTCAGGATATCTTTGTCTAATATTCCATTGGGGTTGAGGATCTGAAATCTTTAAGTGTGACAAATATGTAAAAACAGAAAGACATGGGGAAGAAGGCACATAATGATTTACAGCACATTTGATTTCATGGATCAAAGACACTGCCACACTGCATCATTATATTCACTGCTGTACATTCAAGTGTAATAAATTTAGTAATATTTCTACTGTAAACCAGTCTCTTTCTTAAAAGAATGCTTGTGCAGTTAGTTTTGACCAAAAAGTTCATCTCTGCAGAGTAATGTTGCACAAAACGTTTGAGCTGCAGTATTATGAACTAGTTTAAAGCTGTGGAAATAAAACTTCTTCTGAAAACTGAATATTTGACATTTCCTAAGAAAATCACTCATACTGCTTTGGTTTCTTCCCAAGAGCCTGTAATATCAAACACAACTTTATTTATATAGCACATTCCATTACATGTAATGAGTCAATCCCACAGAGCAAAAGTAGCACACCACAATGTGGACAGTAACAATTGAAACTCATCGTTTTACCAGCTGTTATATGCTTTAAACAAAAAATAAAAATGAAAATAAACTGATATTAGAGTTTTTGTGTTTTAAGCTTTTTGTGAAAAACATGTGTCAACACTTCTTCAGCAGCAGTAACACTTTATCCTTCCTTCCTCTTTATTAATTACCAAAGATCATTAATAGGGAAATAAAAAAAACCCAAAAAAGATTTATCATATTGTCCCCATAAAAAAACATGTTTGTATAGAAGTCATTGTGATTTAGATTCTTGTTTCACAATGTGCCCTGAAGTAGATAAAAAGTGATTTTGTCAAGAGTGAACTTACTTTTATGTTCACCAACAGCTCGGGAGGTTCTCAATCCAAACTGACCTTATGGTTTATGCCGGGCTCACACTGTGCGATTTTTTCAGTCGCGCGATTCAGCTCCTGCTCAAACTGTACGATTGACTTGCAGGGGTTAGAAGTTCATAGGTCACGATGCAGGGTCTCACACTATACGGCCCGATGCTCTGATGCGACCTGAGTGCTCAAACTATGCGTTCATAAAATGAAGGTTATAACAGAAATTCTGTCGCTCGCTCTCCCTCTCTGTCTTTCACTCACACAGACACGCACACCACCACCATCAACTTTATGAAAAACATTGATCAGGCAGCTGTGATTGAGCAGCAGTGTAAATCCAACTATTTTCACGGTTGTTGTGGTCGTGATGATTTTGTGAGGCCACATCGAAAAGGCTCGGATGAGCTTTCCAAAGTTCTACAAGTTGTGCCTCCATCGCTTGTGTCCAGATCACACGCTGCACTGCTGTGCTGCTCCGTCTTTTTCGCTGACATTTGTGTTTGCGCGTGCGCAGTGTGAGAAGCTGCGGTGACACCCTCCCGACCAAGCGATTGATGATCGGGAGCTGGTCGTGAGGTGTTAATCGCTTCTCGTTACCCAACGTACACTACACGATGCACGATGCACGATGAAGGACAAACTCGGGCCGATCACCAAAACGGTCGCATGACTCAAAACTCGGCTCAAAATTGGCCAAAAATCGCACAGTGTGAGCCCGGCATTATAAATGTCAAATCAGAAAGCTCCTGTCATGACCTCCTCTCTGTGGGCATGCACACACACACAGAGAGAGAGAGAGAGAGAGAGAGAGAGAGAGAGACCATAAGTACAAAGGGGGGCGACCGTGGCTCAGGGGGTTGGGAAGGGCACCTGTAACCGGAAGGTCGCTGGTCGATCCCCGGTCTCTCTGTCCTGGTCGTTGTGTCCTTGGGCAAGACACTTTACCCTACCGCCTACTGGTGTTGACCAGAGGGGCCGATGGCGCGATATGGCAGCCTCGCTTCTGTCAGTCTGCCCCAGGGCAGCTGTGGCTACAACCGTAGCTTGCCTCCACCAGTGTATGAATGTGAGCGTGAATGAATAATGTCATTGTAAAGCGCTTTGGGTGCCTTGAAAAGCGCTATATAAATCCAATGCATTATTATTATTAAAGGATTGCAGCAGCTTTTGGATTTTCACTCTTTGTTGGATTTAATATGAACAGTAACATAAAATTCATTCCAAATTTTCACCTTAACTTCAGTTAAGATGTGTCTTTAAATCTATGACACCTTTCTTGTTCAAATAGTTTATTCACATAGCAAAGAAGTAGCTAGTGAACTCAGTAAGTATGAGCAACAATACACATCCAGGCATCAGCTGGTCTTTCCTCCTGCTGGCTGGACCCTCAGCTTCTCTGCTGTGATCTGCCCCACATACTCACACTGGCCAAAGGAGCAGAGCAAAACTTGTTAGCCCTACATTCTAAGAAATAAAATGTTGCATTTACTCCACCCAGTTATGTCAACCGATTCCACACAACTGGGTTAGTGAAATGTAAAACGTATGATATGAATCACGAACCTCACTGCATCTCACTAATGTAATCATCGCTAATCACTCATCTGTTAATATTTTTGACTTTTTCTTGAAAAGAGGTGGAAAAGAACCAAAATCTTGTCTCTCATTAAGTTTTCCACCTCTTTTCAAGAAAAAGTCAAAAATATTAACAGATGAGTGATTAGCGATGATTAATTAAGCAATGTTTGATAACTCACATTAGTGAGATTCAGTGAGGTTCATGATTGGTAATAATAATAATTATTATACAATTGTGATGCATTGCAATGCATTTAGATGAAACTAATCGATTATTAAATACAGTCCCGATCAAAAGATTAAGACCACTTAAAATTTGGCAAAAAAATCTAATTTTGCATGGTTGGATCTTAACAAGGTTCCACGTAGAGCTTCAACGTGCAACAAGAAGAAATGGGAGTGAGAGAAAACATTTTTTGAGTGTGCATTTTATTGAAAACAACACTTACACTGAAACAGGCTGTTTTACAGCTGATCAAAATTTAAGACCACATGCCTTTAAAAGGTCAAATCTGTGTAAAAATGGGGATTCATTGTCATTTTGTCAGGTAGTCACACTGTCATGATGTTCTGGTGGTAAAGGCCAAAAACTGTCCTTTTTTGAACGTGGTCGGGTTGTTGAACTGCATAAGCAGGGTCTCTCGCAGAGCGCAATCGCTGCTGAGGTGGGACGCAGTAAGACAGTCATTTGGAATTTCTTAAGTGATCATGAGGGTCATGGAACAAAAAAGTCAAGTGGAAGACAAGTGGCACCAGTATCGGCCTTAATTTAAGGATTTTATGCCTAAAATCCTTAAATTAAGGCCGATACTGGTGCCATCAGACAGCATCTTCAAAAACAAAAAACGTCTTCAAAGGCCTCGTCTCCGTGCTTTTTCTTTTAGTGGAACAATGGAGCTTCAGGATGTGCAGGGGCATCAAACGGCGACTGGGTATGTCCAAATGTTGGAGAGAGCATCCCTCATGACTGAGGGCCCTCGTCTGTGTGGTAACAACTGAGTTTTTCAACAGGGCAACGCTACAGTACACAACGCCCGCAGGACATGGGACTTCGTCCAGGAGAATAACATCACTGTTTTGGACCATCCTGCATGTTCCCCTGATCTAAATCCAACTGAGAATGGACAACAGTTCCAGACAGTAGATCCCTTCGTGTGGCTGTCTTCACCACTTGGAGAAATGCTCCCACTTACCTCATGGAAACACTTACGTCAAGCATACAGAAATGAATTTTTGAAGTGATCAACAATAACGGTGGAGTTACCCATTATTGAGTTCATGTTTGGAACTTTGATTTCAGATTAAGCGTTGTTTTCAATAAGTTGCATGCTCAAAAATGTTTTGACTCACTCCCATTTCTTGTTGTTGCATGTTGAAGCTCTACTTGGAACCTTGCTAAGATCCAACCATGCAAAATATGATTTTTTGCCATTTTTCAAGTGGTCATAAAATTTTGATCAGGACTGTAAAAGCTAAAATTAACAGCAATTTGTTTTCTTCAGCCACATACGTCACAGTGGACCAACAAGTGCAGTCTGTGTTCAGACAAGTTTTGAGCCATAGAAAAAGTAGCTTTTATGTAACATCTTTTATTTGTTGATGAAAACAAACAAACTGAAATTGTACCGCTGACATGATTGCAATTGAATTGAAATGCGAGTAGGGCTGGGTACCAAAACTCGATACCATGCAGAAAACCGCCTGGTGTACTTGACCACCACACTGCTTGGCAATACCCTCATCAGATAATGTTGTTTCCCTTTTAAGAAGTGTAGTGAGCTTATTCAGAGTATATGACTGTATATACTCCTTTAAATTTCCTCTACAATGGTCAGGATGGCAGAAGCAGGTAGCAATGAAATACAAAACCCCTCAGTGACTTCAATGACTTGCCACAGAAATAACATTCGTATTACGTTCGTAATAGTTTTTTCGTTTGTTTATCTTATAATTTGTAAATCTGCAAACACTCCAACTCAGTCCTTATTTATATGAAAGTAGCTATATTGTGGTGGGGCTTGATTATTTGTTGTTTATTTTGTTTGTTTGTTTTGTCTTTGCTTTACTTTTACTTTATATGTTGTTTGTTTAATTTAAGGCTAAAAGAAAATTAAATCAATGAGAGGTAAAAATTTGAGGGGGTAGGGACTAATAAGTGTATACCTCTGCCTACTCCTTTTCAAACAAAAGAATGGAATTTTATTTTGTAATGATTGTGAATGCACATGTTTGAAATAAAAATGAACTGAACTGAAATCAAAAAGGAACATTGTCTTTAGCTGCTCCTGGTAATTTAAATAGGCATTTGTTTCACAGTAAAGCTAGCTAAAATCTTCAACCTGCTGCATTAGCATGAACGTTTCAGAAAACTAAATAGGACTGAATGCAAACCCTGTGACAGAGAAATGCTTTCAATGCAACAAGAAAACTGACCAAGTGAATTATGGCTTAAGTTGATATAGTTAAATGTATTTCTTGTATAATGATATACTTACAATGAAATAGAAGGTTTTTGGTTGAGTGCAGGGTGCTGCTGGCACTCCCTTGCTGAGCTGTCTGGACAGTTAGAAGTGGCGCTGTCTTCTTCTTAATTGGTTTGGCGGACTACAGGCTTCCAAGGAGTATTGCTGCCCTCTGCTGTTGCAGTACCTCACAGTCAGGCAGCTATCTCTCTGTGACAACAATGGGGCTTTGGAGTTGATATACCCTCCTCATCTGAGTGTTTTGTTTTTTTATATATATATTTAGAGGTAATAGTTTAGACACGTGATGCATTGTCTCCAAAACGTACGTAATTTCAAAGAAACTGGTTGTTACAGCTTTTATAATACATCCTTTGGCTGATCTTAACCTTACAAACTACACCAATTATTTTATTAAAATAATTAAAATAAAATCTGAGGAGAAAAAGTTATATTTTTTACTCTAACAACCACAAACACATTTAACACATCATTTTCATAACTTGAATATTCAGGAAAAAACACAGCATATATTTTTTATCACTTTTTTTGTTTTTTTTCTCTGGTTTTACGTGGCCTCCTATCACAATGTAAAAATTGGTATATCATATTACTATGTCAACTTAAATTGTTCATGTGATTGGTTTACCACAACTACTTTACATCTGCCAATCAGCAGCACTCATGTAATTGTTGCCAGATTTCTATAAATGAGAGCTGCTCCATCCAAAGTGGGATGGATGCCATCTCTCTTAACAAGAACAGGTTTTCTCCAGAAAGTTTCCCAATTATCTATGAAGCCCACATCATTTCTGGGACACCACTCAGACAGCCAGCAATTTAGGGAGAACATGCCGCTAAACATGTCACTCCTGGTCTGATTGGGGAGGGGACCAGAGAAAACTACAGAGTCCGACATTGTTGGGGCAAAGTTACACACCAATTCAATATTGATTTTAGTGACCTCCGACTGGCGTAACCGGGTGTCATTACTGCCGATGCTTCCTCACCCTGTCAGCTCTGACGACTGTGGGCAGTCTTCTACAAACTTGCAGTCAAGGTTTGCTGGACGATATGACCGATGGATCGCTACCCAGGCAATCCAGAATACACTCCTTATAGCCAATTTCCCAGCTCATAATGGCCCGGGAAGCTGTCTCAAAGAGAGATGTAGCATAATATTTAAAGTTTGTCTGACACTGATAACTAAAATGGTATGAATAAATATTGTTTCAAAGAGAAACTTAGCATTTATATACAGTTTTAAAAAGTGTTTTATTTATGAGTGTTGTTTTTTTTTTTCATGTCTAGAAACATGGTTTACTCAAAAAACGAGACATCGGCTTTGAAGCAGACCTGTGATGTTGATGACACATCAGTCAACACTCTCTTTGTGCTGGTCTACAGTCTGGTGTTTCTGGTAAGTTTCAAATTTTCAGATTGTGTTTTGTTAGAAATTGGTTCATGGTTCTCTGTGCATCTACCAAAGTCCTGTCCTCTCCGTCCTCTCTGTGCATCTTAAGGTGGGTTTACCCCTCAATGGTTTCATCATGAAGTTTTACTGTTGTCGGGCTCGGCAGCAGGCATCGAGCAGCTTGATGGTTTACCTGAAGAATCTGACAGCTGCTGACTTCCTGCTCTGCCTCTGTCTGCCACTGCGCATCACCCACTATATCAACAGCACTCCCATGGTTCAGCTGCTCTACTGCACAGTTGGGGCTTCTGCTTTTTTCCTTAACATGTACGCCAGCATCATATTTATGGGGTACATCGCTGCCAACAGGTAAAAAACCTTTACTGATTTCAGACTGTAGTTCATGACAGTGTAAAAACTAGATTAAATGGTTAAGTACACACCCTGTGCTCTTGACAAAAGCATGAATGTACCTTTTTGGCTCAATATTGACCTTTGCAGATTAGGCACATTTGTGACTGATTAGTGAAGTTGTATTCTGCCTCCTTCCTCTTCTGTCTTCAGGTATTGGAAAATCACCCATCCTTCAGGAACTCACATCCCACAAACAGTACGAACTGCACGAATCACCTCTGTCATCACCTGGGTTATTCTCCTGGCTCCAACAGTCACTTTTAGCAGCTTTTTTATCAGCTCCAAGGAACCTTTGATCTCTAATCCTAGCCATTGTGTAGATTTCTTTAGTTCATCAGTCAGCCTGCTGTACAAAATCCTCCACACCTTCTCTGTCATCATTGTCCTCTTAGTCTTCATATCCCTGGTTTTCTTCTACTACAGCATCTCCCGCAGGGTGCTTCAGGCACAGCAAAGGCAGTTGGCCTCTGGCTCTGAGAAGCTCTTGAAGTCTCGTAGAAACATGTTTCTGCTTGTCAGCATCTTCTGTGTTTGCTTTGTCCCCTATCACCTGGTTCGACTTCCCTTTACTTTTCTGTGGACCAGCTGCTCTGTGGGTCCCGCGTTGTACTACCTGCAGGAGGTGACCGCCATGGTGTCAGTTTTCAACGTCTGTCTGGACCCTCTTGTTTACTTTTTCCTCAGTAAGACTTTTCGAGCTCAGGTGAGAAAGTCGTCCAGGAGGACCAACAGGGAGCAGCAAGGGCATCACTACTTCAACACCAGTGATGTAAGGCAGTGATCTGTAAGGCAACGTACAGCATTTGAAAGTCCGATTAGTGAAACCAGTGTCATGGATCCCCATCCTCATGAACCGCAGCAGGTTCTTCTGTGCTCAGATATCAACATTAGGCTGAACTCAGCACAAACACACAATATCAGTGTTTATGTTGCTAGCATTTAGCTTTAACATGAACAAAGTGAACCAGTGTGTGTTCAGATCCATACAAACAATGCACATCGTAAAATATCTGTCTCTGGAAACAGTTTTAACATTTACATATATCCAGATGAGCTTTTTATCTTTCAGCAGTAATCTGTACATAAAATTCCAAGCTTGGAAAATGAAACAACTACTTATGCTTATAAAGAAAATATCTAAGATTTCCAGTTTGTTTTGCTTCTTTACTGTTTTTCCACAGATGCTTTCACGGGTTTGTTCTGCACTGGAGCTAAAATCCAATTTAATCTTTTAATGTTTTGTTTGGTTGTTTCAAACAATAATATGTCATTCCACATTGATCAAGCTGCACCCTTTTGTGACTCCCACACTGGTGCTTCTTCCATTCCACATAAGAAGTGTTTTATTCTTTAGATAATTTCAATATATTTTAATCATACATCTTGCACTAGTGAGGTAAGGGGGGTAGAATTATACCTTTATGATTAGCTGCACTAATAATCTATATGAGAACAAAGAGCTCCACATGAGTCTGAAGAATCTGAACTTGTCTGATCATTTTCTGCACTGATCAATTTTTGCCTTTTAACTGCAACCTGGTTTTATGATCTCATTATATCTGAGAGCAGATGTGCTCTTACTGTAGTGATTCTTCGTCTTTTCTGGACATGTACACATTATCTGTGATAAGAATTTGCAGATTTTGAGCTTTGCTTGGATTGTTTTTATTATTTAAATTAAAAAAAACCTTCTCACTTTAAAAGTTTTATATGAAGTTATTTCTTTAAACTGTAATTCTGAACCTCGAGTCTGTGAAACCTTAAACATCTTTTGAGTACAGCGCTCCTGTCATAAAAATGTCTTTGTGTCGGTGAGCAAACACCGCGAGATCTGCGTCTTTATCACATTAACGGGAATTGGGGGGCGGCTCTTAATTCTCCGGCACGGGCTTTTTGGTGAGTTCGCGAGAACGCGCAGGAGATATCAGCTGTCCGGTGTGTTTTCCTGCTACAGACCGAGTGCTCCGCTGGTGGATTCACACTGTTGGACCGGAATGATGCAGGAGAACCAGGAGCTGGAGCAGAAGTCTGCTGGAGCCTCCGCCACCTCCTCAGGAGCCCAGGTCAGTAAGCAGGACGCGTGGGTTTATATCTGACCCTTCTGGGTGTGGGTGGAAGAATACACGGCAGAAACACCGTGTACAGTTGACTCTGAACAGCTACCTTGCAACAGGCATCGCAGACACACACCCTGGCTGCCGTGAGAGTTATTAGATTTGTTCTGTGCTTTCTTTACGGTAGCCTGTGTCGAGGTGATGCAGCCTTAAACACGACGGAAAGTAATAACAGTGATAATGATGTTAATGATGCAGATAAGCCCCGCGGGGTCATCGTGCAGGGCTCAGCAGGTGTGCAGCCCATGATAACAGAGAGTATGGGCTCAAATTGGAGTCATAAATATTTTTTTTTATTTTTTACTTTTGCTTTTAAGTTAAACACGACATGCTTCTACAGAGTCAATTGAGGACAATTACTACATTTGGCATTTGTAAACTTATAAGCATGAAAAAAAGAAAAAGGACAGAGGAGAAAAAATATAACAATGTTAACTAAATAAAAAGTAAAATAAAATAAGAAAATTCATGTGGCGTGTGAGGCATGAATTATGATTAGTTAGTTTTTAGGAATTCTAGAAATGGCTGCCAAATTGTACAAAAACTCACCAGTTTCCCTTTTCTATCAAATCTTATCTGTTCCACCCTGGCCACAGACACCATCTTATTAAGCCACCTTTTAAACACGGGGCCAAAGAAGACCGCCACTGTAAAAGAATAAGTTTATTTGCGGCCAGCATACCCATTGTAATTATCTGTTGTGAAAAGGAAAAAGATTCGATTGATGCAAATGATCCAAGTATAGCCAATGTACCATCAAGTGGTACTTTTTTCCTAAATTGGTTTGAAAACCACATAAAAATCTGGCTCCAAAAAGCTTTCAAGACAGGGCAATGCCAAAATAGATGTGCAAGGGAACCTTCACTGATATTACATCTATCAAATAAGGATGATACAGAATTATAGATGTGGGTAAGTTCAGAAAAATGTAATCTGTGAATGACTTTAAACTGGATTAGTTTCCATCTGGTGTTTATTGAGCCTTTCTGAATATTGGACAAACAGTTTGACCATTGGTCCTCAGACAGACGAACACAGAGGTCTTCAGCCCAGTAGTCATACATAT